>NW_026596130.1:795861-853573 GCF_907164565.1 Psammomys obesus
GGCGGAGGAGGAGGAGGAGCTTGCTTAGTGGATGAAGGGGCTTGCTACCGAGATCAGTGACCTGCCTTCTGTCCTTGGGACCCGCGTCACACTCCCACGGGCTGTCTTCTGACGCGTACACACGAGTGCTGTAACACACTCCTGAGTGGACACACAAATGAACATAGAATCTTTAAGGAAATAACAGCCGCAGCGTGAGTGGTGGGGTTGGTCCGTGGTCTGCACAGCAGCCCCCTCGCAGGCCTCTCCTCCAGGGGCTCGGTCCCCTCCCGGGTCTGTGAGGCACGCGCCGGCGTGTGCTGGCACCCGTGCGGCCTTGTGCCCGTGGAAGACAGGTCATTCTGTAGTTCCCAATAAATGTGTTTAAGTGGACAGGCAAGGTGGCACACGCCTTTAGTCCTAGCGCTTGAGAGGCAGAGACAGGCGGATCCCTGTGAGTTCAAAGCCAGCCTGGTCTACACAGCGAGTTCCAGGACAGACAGGCCTGCTACACAGAGAATCCCTGACTTCAGAAACCAGAACAAACAAGCAAAGGTGATTAACCGGTGGGTGAAGTAACATTGGAGGGGTTTCCGGGCGCTAGGGCAGCAGGGGGCACAGTCAAGCAGGCTTCTGCAGGACGCTCCTTCCCAGGAGACGAATCCCAACGCATCCGTGAATAGCTATACTCCCCTGGCAACGCTGCTGGGAGAAGAGGTCTCACCCCTGCTCGTGGTGGAGCTTCTGGACACTGTCCTGGGTAACCTCACACCCACCACCAGCTCGCTCCTTGGCTGCCCCGTTAATAGGGCAGCCCCAGAGGGAGAGCCAGGCTGGGCTGGACACACCGAAGAGGGGAAGTAGCCCAGCGTCTCGGGGAGGGCTCCTGGGGGTCTGCTCTGGGTGACCCACCCGTTCGGGCCAAACATCCTGTCTTAGCATACGGCCTGTCCCTGCTAAGAGCGCCCCAGGCACCCCATCTGTGCCGTCGCCAGCCAGGGGCATGGCCGGGTGCTGCCAGGAACTTATAGGCTTATATCATCATATTATGCTCACAGTTATTTTTTTAATTGTTTATCCGAGAGACGGGATCTCAAAAAGCCCAGACTACTTTTAAAATTAGCACATAGGGTATCAAAAGAAAGATCATTCCACAGTTAAAAGCACTGGCTGCTTGTACGGGAATTTTAATTTAGATCACGGCTGCTCTGGCAAGAGATCACATCCAAAGACCTTCCAGGTCTGTGTGATCTGGCTGGAATACAAACACACCTTTAATCTAGGAGGCAGAGGCAAGCAGATCTGAGCTCAAGGCCAGCCTGGTACCGAGCAAGTTTCAGGTAAAGAAAAGCTTAAGTGGTGGTACACACCTTTGTTCCCAAACAATGAAGGTGACGCCTGCAGCAGAAAACAGCCATTTTTGGAAGTGATGCCTAACTGAGAGGCAGGAAAAGAAAGCGACAGTCAGAGAAGATTTGACAATAGGATACGCCCAACTCTCAGGAGAAGAAAGAGGGAAGGGAAGCCACTTGGGGGCATTGCAGAGAGAGAGCTGGAAGTTCCCTTTTCAGCTGCTCTCCCATAGAGCCAGGCTCAGCTCTCAGCACCCAGGTGGTGGCTAGCAACCATGTAGCTCCAGGTCTGGGGACCTGATGCCACCTTCTGGCCTCCACAGGCACCAAGCAGGTATGTGGTGCACAGGCAAACATTTAGGTTCGACACCCATACACATAAAAATAAATATTGTTAAATTAAAAAATAAAGTCTCGGAAAATTAAATCAGTGTGTAGCCCAGGATGACCTTGAACTTCTGATCCTCCTGCCTCCATCTCCCAAGTCCTGGGATTATAGGTGTAAGCATCCACACAGAGCCACTATGATTTTGGGGGAGTGTAGTTTGAGACAGGGTCTCTCTGTGTAGCCCTGGCTGTCTTGGAACTTGCTATGTAGACCAGGCTGGCCTCAAGCTCACAGAGATCCTCCTGCCTCTTCATTCTGAGTGCTGGGACTGAAGGCACAAGCCACCATGCCTGGCCTGCTACTATAATTTTTTATTTTAGTTTATTTTATGTGCATGAGTATTTTGCCTACATTTGTGTCTATGTATTACATGTATGCCTGGTGCCCTAAAAGTTCTGAAAAGTTCTAGAGTTATAGATGACTGTGAGCCACCATGTCGGTACTGGGGATCATGCCGGCACTGACACCACAGCAAGACCCTAATCTTAAGAAGAAAGGAAGGGGCTGTCTCTGACATGAACTCAGTGGCAGCCTCTTTGACCTCTACCCTCCCCGAGGGAGGAGCAGCCTTGCTAGGCCACAGAGGAGGACATTGCAGCCAGCCTTGATGAGACCTGATAAAAACTAGGGTCCGATGGAAGGGGAGGAGGACCTCCCCTATCAGTGGACTTAGAGAGGGCCAGGGAGGAGATGAGAGAGGGAGGATGGGATTGGGAGGGAATGAGGGAGGGGGCTACAGCTGGGATACAAAGTGAATAAACTGTAATTAATATAAAAATAAAAATGTAATTTGAAAAGTAATAGAAAAGAAGAAGAAGAAAGGAAAGCAAGCCAGGTGGTGTTGGTGCAAGGCGCCCGTAATCCCAGAGGCAGGTGGACTCCTGTGAGTTGATGCCAGCTTGGATAGTGAGCTCAGGCCTCCATCCTGGGATCCTCTCTCAAACAGTTTTCGAGATAATTTCAAAGTGTTCTCTAGTTTGAGGACCACTGCGTTTGTATGACCAGCAAATGTACCTGGCTTAGAAAAGGTGAACCACAGATTTGAAACGATCGGTTTAGCTCATCCGTGTGGACACGGTGGCTCTCAGCCAACTCTAGCTGTGTCGTCACCTGGGAATTCACGCTGCTAATGAACGACACTAGTAATTCCAGAGGTTCCTGGCCAGCCTGTGCTACACGGTGAAGGTCGGGGTTAAGAAGAGTTGGGTTCGGGGTGGATCAGTGGTGGGGTGTTTGCCCGCCATACACACAGCCCTGGACCTGATCCCAGGCCTGCACAACCTGGGAACCAGGGCGCGTGCCTGTATCCAGCCTTCAGAGAATCAGAAATTCCAGGTCATCTCAGCTATGCGATGAGCACAAGGCAGACTTGAACACCAAAAAGGTGGGGAATGGAGGGGTGGCTCAGTAGTTACAGCGCCCAGGCCTAGTGTGCGGGTAAAAACACCCACATATGTGTAGTAAAATACTTTCTTAATTGAGGAAAATACAGTGTGGACAATGGTTTGTTGTAGAATGGCGCCCAGGTCTAACTGTACCGGAAGCTGGAGAGGTGGTTCGGCTAGAGTGCCTAGCATTTGTGAGGTCCAGGTTAAAGCCCTAATACGGCAAGATAAAAATCAAAACCGAACAACCCTCCCTAACACAAGGCAAAAGCAGCTCCCGCCACAGCAGAAAGCCTGGAGCGCGGGAGGGTGGCCTCCCTGACCGGCCACTCCTCCTTCACCCGCTCCCAGGTACTGGAGGGACAGGAGCGCGGCAGAGCAGGTCTCTAGAGGGGATGGCTGTACGGGGCCAGGGACGGCAGGTGAAAGGATTAGAAAACGAAGAAACTAAACTAGCGAAGAGGAAAGGGCTGAGCGAGGCACCCGGGGCCTTTGCCTTGACCTCCCCTGGCTGGGGAGGAAGGGAAGCTGCACTATCCTCCAAACGCTTTTCTTTTCGGAATAACTGGCCGGGTGGTGTCTGGGTATTTGCTTTCTTCCCAGGGTCCTGCGTTCTCTGGGTGTCTCAGCCCCCTGAGATTCGTGCCCAGGAGGGCGCCACTGCCCTCCTGCCCTGCTCCTTCAATGCCAGCCGAGGGAAGACGGCCATTGGCTCTGTCACACGGTACCAAGATAAAGTGGCCCCGAGGATGGCGATGAGCAGGGAGACGCCGAAGTTCCGGGGCCGCGTGGCCTCCCTGTTTGTGCCTCCCAGGTCACCAGGGACCGCAGGGCAGAGCTGCTCCCCACGACACCCAGAGCCGAGACACCGGTCTAGTGTGCAGGGTGGGGGTTCGGGGCCTGGGCGTGGGGGGGGGGCCTGGGCGTGGCGGCGGGACGAGCCACTGCTGGAGGAAGGTGAGGGGGTGCCACCCCAGGCCACAGTGGTCCTGGAAGTTAGGGGCTGTCCCCAGCGCTGAGCTCCCGACCCTTCCCTGCGTCCTGCTGCAGCGCCTAGGCCAGCCCCCGACCCAGGGGAGCAGCCCATGCGAGCATCCTCCCGAGGGCGGGCGGCCCTCCACGCCTCGGCTCTCTCTGTGGCCGCGGATGTGAGTGTCAGAGCAGCGGCGTGATGGGGGACAGACTGCGGGAGGACAGCCTCACCCTCTGAGCAGCCCCTGCTGTTTCTCCCCAGGCCCTTGCCACGCGGGAAAACGCGCCCCCTCCTCCCCAGCACCGGGGTCTGCGGCCTCCAGCGCGCCCAAGAGCGCAGCAGTGGCTAAATCCTTAGCTGGCTCCTCCCTCCTGCTCCTCCCCCACTGCGCTCTGTGCGGTCCCTCCGCGAGGGACAGGCTCGGCGCGGCCCAGCGCAGTCCCGGTGGCCTCAGCGCTTACTGAGAAGCCTGTCGGAGCCGACCCGGGCTCCCTGGAGGCCGCAGCTGCCCAGCGGCTCCCAGAGGCCCTGCCCGCCTGGCGGCTGGGTGGGCCGGGGCTGGACGCACAGAGAAGCCGACGCGGAGGCGGGAGCCACAGTCTTTACTGGGGGAACTCGGGGCGGCTCCGACCACCCGCCCAGGGCCGGGGGGCATCGGGGCTCAGGTGGGCTTGTTCTTGGCGATGCAGGCGTAGTCGGTGCTGGGGTCGTCCTTCAGGCCCTCGCCCTCCTCTCTGTCGGTGAGGTCACCGCTGGACACCGGCAGCCTCTGCAGAGACGCGTAGTGGAGCTCCTGCCCCGACATCTGGGCCTGGCGGGGCGGGACTGTGCTGAGGCCGGGGCGCCGCCCTCCGCCCTTCCCCGCCCCAGCCCCCGCCTTTCCTCACTACTTTTCTGTCTCCTTTTGTTTCTGAAGCTCCTGTCGTTCATGCAAGCGTTCCTTTTCTCTCGCCGAATGTTGCTCTTTGACTCTTACTCTCTATTGTGCTCCCCCCCCCCCCGTCTCTTTCTTTCTGTTTTTCTTTCTTTCTATATATGGCGTAAGTGTGACTGTCTGAGCTTGCGTATGTAGTCCGGAAGGTGAGGCTTGGACAGCATCTATTTTATTATTATTATTATTATTATTATTATGATGATGATGATGATGATGATGATGATGATGATGATGATGATGAGACAGAGTCTCTCCCTAAAACTGGAGTTGCTATTTCTACTAGGCTGGCTGGCCTGGCCCCCACATCCTGCCTGCCTCAACCCCCACTGAGCCCCGGATCCAAGCACAAGGCACCAGAAAACGCTTTCTCAGAACCCCCTCCTTTGAGACAGGGTCTCATGTAGCTAAGGCTAGCCTTCACCTTGACATGACCTCCCTGCCTCTGCCTGGGATTTCAGCTGTGAACCGCCCTGGCTGTGTGCTGTTCTGGGAACCGAGCTCAGGGTTCCACACACCCTCAAGACTGCTGACAGCCGTGCTGCTGGCCACGCACACCACTTCCCTCTCCTTGTTTTTGCTGTCATTCTCTTGAGCTAGGGCCTCTCTATGGAGTCCTGATTGTCCCGGAACTCCTCTCTCACTGCTTCCTCTCTCTCCGTCCTTTCCCTGGAGTTGTTTTATGTTCTGATAAACACCATCCATCCCCTCTGTCCCATTGTCTTGCTTCTCTTCCCCCCTCCTACCTCCCTCTTCACTCCGCTCCCCACTTGGGTTCCCCCTCACCCCCAGACTCACCTTGTTCCTTTCCAGTCTCTTCACTAGAAGAAAACAAGAAGTGACTCAGCATGACCACCCAGCACCCCCACACACACCAGAATGGCACCCCAAACTGTCTCATCCACATGGATTTCCCATCCCAGAAGAGCACCCCACCCCAGGTCCCCAGCTCCAGAACACACACACCATTCCCCAGCCCACCAGCCCACCAGCCCAGCCTTCCACAACCCACTGGTTCCCCATGCTCACTTGCTGACTGCCATGGGAGCCACGCCCAAAGCCTGGGCCTTTGGGAGACTCCTTCCCTCTCTCCCTCCCAGAATCTGCCCGGACCCAGCTCAGGAGAGGTGTGGAGGCTGTGGTGGCTGTGAGGGCTTACCTCTCTGCTGGACCCGGCACAGGCAGGTGAACAGGACAATGACGAGCAGCAGGAGGAGCCCTTCCAGCCCCACGCTCCCATACAGCAGGTAGAGACAATGGCCTGGAGAGATGATTGCCAGAAGGCCTTTCTCCCCTCACTTCCCCAAACCCCTGGTTAAATGTAAGCGTCACACCTGCTCTGGTTTCCCCCCTTTTCTGTCAGTTCTTCCTCTCCCTGCACCCAGCACCCACGGTCTCCTTCTGACAATTACGTTCATATAACAAAGACCCCTGACTGCACCCACCCTCACGCCCTCCCTGCTCCCCCCCCTGCCTCTCCCGGCCCCGTCTCTTCCCTGCTATGCTGACAGTCTCAGGTATCCCTGGAGGCCTCACAGTGGCTATGCAGCAGCCATGCTTGAACTGCCCCTGGTGCCCGCACCCCTCAGCGCTAAGCTGACAGTATGTACTACGACCACACCTGTGGTTCTATGTGGCTCCGGGGTCAAAGCCAGGCCTCCGCCATCCTCCAACAATTTTAGGTGCAGGAAAATACACTCTAAGAGATTTGGGGGTTTGGGAGGTTTTGTTGTTGTTCTTTACTTGAGACAGGGTTTCTCTGTACCTTGGCTGTCCTGAAACTCCATCTATAGACCAGGCTGGCCTCAAACTGAGATCTGCCTGGCTCCTGAGTGCTGGGATTAAAGCTGTGTACCACCACTGCCTGCCTTTTTTTTCAGTGTCTGTTACAGCCTTGGCCACTCTCAAACTCTGTGCAGAGGCAGTCCAAGCTCTTGACATCTGTCCTTCTGCCCCACCTCCCTGGCACTGGGATTCTAGGAGGCCACGGTCTGCCCAGTCTGAGCAGCTAGGGCAGTAACCCAGGCCTTCATGCCTGCTAAGGACTGCACTGGGCTACAGCCCAGCCAAGACACATTCTTTACCCAGTCTTCAATTCTCACTTCCTCTGGAGATCCACACACCCTAGCCACCTCTCCTGACTTCATGCCCACATCCTATTGTCTCTTTGCCTCTGGAAGAAGCCTCGATCCCACCTGCCCTGGCTAGTTCTGAGGGATTCTGACCACCTCTCCTAAACATGAACACTGCCTTTCATCCTTCCCTCTCCAGCACTCACATCGTCCCCTTGTAGACCAGGGGAGACCCCTACGTACCTTTTGCACAATCTAGCATAGTTCAGGGATGAAGAGCAGGCCCGAAGGTCAAGACTTAACTAATCCCTCTTCTGCTGGCTTTAACGGCTTGGGCTAGTCACGTGCCCCCAAGTTCCCCATCTCTCAGTTTAGAGGCCCCATTACAGTCCTCGGCAGTGGTGGCACGCACTTTTAATCCCAGTGCTCCAGAGACAGAAATAGGTGGATTTCTGAGAGTTCAAGGCCAGCCTGGTCTACAGAGTGAGTTCCAGGACAGCCAGGGATACACAGAGAAATCATGTCTCAAGAAACAACAAAATTCTTGTCTTTGATGAACTGGGCATTTTATGTCATAACCGATGATGGAGGAGCCTGAGACCTTAGCAAGGAAAGCCCGGCAGTGAGCCTGGTGGCAGAGACAGGTAGGTCTCTGAGGGTTCGAGGCCAGCCTGGACAGTGATTTCTAGGACAGCCAGGGCTATAAAGTGAGACCCTGTCTCAGAAAGCAAAAACGCCAAGGGAGGCTCAGAATAAATAGAGGTGTTTAGCTGTACCCTGCCCCCACTGGATGTCTTCTGCCCCAAGCTGTCAGGGTGGGAGGCAGCCTTGGAGGAAGGCTGGAAACTTCGCACAAAGCCTGGGTACTGTGAGAGGGCTGAGGAAGGCAGGGGGTCGGGGGTAGGCAGGAGGACCACTGGAAAGGCGGAGAGGAAGGGTACTTCCCCCAGGAAAGCAGGCCTATTCGCTGCGGTGGAGAAGTGGACAGCTGACAGCGGGTTTTGGGGCCCTGTCACTTCTCCTGGGCCACTTCCTGCCCTTTAACGGCCGGTTCCTGCTTGAGGGCAGAAGGAGGCCCTGACCTAACCCAAGAACCAGATTCACAGATAACAGTTTGAAACCTAGAGCCTCCTAGCTTTAAGAGGAATGCTGTGCGGTGGGGGTGGGGAGGGCAGTCACAGGCGGAGGGGGAACCCTTAGGAGCTTCGATGAACCAGGCACAGAGTAGACTAATATTGTTATTAATTATTATTAGTAGTAGCAGGGTTTTGCTACAGAGCCCAGGCTGGCCATCTTCCAGCCTCAGTGCATGGCTGGGCGTATACTTTCAACTGCAGATCCCTTCAGCATCTTTGGAAAACGAAGACACAGGTGCTCAGAGGGTCTGAATACAGAAGATCCCTTCCAGCTCAGAAAACCCCAGATCCATAGTTTGCTTCCATTATCCTAGTGGGTGTCTCTTTCATCCAGGATGGCTGTCCTCTTTCAGCTCACCCAGACTCTGGTTTACTCGTTCAGTTGTTCAGAGCCACCCTAGTGGAAAGAAACAAACCCACCTCAGGCTTTTGGGCCCGGCCTCCAAGTTTAGCTTCCTTCCTGTGCCTCTCTTCCTCTCTGCATCCAGAGGAGGAGGCATAGCTGTTGGGAGATGGTGTCCAAACAGCTTTCCTTTAGACTCCTAGCTATCAGTAAGGTGGTTGCCCCTCAGCTCCCACCTTCCAATTCATCCTGCAGTGCTGAGCAGATGCGTTGTTATTAAAGGAATGAAAATCCCGATCGCTCTATTTTATCAATAAAGATTCAGGAGGCAGATGCTGGGGTGAAAAGCTGGTAGCTCAGAGAGGCAGAAAAAGAACCCAGCTCATGTCCCAGAAAGAAAAAAATCCCCAAAAAGCTCACTAGGTCAGCTGACAGCCCAGGAGGAAAAGGCTAAAAAACTCAAGGCCAAAGTCTTGCTAGTCCAAAGCTCAAAAGCCAGAGAGCTAGAGAGCTAAAAAGTCCCTTTTAAGTCTACAGCCTGTCTTAAATACCCCTCAGCTCAAAGTCCCTCCTACTCTCTAATCCTGGTCAGCTGGTTTCTTGCTCTGTGTCTTGACCTAGGATTAACTTTATTAGGTCTGGGCTCTTGGCTGGCTGAAACACACCACAATCACCTGTTTACCATAAGCAGAAAATTCTTGGGTTAAAGGTGTGTAAAAGGGCTCAATCACACCAAACAAGAAACAGGGTTTTACAGTTCACAATGGGATCAAATATCCTATAAGGTTTCTCCCTTTTTGTCTAAATAAAAGATTTTCTCTCTAACATCAATGAACTAAGTGCTGTCTGGTTAAAAGCAAACATTCATAATGCCTAGCCCATTCGTTTTTTGCAATTTTGGAAAAAGCACTCTACTATCTAGCTTATCTTGGTGAATCCAAAGTTTGGCGCCTAAATCACTTTGTATCATAACTTGCGTTACCAATCAAAAAACAACCTTTTAAGACCTAAAACATCTTCTTAAATCCTAAACAACTTAAGCTCTAATTGTAAGAGTATAACCCCATCGGTGACTCAAGAAGGATAAATATGATATGAATAAACAGGAAGAGCAAAGCTAGCAACTTCTAAAACTGTAGAAATGATAGAGACCGCTGGCTGCTTAGACGCCACCCAGCATTTCTCTGTAACATTGCAACATCATCTCAAGCCTTCTGGCTCAGATCATCTGAGACTTTTCTGTGAAGCGGGTATTATGAAGGACTTGCCTGTCTTCTCCTGCCAAGCTTGGGAGTCGACTTTGCTGCACCCAGTTTGTCCACTGAAGGAGAAGCAAGGGCATTTTCTTGCTCAGGAGCTAGCTTGCCACATATGAAGTCATCTCCAAAGATAATTTTTTGATGCTCATCTTCTTCTCCAAAGTCAAAAGGGGCTGCTGCCAGGAGCTGACATGTCTCATTGTCAAAAATTTCTCCAACTAATAAAACATCTTTAAATGCCAAATTATGTAGCTCTCTGAAGTTTTTGAAAACCGTCTATCTATCTCTAGTATATATGAACTGAATTACTTGTTTCTAGCTATATACTGACTGATTAAGTTAGAAAACGTCTGTTTAACTAAACTAGTACCTAACAACACCACAAGTTTGATTGACTATTAATTTGCATTTCTTATTATTTTATGCAGTTTGTGATAGTAGCTTTCAAAAGGACTGGAACATCACATTGCATCTTTAAAAATTATTTAATTTTACTTTATGTGCATTAGTGTGAAGGTGTCAGATTCCCTGGAATTGGCGTTACAGACAGTTGTGAGCTGCCATGTGGGTGCTGGGAATTGAACCTAGGTCCTTTGGAAGAGCAAACAGTGCTCTTAACCACTGAGCCATCTCTCCAGCCCTTCACAATGAGTTTTTAAGAATTACATAGGTATAATACCTTAAAAAGATTCCATACATAGTGTGAAATAACCTTAATTTTCATTCAATGCACAAAGGCTCTATACCAATGTAACCATTTCTAATCTTAATTTTCTATCAGTATTCGAAGATCTAGAAGACTAGAGTCAATAATCTACCTTTTCCTTATCATTCCTATGTTGTTTCTATATCCCCCTTTTTTTGTCTAAATAAAAAGGAAAGATACAGGGGTCTGGAAAGATGGCTCAGAGGTTAAGAGCACTGGCTGCTCTTCCAGAGGTCCTGAGTTCAATTCCCAGCAACCTCATGGTGGCTCATAACATCTATGGTGAGATCTGGTGTCCTCTTCTGGTGTGCAGGTGTACAGGTGTATAAATAATAAATAAATAAATAATTTTAAAAAAGGAAATATACAGTAAAACTACAAAAATCAAGCATTTTCTGCTAAGCTTTCTACAATGTTCAGCTTGGTTGTATTTGGCTGTCTTAGGGTTAAATATTTTTTAGTTCAAAGTTGTGTAAAATGTTCTTGCTACTCTCATATGAACTCAGCATTTTGAATGTTGTAAGCAGTCTGTAGTCCTAAGCTAATCTTTGGGCGGTGGTTGTCAGCTTGGTGGCAATCCTGACTAGACAGAACCATAACAGTTAACTCAAAGGTGTCCACTGTTCATGAAGAACCAGGCAGTAGAAGCCTAGAGCAGTTTTCCCCAATGGTTGGTGTTACTCAATCCAGGTGGATTCATCTTTGGGGGCTCCTTCATCTTCTTGGAAACCTAAGAGGTTACTTTTAGGAGTAGTAGTGAAAGATCCCCGGAGGGTATCTTCCGTCAGAGAGACCCCCTCCCAAAGAACAACGAGTCCATTCGGATGCAAACAGCAAGAGGCTTTTATTTTGATTCACGAGTACTCGGGGCAGCAAGGTCACTCGGGAGGAACCTTGCGCGCCCCCTAGATGGGAAGCTGGGGTTTTTATAGGGTTTTAGAGGCAGAAGCACTGGTACAGAAGCGAGAGGGCATGGTTACAGGGGGCTGATTGGTACGTTTACACGAGACCACAATTTGCGTCAAAGTTTGGCAGGGGCACCCAGATTCCAGGAACTGGGTGGTCAAGGGGGGTAGGATGACCCCTTGACGTGGCCCGCCACCTGTTATTTTGTTTTTCCCTATCTTAGCTGAAACAGTCTCACAGATATCTATGAGAGTGATTAACACAAACTGTTTTTAGTATGACTGGGGCAGCCTGACCACAGATATCCCAAGTGGGTGACACAGCTAGGATTTCTCAGTAATTTTCCAGTTTCTCATCTGGCCTTCAGAGTTTTATAAAACAGTGGTGTCTCACAAAATGGCGTTAGCTATGTTTAACTTAGGGTGAGGCTGGGGTCTTTCAGTAGGAAACCTAAACATTTTTAAATGCCATTTTCAGCAGGTTTTGGAAAGTTCTGAGGACCATAACCTGTTAAGTACATCTGAGGTATACAATCTTTTTCCTAGTTGCTTGCTTCAGCCTCAAACCTGGTAACATGTACAGGAAGCTACATAAAGATTACTTCTAGAGTTAGTTAACGCTCTGTACGACAGAGAGCTTCTGCATAATAACCTTATAGATTCTGAGATAATGTTTATGCCTTAAAATATTAGAGAGTCAAATGAAAGCCGAAAAATTATGAGATCAGTGGCAATAGAACAGTCCCTTTTTTTTTTGTCTCCCTCTGTCCCATACCAGGTGGCTCTGCTGATATAAGTCAGAATTTTTTTTATTTTCCTTTAACAAGCATTCGTGGGCTTAGAGAAAAAGAGAGCCACGTTCCAACCCCAAGTCAGCTTTAATTTTTAATTGACTTGGGGCCACACAAAGACCATTTGCCGCTTATGTCTGTGGAGGGCAGAAGAAACAGGATGGAGGTGGGTGATTCCACTTAGCCAATTACTCCTCCTCTTGTGACATTTTCCTTTTTTTTTTTCCAGAAGTTTCCTTTGCCCAGTGGTCTCTGGATTCCTTTGTTATTTTTGTTGTTGTTGTTGTTTGTTGTTTTTTTCTGGAAAGATAAAAACAAAACCTAGGGGCTGTTCCTGACATGAACTCAGTGTCTCTTTGACCCAACTCCCTCCCCACCCCCCAGGGAGGAGCAGCCTTACCAGGCCACAGAGGAGGACATGCAGCCAGTCATGATGAGACCGGATAAGCTAGGGTCAGATGAAAGGGGAGGAGGACTTCCCCTATCAGCGGATTTAGGGAGGGGCATGGAGGAGATGAGGGAGGGAGGGGGCTACAGCCCTCTTTAATTAATATAAAAAATTAAAAAAAGAAAAACCTTTAATTAATATCAAAAATTTAAAAAAAACAACAAAAAACCAAAAAACAACCCTGCCCTAACCCTAACTCTGGGAAGTTTCTTTTTTGATGGGTTTTGTCTTTCCTAGGACAAAATGTTTTTTGGCAATAGAAAAAGTATTATCTCTCAATTGAAAACATTTTAAAGTTCTTTTGAAATTTTGAAACTAAATATAATTTAAGTGTGTTTATTTTTAGGTCACAAAGGACATTTGCTTTGAATTTCAGTCTGCCTTTTGCAAGCAGCTTTTAAATTTAAACCACTGTAATTCTGATATGCTTGCCTCTGTCTCCCAAGTGTTAGGATCAAAGGTAAGTGCCTTCCAAGTGCTGGGATTAAAGGTGTGAACCACAACACAGATCTAAGCTTTTCTCTACTTGGAACTTGGTCTGTCTCAGGCCGGCCTTGAACTCAGAGATCTACTTGCTTCTGTCTTCTGAGTGTTGAGATTCAAGGGATAAACTTTCCAAATGCTGGGATTAAAGGTGCTGTCTAGCTCCGCCCTGTTTATTTTAACTTTAGAATTTAGAAAACTCATTTGTTGAGATCCTCTGTCTCTTCTGGGATTAAAGGCATGGGCTGTCACCAACCTGCTCAAATGTTTCATTTTTAGCTCTAAATTACTCCAACTCTTAGAGATTTAGAAAGCAATTTTGATCTGTACTAAAACTTAAAAGTTTCTTGAAACACTTTAAATCTCTTAACTGTGTTTTTAATACCAAACAACAAAAATATCCTTTTCATTTAAGAAGACAGCTTCAGTCTTTATAAGTTAGTTTGGATTGAGTGACTTAGCTGCCTGATGAACTATCACCTCTCCTTGTTCACATCTCTCCTGTTCCAGTATAACCTTTATCAATTCTGATTGTACCCACAGCTTTTCTTCTCCTGTGGAAACAAAGGCAAAACCTCTTCCCCAACATAACACATATCCTGGTTTCCGTTCTGAGGTCAACACATCTGTAAAATATACAGGTTGATTTAATTCAGCAGGTTTTTCTCCCCAATGTCTCTCTGCAGCTGCCATTCCCTTCTCGTTAGCATTTTAAAAATCTGAAGTTAATGAAGCACTGTGTAACCTGTCTCTGGGGCCTTAATTACCCCTTCTGTTTATTAAGCATGTCTTTTAAGGTGCGGCTAGAGCTTTCTATAACTGCTTGTCCTATAGGGTTTTGTGGTATACTGTAATATGCTTTATGTTGTAAGATGAAAAAAAAAAACTGTTTCATTTTCCTAGAGACATATGCTGGTCTTAATCTGTACAGGTGTCCCCATAACAGCCACGACTTCTAATTAACGTGTAATTACAGAATCCGCCTCTTCGGAACTGAAAGCAGCTGCTCATTGAAATCCTGAATATGTATCTATGCTGTGGTGCACACACTTTAAATTTCCAAACTCTGAAAAATGAAAAACATCCAGTTGCCAGATTTTATTTCTTTGGGTTACTTCCTGCAGGTAATGGAGTTTGGTTATACAAAGTATAAGTTGGACATGTCCTTATAATTCCCTTGGCTTGTAGCCAAGTGATAGAAAAATCTGGGCTGGAGAGATGGCTCAATGGTTAGGAACACTGGCTGCTCTTCCAAAGGATCTGGGTTCAAGTCCCAGAACCCACATGGCAGCTCACAACTGTCTGTAATGCCAATTCCAAGGGACCTAACATGTAAAATAGAATAAAAAAAAAAAATCTTTCAAGCCTTTGCTGTTAACATGGTGTTTACGAAATTCTGAGGCTTCTAGCACATTTCCTATTAACAGCTCATCAATTTCATCATTCCCTTTTGCTAGGGGCCTGTTAGACCCAGAGATCTGATACATGTTCTATACACCGGGTGATTGCTATTTCTGATTACTTGTAGTTGAATAAACAGTGAAGTTAATTCTGAATCATCCAGAATAAGCTCAGCAGTTCCAATATGTAAAACAACTCTTTCCGCATATTGAGAGATTCAGGAAAATCACACAACACCATAACAGTGGCATACGGCTCTGGTTTTTAACTAAATCACAAGGGCTCTGAGCCACTTAACTGAAATTTCCTAACTTACAGCCTTGGTCTTTTATATTTCATAAAAGGTATTGTGGCTTTCCTGATTTATTGGCATCAGTATGAAATGTAGGTGTTACAGAAGTTGTTCTCCCTTTTACCATATGCGGGAGAGTACAATTATTTTTTTTTAATATATATAAATTGAAGTCTCTTGCTTTTGGAATATTTATTGTTAATCTCTCCCCCAAAATTACCGCATGCTCTTTGCCAATGTTCATTTTCTGCCCATAATGAGGCAATTTCAGCATTAGTAAAAGGTACCTCAATTTCTGCTGGGTCTATTCCTGCTAATTTACAAAGTCCTATTTTTCCTTTCAGAATCAATTTAGAAACTTTTTTTTTTAACATAGGTCTTTAATTTTTATTGTCTGTGTGCTAAAAATTTTCATTTTAAGATAATATATTCTCTTTGCATAAGAAATTCTGTGGAAAATAAGTAGAAGGCAAAATAACCAAAATACAATCCAGCTTTGGATTCCAGTAATCCTCATATATATCCTGTAATTTCTTTTCTACTGGAGCCAATTTTCTCTCAGCCTCAGCAGATAATTTTCTTGGACTACTTAAGACCTTATTACCTTGTAAGGTCTGAAATAAATTGCTTAGCTTTTGAGTAATTAATCCAATTGTGAGCCACAGCCAGTTAATATCTCCCAGCAACTTTTGAAAATCATTAAGAGTTTACAATTGATTTTTCTAGATTTGTACTTTCTGTGATCAAATTTTCTGTAAACCTATCTGATATCCTAGATAACTGATAAAATCTCCTCTTTGTATTTTTTCAGGAGCAGTTTGTAATCCCCAGAAAGGCAAAATTCTCTTTACTTCATCAAACATTTTTCTAAAGTATCCACATCTGAATCAGCCAGTAAGATATCATCCATATAATGGTAAAATTTAGCTTGAGGAAACTGTTTATGAATTATTTCTCATGGCTGTTGTACAAACAGTGGCACAAGGTAGGACTGTTTAATATTCCTTGTGGTAAGTCCAACCAATGATATCTCTTTATTGAATCACTATTATTTTATAGTAGCATTGGCACTGAGAAAGCAAATCTTTCCCTATCATGCTCATGCAAAGGGACTGTGAAAAAGCAATCCTTTAACTCAATTAATTACCACGAAAGGCCATGACTTAGGAAATAAAGAAGGCAATGGGATTTCAGGCTGTAAAGAGCTGAAATTGGCTGAATCATTTATGGCTCTTAAATCTGTTAACATCCTCCATTTTTCTGATTTCTGTTTTATAATGAACACAGGGGAATTTCATGGACTGGTAGATTCATTATTGTGTTGAGCATTTAGCTCTTCCTGTACCAGCAGTTCTGTAATTTTTCTTTTGTCATGGGCCATTGATCCACACATACAGGTTTGTCAGCCATTTTAAAGGTAGGGTGCTTGAAAGACCAGCACCTGTCCTGTCTTGCTTATAGACAGCTTGGACAGTCTCTGACTGTCCTTTTAATATTTTTCTCAGAAGCAGTCTTTATTTTATACTTTGCTTCTGGGATTGGAGGAATGTTAATCTGTGTTTTCCATTGCTGCAACAAATCACATCCCCATAAATTCATGGCTCTATTAGCCACATATGGCTTTAATTTTCCTATTTGTCCTTCTGGCCCTATATATTCAACCCATCTTGCACTTGGTTTTGCTTAACATAAAGTTCTAATCCCTAGAAGCTGAATATTTACTTTCTGAAGAGGCCAGTCTAGATGCCAAGATTTTGGTGAAATTATTGTTACAACTGCTCCTGTGCCTACTAAACCTTCAATTCCAGTGCCATTTATTTGTATTTCTAGCTTAGGTTTCTGATCATTTGTAGCAGTTTGCCAATATATTTGTTTTATGTTCTTTCTTGAATTTTTGTTTTATCTTTTGAAGCTTTTCTGTCCTTTATTACATCCAGAGCAGTGCTGTTTTTAACAACAGGCGCTAAATCTTTTGATCACTCTGTGGATGAGCTTCTCCTAAACTGACAGGGGATGATTGAATTGAATTTGATGCTGAGGCCTGCACCCGGGCCTCAGGTGCTTCCTGAGAGCAAAGGGTTACCTTACCTGTCCCTCGCTGGCCTCCATTCCTTAGTCCAGTGCTAGCCTGTCACATCTTCTGCATATCCAGAAGGCCGGGGCCTTTTTTTTGGATTATCCCTAGAAAAACCAGTTTCTAGGAACATCGCGCCTACACTCCCTTTTCAAATGGCCTTGCTCACCGCAATTAAAATGTCTGCCATTTTGATTTTTCCTGACTCTTTTAGAAATTACCTCCCTATCCATAAACATGAGATCTAATATCAGCCCTAACTCTATTCATCCCTCTGCTGGTGCTGATCTTGCCTTTAAAGGTCTGATTACTCCTTTGCATTCTGACTTGGCATTTTTAAGAGCTTAGTTTCATTTAGTACTTTCCTGGCTTCTGAATCTGATACTATTCTACTTACAGCTGAAGTCGGTTCTTGCAAAAATCAGTAAAGGTTTCTTTGGGGCCTTGTTTAATTTTAGTAAACGACTCAGATCTCTTTCTTGATTCTTCAACCTTATCCCAAGCATTTCAAGCTACTAAATGACACAGCGCCAAGGAGCGACCCTGCAATTCAAGCTGCCTTTGTAACTCAGCATATTGGCCTTCGCCTAGCGACTGACACTGGGAAACATCAATACCTCTGGCCTGACTTCATTTTCCTACGGCTTTTGCTTCCTCTTTCCACCATGGTCACTATTGTAACTGAGGAGCAGGTTCCAATATTGCTGTTGTCAAATCTGTAGTCTTGGGGAATAACCCTGTTCTGAGTTGATGAATTTAACATCTGCTCAACCTAGAATGGATGCACACCATCGGAGACAACCGCGTGGATCTCCTCAGATCTGATGTGTCTAGAGGAGGCCATTCCCATCCGTTAGAACCTTGGGGCACTCCCGCCTCCTGGGTGGCCTGGTGTGTAACTGGGTGTGCTGAAGCTAACAACCTTGGGCTGACCCCCTTCAGTTTCCCTATGTGGTAGCATGAGGGGTTCCTGTCTAAAATCCTGTCTGTGTCTGAGAACTTTTCTTGTTCTCATTTATAACTCTTTCTAAGACTTGTCAAAATTCCTCTGTCTGCATCTGAGTAGTTTTATTCCCATTGATAAGTCTCTCTAGTTTTCCTTCAAAGGCTTGCATTCATTTTTTCTTTGAGCAACTACAGAGAGCTATACGGTTATTAAGAATAAAGTATAAAATACCAATAACAACCATAATTGGCATTGGGGCAATTTCCACTAAGCTGTTTAGCTTTTCATTTTCTGCTTCATCTTCAAGCCATCTAGAGTAGCATCATACAGGGTCCCAAAGCTTTCTGTTAAGTTCCCATCCTTAACTCTCTCCTTGAGGATTTCCCAGGTGACTTACCAAATCTGATGGCTTTTGTTTGTCCTTGGCTGGCACGATCTCTCTGTCTGTGGGGTTGTGCCTCTCACTGGAGCGCCAAAATGTTGTTATTAAAGAATCGAAAATCCCCTATAATCCTAGCAACTGGGGAGGCAGAGGCAAGGCAGATCTCTGAGTTTGAAGCCAGCCTGGTCTACAAAGTGAATCCAGGACACCCAAGGCTATACAGAGAAACCCTGTCTTGAAAAAAGAAAAAAAGAAAAAGAAAGGAAAGAAAGAAAGAAAGAAAATCCCAATCATTCTATTTTACCAATAAAGACTCAGGATCCAGGTGCTGGGGTGAAAAACTGCCAAAAGAGGCAGAGAAAGTGCCCAGCTGACCTTTCTGCTCAGCTCACATCACAGAAGAGCTCAAAAAGCTCACTAGCTCAGCTGACAGTCTAGGAGGAAAAAGCCAAAAAATGCAAGGCCAAAGGCTTGCTAGCTCAAAGCCAGAGAGCTTAAGCTCCTTCTTCACCCTGTCTTAAGTACCCCTCAACTCAAAGTCCCTCCCTACTCTTTAATCCCTGTCAGCTGATTTCTTGCTCTTGACCTAGGGTTACCTTCATTGGATCCAGGCACACAGAGCTCTGGGATTACAGGTGTGTGCTGGGGCTGGCTGAACCGTACCTGCTTACAGGAAACAGAAAGCTCTTGGATTAAGGTGTTCGACAGGGCTGAAACAGACCAAACAAGAAACAGGGTTTGACGGTTCCCAGCCTCCGGGTTCACAAAGGGATCACGTCCTGCAACACAGATGCCCACCTCCTCAGGGGCTCCGATGACCGCCTCCCCCTTCTGCTGAGTGTGCTGATCTGGGCATGTGCTCCCAGGCACCTCTGGTGCAGGAGCTCTGGGTTGTGTGTGTGTGTGGGGGGGGGGGGGGGGGCTTCCCTGGCGTCTGCAGCTGCTTCAGAAGCAGAGGAGTCCGAGGCAGCCACACAGATCCGCTTACAGATGTGAGACAGGAAGTGGGTGACGGGCTGGCGCTGGCCAAGCTGCAGGGGTCGGGGAGGACTTCCCACAGGAGGCAGAGAGCCAAGGCCTAAACGGCCTGGGAGTGAGGACCTGGGCGAAGCCCTCGGTGGCACCGGGACTGAGAAGGAAAGGGCGCCAGAGGGCAGCACCCCAGGTCTTTGAACAGCTAAAATGGAGGCAGAGGCGGAGGAGACGTGGTGCCTGGTTCACTCTGCATGTTTTTGCGAACAAATTCAGGAACTTCGTGGCACTTCCTTCCCACAACCCCAGCGTTCCCCCTGTAGAACAAACAGGACACAATTTAAGTGATTTTCTTCTTTTTATATTTTATAATTACATCTCTCTCTCTCTAACATTGGGTGAGGAGACAGCTCCGCTGGGAAAGAGCGCTCGCCACATACACAAGCATGGAGACCTGAGTTCAAGTCCGCAGAGCTCACGTAAAGATGGGTGTGGCAACCACTTCTGAGAGTGCATATTCCTCCCGTGGGGTGGGAGGTGGGAGGGGAATTCCCGGAAGATCACAGGGAGTGCCTGTGACAGGGGCGGTCAGAGAAGGCCTCATCGGACCTGGACCAGCACTGAAGTGACCACGCACTCACACTCATGAACACACACACACAGGCACCCAGGCACGCACACGTACACGCAGAAAGTTCGGACATCTAGAAAAACAAATGTATACATATAAAGATTTGTTTTTATTAATTTATTATTATCAATGTAATGTTAAATAGTGGTAATATTGTTTTATTGTATGTTTGTGTATATATACAACAGGAGAGCAAACACCATCAGAGGCCGCAAGAGGGTGCTGGATCCCTGGGGCTGGAGTTACAGGTGGTTGTGGGTCCCCAGACTGGCGCTGGCGCCTGAACTCGGGTCCCCCGAAAGAGCTGCAGGTGCTCCTCTCGCTGGGCCAGCTCTTCAGGCCCCAGAAACGCGGGCTCAGCACCCAGGTCTCGGTTCTCAAGCCGTGGGTCCCGAACCCACCCGTCGTGTCCGATATCCACATTACGATCTGTAAAAGCAGCAACTCACTGTTATGAAGTAACGGTGAAACGGTTCCGGGGGGAGGGGGGACCGTGCTAAAGGGCCGGAGCCCTCGGGAGTTGAGGACCCTGACCTTGTTAGGACTGTTTCGTTTGCTGAATCATATCCCTATCTCATTTTTCTATCTTGCTTTCCTTTTTTGGAGGGCTGCGGGAAGGGGCAGGGCTTCTCTGTGTCCCCGGATGTCCGTCCTGGAACTTGCTCTGTAGACCGGGACGGCCTTGAGCTCGCAGACCTCAGCCTGCCTCTGCCTCCAGGCGCTGGGATTAAAGTCAGGCACCCCACCGCCCGGCTCCTCCCTCTCTCCAGCTGAGCCGGGTTCTTGCACACCCCACCCTGGCCTCACACGTGCCAAGGAGTCGGGGGAGACCCTGGCCTCCGGTCATCCTGCTGGGAGCACAGCCCTGCAGCACAGGGCTGGCCCAGCCCAGCGAGGCGTCCCCAGGCCGCTTCTCACGGCTCCGCAAGCTGTGAGCATTACTGCAAGCTACCCCAAGTTGCTCAAGCTCGGCCTCGCTTCCTCTTTCTTCTTCTGGCCGCAGGAAGATGAAATTTGCATAGAGTAAAATGTACGGATCTGAAATTAGTGCTGCTTTGCTTCTTACAGAATCGAACCCACTGGCCAGGTGCCTGTCAACGGCTCTGCTCCCAGCCCAGCCTTCCCATCTCCCTGTGCCTCTGTCTCCTTAGGGCTCTTTGGTTGGGGCCAAGTGGGTAACTTGACTGCAGGGCGGCACATCCCCAGTGCTGTCCCTCCTTACCCAAACACGGTCGGTCGGGACTGCGCCACCGGGGACCGCAGGGCCATGAGGGAGGGGCGATGGCCTGAGCCCCCGGCCAGCTTCCTCGGACCTGCTCTTCCCTAGGCTCCAATCAGCCATCAGCTCCGCCGTTACTTTGGTTGGTGCTGTTCGCTGAATTAAAGGAATCGCTTATTCGTCCAAACATTTCACGCTTCTGGAGGGATGAGGCACATTCCGGGCGCGCTCCCTGGAGGTGGAGCGCGCCTCTGCCTGCTTCTCTCAGTTTGTATTGAGGGAGGTGTCATTACCGTTGGCCTTCCCCAGAGGGAGAGAGAGAGACTGAGGCCGCAATCACTGTGGACTGGCTGAACCCTGCCTTTCCCATCTAGTTTCAGGACCTGGGACCTGAAGAAGTCAGCCAGTGTGTGCGGAGGGCCGCCTCGGGGCCGCAGACACAGCTGTCCGTGCTTGGCCTCCCACTCAGTCTCCTAGCCCCTGGTGTGTGTGTCTGTGCGCGCGCGTGGGCTCGTGTGTGTGCATGCGTGTGTGTGTGCGTGCATGCGTGCGTGTGCGTGCGTATGTGCCCGCGCGCCTGCAGCCCTCCCTCCAGCAGCACTGATCTGTGAGGTCCACAGGCACGAAGAGCACGTGGGGGAGCTGGAGCCCTCCTGGCCATCACAGGCCCGCTGCCTGGCCCTCTGCAAGCCCCCTTCCCTCCCCGGGCCTGGCCTTCCCTCCCCTCTCCTTTTCCCTGAAACCCCTCTGCCCCATCTCCTTCCCCAGTTCAGAGAACGCAGGCATCCAGGCACCCCACGCCCTGGCCCCAGCTCGGGGTAAACAGGAAGCTCGGTGAGGGGAGCCGGGGCGTCGGAAAGTCCCAGGCAGGTGTGTGGGTCCGCAGGGAGGGGCGGCCGTGCCCTGAGCTATGAAAGCCCCTGCCCGCTCCGGCTCCTGAGTCTGCATGGGGACGCGGGCACTGCAGGGCCTGGGCGGGGGGCCCCGGGGGAGGGGTTGCCTCTTGCTGGCTGTGGCGGGAGCGTCTTCGCTGGCGACCCTGCTCTTGGCAGTGCCCATCACTGTCCTGGCCGTGCTGGCCCTGGTGCCCCAGGACCAGGGACGTCGGGTGAGTGGCTGCAGCGGGCGCGAGGGCTGCATCTCCCGCGTGTTTACTGACTCAGAGCTGTGCTTCTGCCTAGCTGGCCCGGCGGGAGCGTCTGGTCTGGCTTTGCCCCCTCAGTCCTGCCTGGCCTGATGTTGCAAGCCCCTTTCGCCTCTCCCCTCCCTGACAGCCCGCCTGTGTCTTTGTGCACGCTCGGGAGGGCTGGGCTCGGCGGTTGGGGCGGGATCCGAACCCTGGCGCTGGGCCCCTACCCCTCCAGGTCGAGAAGGTCAGCGGCTCGGGAGCACAGGCGCAGAGAAGACTGGACGACAGGCCGCTGTGCCTCCCGCCCTCAGCCCCCGGCCCCTCGGGCACCCCTGAGCCCCGCCTGCACCCCCAGAGAGCCCCACCTTCCGGGGGCCGAGGCGCCCCGTCCCCGGGCCCCGTGGCGCCGTCCCCTCGGGAGGCATTGGCATGGGTGGCCACCCCGTCGCCCGCCGCGGGCCCCACAGCAGACCCAGGGGCTAGACGGCTGCCGACGGGGGCAGCAGACGCGGGGCTCAGCGCCCAGCCCCCGGCTGCCCACCTCATAGGTAAGCTCCTCGGGTGGACGCGGGCAGTGCCACCCCACGGCGGGCCAGGGCCCCCCCCCCCCCCCCCGCGGCGGCCCCCCCGCCCCCCCCCCCCCCCCCCCCGACTCCCTTGGAAACGGGTTGAAAGGGAGAGAAAGGACGGGATCCGGCCAGCCAGGGCCTCGCGGGCAGCATCGTCCCCCCGCCCTCCCCGCGGGGCCCGGGTGGGGAGCCCCGCCCGCTGCGGTCCCCCGCGGAGGCCGCAGCCCGCGCGTGTCCCCCTCCCCGCAGGCGCCTGGAGGAGCGGGCCGGGGCTCGGCTGGGAGGCCAGCCAGGAGGAGGCGTTCCTGAGGAGCGGAGCGCGGTTCTCGCGCGCCGGCGGGCTGGCGCTGCCGCGGGACGGCGTCTACTTCGTGTACTGCCACGTGGGGTACCGCGGCAGGGCGCCCCCTGGCGGCCGCCCGCTCACGCTGCGCAGCGCGCTGTACCGCGCGGGCGGCGCCTCCGGGCGCGGCGGCCCCGAGCTGCTGCTGGAAGGCGCGGAGACCGTGAGCCCCGCCGCCGACCCCGCGCGCCTCGGCGCCCTGTGGTACACCAGCGTGGGCTTCGGCGGCCTGGTGCAGCTGCGGGGCGGCCAGAGGCTGTACGCCAACATCAGCCACCCCGACATGGTGGACTACCGCAGGGGCAAGACCTTCTTCGGGGCGGTGATGGTGGCCTGACGGCCGCGCGCGCCCGCGGAGGAAGCCGGCGAGCCCGCGGCCGGGGGCGGGGCGGGCGGGGTGGGGAGGACGCGAATTCGGAAAATAAAGCGTGCGATCCCTGCCGCTGGCCCGTGCCGGCGTGCCTTCGTGGAAATGCAGGCGTGGAGTTGATTCTGGGGAGCATGCAGGGGGGGGGGGGCCGCCCCGCCTGGGGTGTGGGCACCCGCCGCGCCCACCCCGAGGCTCTGGCGCCCGCCAGGGGTCCAGGTGGAGGGCAGAAGGGGCAGTGAAACCCCGAGTGCCAGGTCGTTAGGGAGGTTGGTTGCGGTTTGTTCGTAGCTGTGGTCAAAGAAGAAACAACAAAAAAATTAGAGTCAGGGGTTTTCCTAAATTCCTCCCCCCATCCCCTTTCTCTCCTGTCTAGTGTTAGGGGGTGACACTGGGGGGCGAGTGGGGATAAAGGGTACAAAAAAGAAGAACCCACAAAGTACTAAAAACCTGGTCCCCGCAAGACCCCCTCACATACGCCCTTTCTCCTGGCCTCTGCCCCTGGCCGTGCCCTCTGGAGTCCACACGGGAAGGTGGACAGTATTCGTTCCCAGAGAGAAAACGCGCACAAGACTGAGGAACAGAGAGCCCTGTGGGCCGTGAGCTTCCCCACCGCTGGCTGCCCGACAGCAGCTACCTCTCTCTCTCTCTCTCCCCATTTCTTCATCTATCTATCTATCTATCTATCTATCTATCTATCTACCTACCTACCTTCCTTCCTACCTATCTATAGGCAGGCTCACATATAGGCCTGGCTCGCCTGGAACTTGCTCTGCGGACCAGGCTGACCTGGAAACTCAGAGACCCGCCTGTCTTGAGTGCTGGAGATAAGGGCGTGTGTCAACATGGGCTCGGACAGCTGTTGTCTGAGGGGTCAGTTCCAGGCTGTTAAGGGGGCAGCCGGGTGAAGAAAGCAAAGGAGAGAAGCAGGGGAGCCGGGAGAGGATGGAGACGTGGCTGAGGAGGTCATGCTGAGGAGGTCACAGAGGAAACTGACTCTTGCCCTGGGGCGCTTGGTGGAAATGGAAAGTCCTCACCCTTTGCTCACACTGAACCCCCCCTCCAGCTGGGACACCCTGGCTGGAGGAGGTGGAGGGGAAACCAGGGTTCTATCTAGGTCACCCCAACCTTGGAACATACCACATGATTTTCCCCTCTTGGCTATGGGGTGAAGGGCGGCCCAGCCCGCTGTGAGCCCAGTGGGCTGACGCTCTCTGCAGTTCCACTTCCAATTCCATTATCTTTCTTTTCTTGTTTCCTTAACCATTTATTTACTTCTGTTTTAAGTGCATTCGTGTGAGGGTGTCAGATCCCTAGAACTGGAGTTACAGGAGGTTACAGCTGCCATGTGGGTGCTAGGAATTGAACCCAGGTCCTTTGGAAGAGCAGTCAGAGCTCTCAACCACTCCAGCCCCCCTCCTTTCTGAGAGAGGGTCTAACTATGTGGACCACTCTGGCCTGGACTTGAAACTCTTGAAGATTTGGCTGCTTCTGCCTCCCAGGCATTGGGGCTCAAGGCCACACAGCAGCTCCTTATTTGCCTCTGCCTTCCGGTGGGGCGAGAGGGTGACCGGCTTTGGCTCCTGAATCTTCTCCCTGCCGTCGCCTTCCTTGTTCAGTCTAGTTTTAGGGAAAAGCCCATGCAGTGGGCTCGTCAGCCCCCTCCCCCACAGCTCATCACCCCAGTCATCCTCCACAGCCCGAGGTGATGTCTGCTCGCCCGGCCTGTCTCAGCAGGCGCTGGTGCGAGCTGTTTAGACACAGTCCCCCTACCCCTGACCTGTCTTTCCTCACCGTTTGCCATCCCCCAACGCCCACCCTGCTCTGGCTCTGCGTCCCCCACAGTCTCGGCACCAATAACCAGTTCTGAATAAAGGTGACCTTACACGCTTCAGCAAGCACTATTGAATAACAACAACAGCAATAAATTATTATATCATTATTATTATTGGTGGGATCAAATTCAAGGCCCTGCATGTGTGATTAAGTAATTAAAAAAGGGGGGGATTTAAACATGGTACTTTTCTCTTTCTAATCCACCCACCTCACACAGTCATCATTTGTCAAAACACTGGGGAAACCAAGGCTGGCGACAGCTCCTTCACCCACATGGAACCCCTTCTTTGTTGTCGCTGTCTTGGAGTTTGACTTCAGGGCATTCCAGACTCTAAGCACTCCCCCACCCCACCCGGACACACTCTGCAGAGCCACACTTTCAGTCCTGTGTCTTTTGAAAACACTTCTCTCATCTTCAGAGGGTGGGAAGAACAAGGAGGCTGGTGGCTGGGAGGAGGAGAGAGCTGAGCCGGCCCTGTCCAGCCGGGAACCTGCACAGGTGAAGGCCGAGGGGCTGAGCTGGCCCTGTCCAGCAGGAAACCAGCACAGGTGGAGCGCAGCTCTTCTCTCTATGGCCCGGCCTGCTCGTCTGCACAGAGGGAGGGTGAATGGCTCAGGGAGCACGGTTAGTGCTTGGAGCCCGGACACCTGAAGCTCTGGGCTCTTCCTTGGCTGTGATTCAGGTACCTGAGAATGTGGCTCCTCCCCAGCTCCATCCGAGCCACACAGCCGGAAAGAACGGCAGTACTTTCCCGGCAGGTATTCGGAATTCCCAGAGCGGGAAATTCCCGTGCCCAGAGGCAAAGGTAATTAGGTTTGGGCTCCTGTTTCCGGGGAGAGGTGGAGATGCTGGCTGGCTTCTGTTCCGTGGGGTCTTAATGACCTAGGGGCATAAAGGCTGAGGTCTGGACCCAGAGACCGGAGGCCTCTGGAGGGAAGACTGTAGGGTTGGCTTCTCACCTCCAGGGAGAGACGCAGACTACATCCCAAGACAAATCATACTTCTTTTTCAAGCAATCTTTATTTTTGCACACACCCGTAGGGCAATTACAGTCACGGCTCCCGTGGGGAGCAGAGGTTCAGTGATGTGGCGGCAGCCTGGCCACCACATCAGCATTAAGACAACTGGGTTACATAAATAGTTTGTTTTAAACATAAGCAAAAGGAAGGCGGTGGGCCGGGGAGGCCGGGTGGGAGGAGCTGATAGTCCAGCTCTGTTTTCACAGAAAACATGACTGTCTGGGACAGCTCCCAACACTGGGTCCTCCAGGACACCCGGCCCTTCACATAAATACATCCATAAGCAAATAAATAAATAAATAATAATAAATAAATAATCAGAAGTGCAATTATAAATAGAGGGGCTGGCTCTGTGAGGAGGGCTGGGCACCGCGACTCGGGGAAGAGCCTGGAAACTGGAGACAGGAAGCCCTGAGACCCCAGAAGCATTCTGAGCCAGAGGCAGCCCGACCTCCCCCTGCCCCTTTGCAGAGGCCAGGAATCGGGCTTTGAGGCGACACTGACTTCTGAAAGCCCGTTTGCATCCTTGATGGTGGCTCGTGAGAACCCACCGTCCAGGCCACCATCCCTGCAGCGCGTGTTTCTGAGTGTTACAGCGGCAAAGTTCTGAGCTCAGAGTCCTAGCTCCCTTTCTAAGTTTGAGGGAGATGGATTGGGGCTCTGAGGAGCAGACAATGAAAGGGTCCAAGTGGGGGCTGGGTAGGGAACGGACAGACAGACGCCTGCCCGTTCGCTTCACAGAGCGATGACTCCAAAGTAGACCTGCCCAGGTTCAGCAAAGTCTAAGTACTGGGGCAGGTTGACCTCGGCGCTGAGCCGGTCTCCCTTCTCCAGCTGGAAGACCCCTCCCAGGTAGATGGGCTCGTACCAGGGCTTGGGCTCGGCCCCCTCAGGTGTGTCCTTGGGGCAGGGGCTCTTGATGGCAGACAGGAGGCTGACCTTGTCCTGGTAGGAGACAGCAAAGCGGCTGACGGTGTGCGTGAGGAGCACGTAGTGGGGGCAGCCTTGTCCCTTGAAGAGGGCCTGGGAGTAGACGAGGTACAGCCCGTCTGAGGGCACCACCAGCTGGTTGTCTTTGAGCTCCATGCCGTTGGCCAGGAGGGCGTTGGCACGCCGGCTCAGCCACTCCAGCTGCTCCTCCATTTGGTGGTTGGCTGAGGGAGAGAGAGTTGAGTCAGTGCGACCTTGTCGGTTGGTTCACACTCCGCACCCTGAGCCTCGGGTTCTACCCACGCCTCACTTCCGGTTCCTGCAGCCTCTGTCTGCCCGAGTCGGCCTCGAGGTCCCGCTGACGCCTTGCTTTCCAATCACCTCCCTTTGGCTCTTTCACATCCTGCCTCCGAGTTCTGGCTATTCTCAGCCTGGTTTGACCCCCCAAATCCTGTCCCTTCACCCCAAGACACAGTGCATGGCTCTCACCTACGACATGGGCCACAGGCTTGTCGCTGGCATTCTGAGAAGAGGACCCTGAAGGGAAGAAGAGAGGCGAAGATGAGATCCCGAGGCTTCCCGGCAGGCACCCGTGTCCATGGACCCCATTCCCTTCCCTCCCTCAGCGAAGCCTCAAGCCCTCCCCACTCTTCCACCCCCGGGCTCACTGCCCCCTCCATCCTAGATTAAGAGAGAAGCTTGGACCACGTACTGAGTGTGAGGGTCTGGGCCATGGAGCCGATGATGGGGAGGCCATTCGGGAACTTCTGTGTGGGAAGAGAAGGCGGTTAGTAGCTGAAGAGTGGCCCCAAAGGAGAAGCGCCCCCCTCCTCTTTGCCCCACATCTGGTTTTTCTTCTTCCCCTCGGCTCTGCTCATTCATTCGCACAACTGTGCGGCATCTTTCTGTGCAGCGTCCTGAGCGGTTCGTCTTGCTTTATCTCCCCTCATCTCTCCGCTCACCACTCCGACCTCCCTTATCTCTGTCTCAGGTCTTTATCTCTTGCTTCTTCCCTCTCCTTCTGGCCGCATCTCTGTCCACATCTCTACAAGTGTATGCACAGGCTTGGTCACCCGTTCATTCCTCCCTGCGTCCATGAAGGGTGTTTCCTGAGCTGGCTGCAGGGGTCTGAGATCCTGCGGTCTGTCTGTCTTCCAACCGTTACTCTCCACCTGGTCTGCGTCTCCTCTCCCTCCGCAGGCCTTGCGCCCAGCAGCCGGCCTCTTCCCCTCCTAGCCTGCCTCTCTTGCCTCCCACCCTGCTTCGGCTGCCCGGATACTCACCTCTTCCCTTTGGGGGCCGATCACCCCGAAGTTCAGGAGACAGAAGAGCGTGGTGGCCCCCGCCACGAGCAGGAAGGAGAAGAGGCTGAGGCACAGGCAGCGCCTGGAGCCCTGGGGACCCGCCGCCTTCTGGGGGAGCGCCTCCTCTGCCAGCTCGATGTCGCTGATCATGCTCTCTCTGCTCATGGCGGCCTTTCTAGAGGAAGATGCGACGCCTCGGGCCAGTGTACTCGAGGGACAGAACCTGCCCTGCTGGCTGCTCGCTTGGCTGGGAGCTACTTCCAGGGGCGCTGGCTGGGTGGCTGCTCTCCCTCCCAGTGTCCTCGCTGAGGGTGCTTCTGCTGGCTGGCTGTGCAGGCAGCTGCCTTTATAGCCCTTGGGCAAGAGGGCGGGGAAAGGCTCTCATTCAGCACTCGGAAAACTTCCTTGGTGGAGAAAACCATGATCTCATGTGGAGGAAGCGGTGGCGCCCTGCACCTCTGTCTCGGTTTCTTCTCTGCTGTGGGGGCAGAGGTTTGGAAAGTTGGGGACGCCCGGCATCAAGGAATCTCCTCCCCGGCCCCACCGGGATTCTGTGGCAATCTTGGGCCAATCAGTAGTGTGTGTGTGTGTGTGTGTGTGTGGTAGGGCCCAGGAAACTGAAACCCATTTCCTCTTTGCCCTCCAGTGTTAATAATTGTTTCTTTGCAGAGATACTATGTCTGTGTCAATTTCCCTTTGATTTCTAAACGGGACTTCCCTGGGCTAGAACTTGGCATTGGGGGTGCTTCGGAAAGCTGGGTGCATGGGGGGGCACTGGGGAGGGAAGGCCCCTGTCTGGGTGCTTGGAGGAAGTGGCTGAGCAGAGAGTGGCCTGCGAGGAGGAGTGAGCCTGGCCTTGGGGAGGCTGGTGGGAGTACCAGGGACGAGCCTGGGGCAGCCCCAGCGGGAATGAACTCAGCCCTGGGAATTCACGGACCCCACGAGGCCGGCCTTCTCCTTTCATTCTGACCACGAGCTGGGGCTGCCGCTTTCAGTCTCGGCCTCCAAGGAATGTTTTCGCAAAGCCCCTGCTGTGCAGCCTCGAGGTGCTGCCTCCTCCCTTGGACACCCCTGTTCCACGCCCCCAGCATCCCTGCCAACTCCTCCGGCTTCATGCCGTCCACCGTTACCGGCTCCCTGGACTTCTCCCACGCTCTGGTGTGGGCTCTCCTCCCCGAGCCCTCATTCCTCCCCTCTCCACACACCTGGCGTAGCCCCAGGAGCCAGGAGCCGCGGGCTCCGGGCTCCTTCGGATCTCCTGCTCTGCCCACAGCCCCTGACCCCCGCAGACCTCCCTCCTTAGACCCCGGCAGCCTTCTCCCCCAGCCCAGACACAGGCGAGCAGACGCGATTTCAGAGAAAGGAGGTTTATTGGGTTTCACTGAGTGCACAGGCGCCTTGAGGATGCCTAGCCAAGCGGTGGCCCTTGGGGCCCTTCGCTTCCTCCCGTAACCCTCGGCCATTCACACCTACTTCTCTGTCCCTCCATCTGGCAGAGGAGTCCTGCCCTGATGCTGCCTCAGGCCACGTGTCTGGGGCCTAGCTGTCACCTGCGGCCCCTCCCCTCCTTCTAGTCTCCATAAATAAATAACTTAGCCGTTCTCTTCATAAATAGTCTCCCTGCCCCGGCTCCGGCCCTCCCCACGCCTGTCCGTCCTCCGCATCCAGGTCTCTGGCCCACACAGACCCACGCAGACCCCGTCCACAGCTGGGAGGCCTGGGGTCCTCGGCTGAGCATCTGGAGCCCCGGGGAAGCTGCGGTTCCCCGGGAGGGCCTCGGGCGCCCTGGCGCCAGCTCCCGGGAGTGGGGTGGGGAAGGCTTGAGACGGTGGGGGTGGGCAGGGGAGGCGGTGTGCCCCTCCAGACGGGCAGGGCGGACCCTACAGGGCGAAGGCCCCGAAGAACACGCTGCTGGGGCTGAAGTGCAGGCGGGCGGCGCCGTCGGTGCGCGTGGAGAGCCGGTCGCCCCTGCTGAGCAGGAACACGGCGCCCTGGTAGAGCGAGCGCACCCAGGGCCCCCGCAGTCCCGGGGGCACCGACTTCTGCGCGCTGAGGAGCGGCACGTGCGAGGGGTACTGCGACGAGAGCAGCCGCACCTCGTGGGCCAGGTAGACGGGCGCGGCCCGGGGCGGGCGGCCGGCTCCCCGGAAGAGCACCTGCGAGTACACGAAGTACAGGCCGCCCGCGGGCACCAGCAGCGAGTTGTTGCTCAGGGAGAAGCCGTGGCGCAGGAAGGCGCGGTCCGTGGTCGCCCTCCAGAGCAGGGAGCTCTGCTGGCCGGGGTAGCCTGGGAAGGAAGGAAGGTCAGAGGGCGAGGTCAGAGGTCAGAGGTCACCGTCCCCCGGGAGGCCGCGGCGGGGCCGCTGGGAGGCGGCGGCGGGACCCGGGGCCCTGGGCAGGCAGAAGAGCCGGGGCTGGACCTCTGGGGGCACAAGTTTACCAACAAGGTGAGCCGCGGGCTTCAGGAGGGCCGGCTGCTTGTGAGGAGGGCGGCGAGCCGTCCCCGCCGAGGAGAGCCCCTGGGGGAGGACAGAGTTGGGAGGCGTCCGGCCGCCCAGGCCTCCCCGGCGCCCACCCTCCGCTGCCTCACCTGCGTGGCTAGAGGCAGGGCCAGCAGCAGCCCCAGGAGGAGGGCCGCGGGCGCGCCGAGCACCCTCGAGAGGTGGAGTCGCCCCAGCGCCGGCATGGAGAGAACCTGCAGACGGCGGGCGCTGTGCGCGGCGGGGGCGGGGCGCACGCGAGGTGGGCGCACAGGGAGGGAAGGCCAGAGCCCCGGAGGGGAGAGAACCGCAGGAGAACCGGGCGGAGGATGACAGGGCCAGAGAGAGGAGGACAGATGACCGAGTTAGACAGCGCGGGAACAGACCAAACTCAAAGCCACGGGGCCCAGACCCGTGAGCCCGGGGACCCGGGCAGGTGGCACGGAAGGGCAGGCCCGGGAGGACTCACCTGCTGTGCGGGGTCCCGGGCGCCTCGCTGGGTCCCTTTATAGAGGAAGCGGCGGCGAGGCAGGCGGCGGGCGGGTTCTGGGTCGGGGCTGGGGCCTGGGGAAGCCCCCAGGGCTCGGAGATGCTCCGTTTCAGCCGAAGGCAGGAAAGGCTGAGGCCGAGGAGAGAACCGCAGGCCCGGGGCTCAGACAGCTGAGTTCTGGGAAAGGGAGCGGGGTCAGGCGACTGTGGGCTGCAGGGACTCTCGGGGAGCAGGCCCAGGCCTCGGCCTTCCCGGGAAGGGCCCAGTGATTCGTGGAGGTGGAGGGGCGCCGCTGGGCCGTGACTGGAAGCCGGGTTCCCTGAAGAGCAGGGTTCATGCCACCTCCGCACCCTTGACTGCTCACATCTGGAGGGCTCGCTAGCCACAGGCCTAGCCGCACCTTTTTTTTGGGGGGAGGGTTTGAACCCAGGGTCTCATGCATGCTAGACAGGCCTTCCACCCCTTCAGGTACATTTCCTCTCTTGTCTTTGGGGGTTCAAGTCACACTTGTTCCTGTATCTGTATTTTCTGGTCAACTGCCAGTTTCATGTCAAGGAGCTCCATTACAGAACACCCCACCCCTCCCCTGCCCCGTCTGGGCACCCTGGTGTGACAAGCTTAACTGCACCCCGTTATGCGCTAGAGAAGCAGTCCTCAACCTGTGGGTCGCGGCCCCCCTTGACAAACCTCTGTCTTCAACAACATTTACACAATGATTTGTAACAGCAGCAAAATCACAGTTATGAAGCTTCAACGAAAATAATTTCGTGGCTGGGGTCACCGCAACATGAGGAACCGTATTAAAGGGTTGAAGTGTGGGAAGGTTGGGAACCTGTCTGGAGTGTCCAGGTCTGGAAGATGGTTTGGGGGTTTCCCTCAGAACCCCGCTGCAGCCGTCTCTAAGGTCTCAGCCCATCCCTGAAGGGATTCCCCGCACATCAGACTTCTAATCCCCGAACACACACCCCAGCCTTCCTGTACTCTGCACCAGCGGCCTGGGGTGCAGCTCAGGTGTCCTGCTCGCCAGGCGTGTGTGAGCCCCGGGTCCCAACCCCACAGCTCAGCAGCCACATTGGTTGTTTCTTTCTTAAGACAAAACTTTAAAATATTTACTTATTTTGAGGGCTGGAGAAATGCCTTAGCCGTTCTGAGCGCTGGTTGTCCGTCCGGAGGACCTGCGTTAGCTCTTGGCACCCACATGCATCCGGAGGACCAGTGTTACCTCTTGGCACCCACAACTGTCCAGAGGACAGGCGTTAGTCCCTGGCACACACATCTGTCCGGAGGACCAGTGTTAGCTGTCAGCGCCCACATGTTGACTTTTCACACTGGAACCTCCAGTTCTGGGGGATGTCACGCCTCCTGCTGGCCTTTGCAGGCACCACACTCAAGCGGTGCTAAGACATACGAGCAGGCCAAATCCGACGCACACAACAGAACGCTGAACATACATTTATTTTATGTGTGTGCGGGAGTGCATAAGTGCCACTGTTACACGTGGAGGCCCATGCCCCAGTCCTGCCGGCTTGCTCTCTCCGCCCGCAGGGTCTGCGGAGTGAGCTCAGGTCATTAGGTGAAGGCAGCAAACACTCACCCACTGAGATATCTTGCTGGCCCGTCCTGCTGTCTTTCTTAAAAAGATTTATTATTGAGGACTCCCCCACACAGATATACATGTGTGCGAAACACCAATGCACAGAAAAATGAAAATAACTGAAAAACAGATTTATTATTATTATATCATCATCACCAAACTATTTTTCAAATTTTGTTCTTTAGTTATTTTATTATTACAATATAGATGCACATACACACACATACATTTATACGTGTACATGTAAGAGACAGGATCTCACTACGTAGACTCACCAGGCTGGCCTTGAACTCGCAGAAATGACGAGCCTCTCCCTCCCAAGTGCTGCGGTTAAAGGTGTGTGCCATCACTCGTCCATCCAGATATCTATACAAGCCAGGATCACCTGTGCAGAGGATGGCCCCAGTGTCCGCCCCTCCCCCATCAGTTGACAACCCCCAGGGACATTCCTGCAGCCAGACCTGGGTAATCCCCCAACTCCTGTTCCAGGTGACTGTAGACTGTGTTAACAGTTAAAGTCAGCGGGGACGCTGGTGACGGCCGTTGCGTTTGTTTCTAGTTCTTGTCTGAAAAACACTTGAGTAGAAAACTCGTGTGCATAAGCCAGTTTTCACCCAGCTTGCAAGTTACAGCTTTCAAATAGCAGAGTTTATGAAAATCATCTTTTGGTTGTGTTTTATAAGAGTGCTGTGGACGACAGCCACGGCTGTCCTCTTCAGTCTTGCAGAGGGCTGCAGCGGCTGCTGGCAGTCAGGCTGGCCACTGGCCACAGTGCTGACCTGCTCCGATTCGCACTGTGCTCTGACTGGCGCCCTTCCTCCCGGGTATGGGGTAGGGCCCTGTGGGACGAGGCCTGTGACTTAGGGCCAGACATCTTCCTTACGACCAGTTCTTACACAGGAAGGTGGGGGAGGGGCAGCGCTTCTAGGTCACGGAAAAAGGATTCTAGTCTCCATGATCCGTGTTGGTAAAGAGGAATTCAAGTTTCGGTGGCTTGCCCTGGGGGAAGATGCGGGCAGGACAGAAGGCTGGAGAGGCAGAGACTGTTCTCACATCTCAGCCGTTGCTCATTCCGAAGTTCCCCGAGCTCAGGCTCCATCCTTTGGGGGCATGTGCCGTGAGCCCCGTGGTTCCCACACAGTCTCTCCTGCGTCCAATACAAACTCTTACCGTACACCAGGCACAAGGAACTGGGGAGACACATGGATCCCTGACTTCAGGGGTTCAGAGGCATGTGCTTAAGTTTCACGACCCTGGCAAGGCAGCCCAGGAAGTTCCTGGAACCTGGGTATTCATTACGGAGGTAAGCAAGGGTGGGGACCGTTGTGCCCATGAGAGAACCCTCATGGGCTGACCTGTGCATCTGCGCACAGCTGGAATAAGCAAAGAAAGACTTGTGGGCGAGAGAGAACACGCCCTGCAGGTTTATTTTTGTTTTTGTTTCCAGATCAGGGTCTTTCTGTGTAGCCCTGGCTGTCCTGGAACTCACTTTGTATAGACCAGGCTGGCCTCGAACTCACCTGCAGGGTTTAAAACCAAGGAAAGAAGTTTAAATTTCATTCTAAGGAGATAGAGAGCCACCCACCGACAAATTTAATCAAGAGAGAGACACTCTTGTCATGTTATAAAGTGGAGTCTAGAAGCAACATGAGGAATGGAGGAAGGTCGTGGGGTCATTCCGGAGGCCAGTGGTCACGGCAACAGCCCAGCGCGAAGATGACAGGAGCCTGCATCTGTGTAAGGCGACCCTCAGGAGAAAGTGCTTCAGGGCAGAGCCCAGATGTGGGTGACTGCCCAGGTGTGACGAGGAAGGAAACGCAGACAGGCCTCTTTCAGGGCTTGGGGATGTGGTTCAGCTGGTACAATGCCTGCCTCGCAGAAAGCCCTGGGTTCTACCCCTCCCATAGCTGGCTGTGGGGATGCATGCCTGTGACCCCAATATTTGGGAAGCGAAGGCAGAGGGTCAGGTGTTCAAGGTCATCTTTAGCTATATGATTACACGAGACACTTTGTTGAACAAACAGACAGACAAATTTGGTCCCTGTAATTTCTTATCTCTATCTTGTCTTTTTGTTCTTTTGACCTTTGGAAGTGCTAGCAAAGGGACCCACAGCCCTGAGCATGCTGGATAATTTAGTTTTCACATCGTTAGTGTCAACTTTGGCTCCTTTCTGTGTTCCCCTTTCCCTGGGAATCTTTGTGCTCCCTCTTGTTTCTGCCTCTTAAGTGGTAGTAGCTGATGGACTGAGACCCTGGCTAAGCCGTATTAAAATAGAAAGTGGTATTGCAATTAAGAGGCGGTGAGAGGGGGGATTAGATTTCCGTCAGAGAAGAAGGCTGGGACCTGGAGGGACGATGCAAAGAGGAAGGCGAGGAGAATGAGGCGATGTGAGAGACAGAGGAAGGGCAAGAATCTGCGAAGCTGTGTCACGGGAGCTGGCAGGGCGCTGAAGGATGTGTCTTGCCAGGGGCCAATTTTGGTTTCAATCTCAGTTTTCGAGGTTGTGTGAAATTCGGTTTCTCTCTTGGGGAGGCCAACAGCTGTTTGGGACTTTCCCGGGTGGGAGGGCCGATGACTGGGAGTCTTGGGCAGAGTGCAGGCCCTCACAGGAGAGGCCTCGGGAATATCCGGGGCCTCTAAGCCAGGCTCAGGCGGCAGTGGCCACAGACCAGTGTTTCTGGTTTTGGCCCCAAATTTCATCCAAGTTTAACCCTAACCCGAATCACAGTGTGAACTCAGCCTCAAATGTAACCACCCATCCCCGCTCTCTCCCCTCCACTGAATTAACTCTTCACTCTCAGCCAGCTCTCTAGCTTCTCTTGCTTCAAAACTGTTCACATTTACTTATTTTGTGGGTGTGTGTGTGTGTGGGGGGCTCCAGTGCCTGCGTGAAGGTCAGTTCAGTTTTCTCTCTACCTGGTGGGGTGCAGGAGGAGTTTCAGGTCGTCACTGCCCGGTGTCGGGGCGTGCACCTTTAATCCCAGAGGCAGGTGGATCTCTGGGAGTTAGAAGCCTGCTCTACACAGCAAGCTCAGACTAGACGAGGCTACATAGTAAGACCTATCTCAGGTTTCCCCCCCCCCTTTTTCTTCAAGACAGGGTTTCTTTGTGTAGTTCTGGCTGTCCTGGACCTTGAGCTGTTCTTGAACTCAGAGATCCACCTGCCTCTGCCTCCCACGTGCTGGGACTAAGTGACTGTCCACCAACTCCTGGCTGAAAAAAATGTTTTTCCTAAATTCAGGCACCTTTTCTTGCCGGTGCATCTTTCCAGCCCTCTTCCTGGTTTATTGTTTTTGGGGGACGGGGGACTTGAGCCAGTGCCATGTAGCCAAGCTTGGCCTTGAACTTGCTGTGTAACTGAGTCGGCTCTGAGCTCCCAGTCCTGCCTTCAGCTCTCAGAGGCTGGGACTGTAGACATAAACTCCTCATCCGGCTTCCTGTCAATTAAAAAACACCCCTGTGCCTCCCACGTGTGCCTGGAGCTGTGGGCAGCTCAGGGCTGCTGCTACCCCCTTTGGTTGAGACAGGCTCCCTGCCTCGTGACTGTGCACACCAGGCTAGCTGGCCGCAAGTGTCTGGGGATCCCCTCCACCCCACCTCCTACGTTACTGCAGGAGTGCCGGACTGGGAACCTGTACAGTCCACGTCCCCGTGCTGATGTGCTACCCACTGCACCATCCCAGCCCCCCAGCCCAGCATGTCAGCATGTCAGCTCAGCCATGTCAGCCATGTCAGCCCAGCATGTCACCTACCCCAGCCACCTAGCTCTTCTTGTTTACCACATATGATAGGTAGGCTTAACAATTTCATTTATACTCTCAATTTTTAATCTCTTATCCACCTGATGTTTTACCAAAACCAAAACAAAAAAACTTGCCAATCTCAATTTGAGGAAATGAAGTTTTCTGGGTTTTCCTCCGCAGCTGGGGACGAGGAGACAGGCTCACCGGGCTGCTGGCTGGCTGCTCAGAGGCTTCCCATCTCTGAGGCTTCCCCGCTCCCCACACCCCTTTCGCCCTTGACCCCCACGTCTTTCCTGTTAGCTGGTGACCATGGCCTCCCCTTGAGACCTCCTTCTTTGCCCTCATGTTCCTAAGGCTTCTTGGAAGCGCATCTCCCCCGGCTGAGCTTTCAGTCTGTTCTCCTTGACCTGCATCCTCCCTCTCCTTACATTTCCAGTGTCATTTTACGTATCTTCCCTTCGCTGAGCAAACACAATAACTTGCAGATTCCTCCCTGGAACCTTCCCGCTCTGCTCCGTGTGATGTTTCCGAATACGAGGCCCCTTGGCTAACAGAACTAGTAAGATCTTCCCGGCTCAGGAGAGAGGACTCCTGTCCTGTCCTCCCCCTGCGCCCCGTGCCCCGCGCCTCACCTCCCACCCACTCAACGTGAAACACCTTCTCCCTTCTAATAAAACAAAACTGTCTCTCTCAAAATGCGTGATCGCCTAGTTAGTGAACCTAGAGGGTCCTTCCAGGTCTCGCCTTTCTGTGAGCTCAAGCCAGGCTGCGCCATCCCACCTCGCTCCTACAGCTCTGGCTGCCCCCGCCGGCCCCTCCTCTTTGATGGAGTTTTGAGAGCTTTTCTGGGCCACTCCACCTTTTCCACTCAAAGGTTTACCTCTAGGAGAAAAAAAGACAAAAGACGCTCAAGCTCCGCTCCCGGGGAGGTGGCAGCCTGCTGTGACATAGCTCCCGGGATGCTGCCCTGAGCTTCAGCACGCTTCCGCTTCCACACATCTGCAGCTTGGCTCCTGTGGTTCTTGTCTCACTGGGCCCAGCTCTGTGACAGTGGCCTTCGTGTTTACTCATCCTGTGCCTTGTCTTTCCCCACAGCCATGGCCACCACCATCCACCCACCCCTCAGGCAGCTGAAACTGGGGCCGATCGATCTAAGACCTTCCCGCAGAAACCATTTGCCATACCCTCATGTCCCTGTAACATTTACAGAAGATCCCTTTTCCTGTGCTGCTGCTCTCTCTGTGGGTGTGTATACGCGGGAGCGGGACGTGTGTATGCTCGTGTGTGTGGGTGCACGTGTGTGTAGAAGCTGAGCCGTCCACTATCCCCCCCACTCCCCACCCAAGACACAAGGTCTCTCTGTGTAGCCCTGGCTGTCCTGGAACTCACTCTGTAGACCAGGCTGGCCTCCAACTAAGAGATCCTCCTGCCTCTGCCTCAGAGTGCTGGGATTAAAAGCCTATGCCACTGCTGCCTGGCTAGAAAATGTTTAATTACATTTTTATTTGTTGCGTGCAGGAGTGCCACGGGGCACATGTGGAGGCGGAGGACAACCTGTGGGGATCACTTCTCTTCTTCTTGGGTAGAACTGAGGTTTTCAGGCTTGGTCAACAGCACTCTCTCCTCGCCCAGTCCACCATCTTGTTTATTGCTGACACAGGCTCTCTTGCTGGGACCTGGGACTCTTTGGCTGCGAGGTTGCCTGGCCAGTGAGCTCCCGGGATCCTCCTGCCTGCCCACCTCCCTGGGGCAGAGACAACAGGTACTACAGCCTTTCATGTAGGTGTCGAGGACCACACTTGGGGCCTCAGGTTTGCAAGGCAGGCACTTCATGGACGGAACTGTCCCCACACCCGTCCCTGTCCCCTCGTGAGTGCCACCGCCTGTGCTGGACTGAAGCAGGAAGTCCGAGGGCTGGGGTCAGAGGTCAGCATTCATTTCACTACGTCTGGGCTCCGCAGGGCAGAGTTTTAAGGAGCGGGGTCCACACCCATGTCCTGGAGGGATGCTGACAATGTGGGGCTGAAGGCTGTGACCTCTGCCCCTCATTAGGGCCACAGTTCATGCTGTCACAGACGCGTTAGTAAGAGCACGACAAAGTACGGCTACCACAGGAGTCTTCAGGTCGAAGCCCCAGCTGGGTGTCAGTTTTCAGGGTTAGGCTTGACCCAGGAGGGCAGCTGTGTAGAGTTGTGACTGGCCAGGCCCACCCACTGTCAGGGCCTTTCTAAGACACTCCTTCCTCCCAAGACCTCTGCAGAGGTGTCTACGACCTAAGTCGGACAACTCAGTTCAAAGAACTTTTTTATGGACAGTTCTTACATGGAGAATTGGAGGGACAGAGAACCTGTTTGCTTTGGCCTGAGACAGGTTTCTGGCTGTCCTGGACTTCCTTTGTAGACCAGGCTGGCCTTGAACTGAGATCTGCCCGTCTGCCTCTGGGGCCAAAGGTGTGCACCACCACGCCTGGCTAAGTTTGTTAACTTTCATGGTTGGTGCTGCAAACCAACACCGTTTGGTGGGACCCAAACGGGTGAGAGTCACAGCACATGAGGGCCCCGGGGCACAGAGGAGGGCTGAGGCTGGAGCCTTGCTTCTGAGTCCCTTCAGTTCCAGGCCCTCAGCTGGCCACTGCACCCTCTCGAAGCCCCCAGCAGGATTACAGTGATGGGAAGGAGGAGGCTGACACAGGGAAGATTGGGCCTGGGCCTGCAGCACCCTCTCCTTCCTACTTCACACAGCTGCCCCGGGGTCAGCAGCACAGGACAAACCCCAGTCCTCTGACCCAGCCTTCCTTGCACAGGCCCTTCCCTAACTGTGCTTCTGTGCCTCAAGATGCTCAGCACACACCAGTTCACACCAGCTCACACCAGCTCACACTGTGTTCTGGCTCCTGAGCCTCAGCCTCCACAGTGCACTCGGGCACTTTTACCGTTCTTGCCCTCTGGGGAGCGTCCTGCCTGGATCCCGGGGGCCCTACTGTTGAGGCAGCTCTTCATGCTTCAGCCCCTGAAGGGCAAATGGGTATGTCTCCTGAGGCAGGGTTTGAACGCTTTGGTTCCATGATACTCAGCTGAGCTGTGTCAAAGAGAACCCAGACCCCTTTTCTAACTGATTGGGAACCCATCCCCACAGACATTCAGTCTATTTCCTAACCTTGTTTCTCAAACAGCCTCAAAGCACCCCACCTGAGACTGAACTCCTGGGCCCAGCTTGAGGGAAGGACCCCAATTTCCACAGCCTACTGCTCCACGGTAGGCTCCAAGTGAACTCTTGGGGATCCCCGAGTCCCCTCCCCACCCCCACCACGGTGGACAGGATGCCCGCTGCCTGGTACCAGGGGGTCAGAGGAAGCCGGGGCCTCTGGGGCTCAGTATTTTTATCAGCCTAGGAAATGAGCGATGCAGAAGCGGAAGCTGTGTGGTCAGAGAGAGTGAGCAGCCCGTGTCTCAGGGGAAGCCCCTCCAGGCTGGGGGCCAGACGCCGGGGAGGGGCAGAGGGCGGCGGGAGCATATCACGGCCCCTCCCGCTCTGGTCATGTAATCCTTACAGAGGAGGAAGCCAGGGCTTCAGAACGAGAAATCTGGGAGTGGCGGTGTGGCCGCCAGCACTGCCCGCCACCCCAGCTCAAGGGTCCTGGCTCCGTCCAGGCTCTTTGCATGCTGCTTCCGAAATCCCCAGCCTGTGAGAGGAACCGGATGCCTGGGTTGCTCACAGCTCCAGGCCTCTTCCCCGAATCACAGCAGCTTCCTCTCATGGCTGGCCCCTCCCACGGCTCAGCATCTGCCCGGCCTTGGGCTGGGGGCGCCTCCTAACCTCCGTTTCTGCCCGGGTCTCAGGCCCCACCCCAGCCACCCGTGCTGGGTCCCCTGGAGTAGAGCTGGGCTGTAGCCCTCACCGTCTTCTCTGATCACACACAGTACACACCTGCACAATTCTTGCCTCTACTTTTGTGAAAAAACTAAGGCCCCAGTTGTGTCAGGTGTTGGCAGTGGATCTGCCTGCAATGGCTCCATTTCCAGAGAGCCGCCCAACAGTGGCGTGATGGGTTCCCTCCTCCGCCTTCCACTCTCAGCGCCTCGCTCCAAGCCCATCCCGGAAGAGATGTTTAAGTAGAAGGCCAAGCCTGGGGTGCCCAGAGCCGGGGTCCAGGTTTAGGGTTGGGCCGGTGGACAGCAGATGCCAGGAGCCCCCAAGAGACTGAGCAGTCCGAGAGGGAGCTGCGCGGGCCGGACAGGCTCGGGTGTGGATCTCCAGTTGCCCAAGATCAGACAACCCAGTTTACATAATCGGGCTCTTTCCGCTTCTAATTTTAGCAGCTGAAATTCCCGCCCCCACAGGTTCTTCCTCCATCCCCTGACTCTACCCTCCATCCTCCCAGGTCCTCGTGGTCCGCGGCCCTGGCTGCCCCCAACTCAGATCACTAAGTGACTCAGCACAGGGAAGCCCTGAGCTGGGCTGAGGATGTGGTTCTGCTTGAGGAACGTGGGGGAGGAAAATGGCTTGTTCCTTTTCTGTCACTTGCTCACATCTATCTTCAACAGAGACTGGTGTGGTCAGGACCCCAGTGGGGGAGCGTGGGGGTCTGGGGATGACCTGGGCCTTCAGAGGGGCGCCCTCACGGCAGGCCGGGCCGGGTCCCCACTGAGCCAGCGTCTGAGCACGTGCTGCAGGTGTGTGGGAGCTGCGGGTTTCGACAGCTGGGCGGGAAGGAGGTGTCATGGGTGATGAAAAGCATAGCAATGGAAAGAGACTGGAGTGAGGACCAGGTCTTATTAGGAAACGGCGGCGCGCAGCGCAGTGGCAGTGCCACCCCCCACCCCCGCACCCATTGCGTTGGCCGCCCATATCCTCTCTCCATCTCCATCCACGCTTCCTCCCGTCTGTCCTCCAGGCTGCATCCCCACAGGCCCCGCGCCTGCCCGAGGGTCACTTGAGGGCCTCTGCGCGGCGGTTCAGGGCCTGGGAGAGGGCTGTCACAGCTCCCATCACACGGCCCAGCTCCCGGGTCTCGATCTGGCTTCGGAACCGCTGCAGGAAGCGGTCGGGGTGCCAGCGGATCTGCTGGGCTCTCAAGTACCTCCTCAGAGCCCCCTGTTCCTCCAGAGGGGGGCCCCTGGCCACCAGGGCCGCAGCCATGGCCTCTGGGTCCCCTCCACCGGGGCAGGGCCAGGGCACGTCCCCGAAGCGCCAGAGGCTGCCCCTGCCCGGGCCTCGCATGTGCTCTGCCCGGGGCGCTGCCCTGGGAGGCCCCGGGCATCTGTCCGCCGAGGCCTCTCGGGCCCTCCTGGCGCGGCTCTCCCGCAGTTCCTCCTCCTTGGTGCGGGCTCGCTCCCGGAAGAGCCGCCGCTCCTCCTCTGGCTGTCGCCGGCTGTGGCTGGGGCCCTCAGCCCGTGGGGGTCGGCAGGGGCCCTGCAGCTGCTGCCGCCGCTTCTGCGCGTGCTCTCGGGCCAGGCGGTCGGACCAGGCCGAGAAGGACTCGGGCTCCTGCGTGTCGCGGGAGGCGTCATCTGTTGTTGGCGAGAGGCTGGGGTTAGAGGGCGGCCAAGAGAGACGGCGAAGCAGAGGCATCTGGCGAGGGCACCGCCGCGAGCCCCGCCGCGGACGGAGGGCGGCTCGCGGCTCCTCACCTTCGAACCTCCCGAGGACCTCCTGCCACTCGTCCTGCCACTCGCCCTGCAGCTTGCAACGCCATTCCCGCTCCCGGGAGAGCGCCTCGTCCTCCTCCTCGTCCTCGTCCTCGTCGGCGGAGTCCCAGGGGGGGCCCCAGCCCAGAATCTGCCCAGGGGTCTCCCCATCCTTGTTCTTTATCCCCATGGCGGAGGGGCAGCGGCTCAGCAGCGGCAGGAAGAAGTCCGTGTAAGCTAGGGCAGAGAAGACACACTCAGCCGAGCGCCCTGCTGCATCCTCAGAACCATCCCGCCGCTCCACCGGGCGGCACACAAGCAGGGCCGGGGCAGCCTACAATGCTCTGGCTTGTCCCCCACAGACAAGGTCAGTTTGCTCCAAGTGCTACTGTAGCAAATGACGTTTTCTGGTCCCGGCTCCTGCCAGCTAGGACAACTCCAAATTCTTTAGACTATTTTTTTCTCTTTGGTTTGAAACTATTATCACTATGGACACATTCCCAACTAGTTCTCACCTAAAACTACGAATGAAGATTAGCAGCACTCTGGAGGCACAGGCAGGTGCATGTCACTGAACTCGAGGCTAGCCTGGTCTACAAAGCAAGTTCCAGGGCAGCCAGAGTTACATGACTGACCGTGTCTGGAAAACCCTGAACAAACAATATCAAAACAGCGCGCACTGGACCACCTCAGACACGTGCCGCCACTGTCTATGCAGTAGAGCTGGGGAAGCCAGGCTTTCGGGGAACTGCTCAGCCTTACCCAAGGGGGAAAGGGCGGCAAGGCGTGTGAGCCACCCATAGGCTGCCTCCAGCAGCAAAGCAGGCGCCTTCTAAGTGACCAAAGGCAAGGGGCAGAGAAGTGGCTCTGAGGGCAGGAAAGGGGTGAGCAGCTTGTCGTCGGGGTTCTGAACCCTCATCTCACGGGGCAGACTATGGGGACTGCCCTCTCGGAGCCCCAGAGGCAGGCGCGTGGGGCCGTTCCTGTGGACCTGGCTGGAGCCCGGGAGTGTGCTCACCCACTGGAGGGTGGAGGGACGTGGGGCCGCCCTGCAGCTGCCCAGGCGAGGGAAGGGCTCTGCTGGGCCGGCCACACGAGGGTGAGCGAGGCAGGCTTCCGCAGAGCTGCCCTTCCAGGCCGCCCTCCCAGCTTCTTCCCACCAGGGCTCACTGCAGGGTGAGAGTGTGTGCGGAGCGGGAGAGTGCGGTGTGCTTCTGTGTGAGTAGGTCCAGGCTCGCGTGGAAGGTTGAACTCGGGTTGTGTGTGTGCGTGGTGCACTGAGGAAGGGCCTCACAGCCTCAGACCTGTGGCTCTCCTAGCTCTGGCTCATGTGTCACCACACCCACTTTTAACAGAACCCTTGGGGCACACACATCACACATGGTAAAATACACCCCAGAGGCTAGTCGTGGTCAGAAGTTAATTAAGATGGAGTTGTTGGTCTTGGGTGTTTTCGGTTGAGGCAGGGTCTTAAATATGTAGCCCAGGCTGGGTTGAAACTTACAGCTTTGTTCATTCAGCATCTTTTATTTTCCACAGGAACCTACAGTCTGTCTGGGGTGTTCCTCTGTGAGCTTGACACGTGGAACTCTCCTCACCCCTGGCTGTCAGCCTGTCTGCAAGGCCTCCAGCCTCACACCTCATGCGTGCGGACTGGTTCAGTGTCTGCTTAGGGCGGGCGCTCTGAGTCAGGGCTTTCCCACACGCGCAGGCCACCTTTCACGTTGCTGGCTTTATTAGGCTGGGCGTGGTGGCGCACCCCTTTAATCCCAGCACTCCGGAGGCAGAGGCCGGAGGATCTCTGGGAGTTTGAGGGCAGCCTGGTCTACAGAGGGATTTCTAGGCATCCAGAGCTATGTAGAAACCCTGATTTAAAAAAAAAAGTTTATTAATAAACATTTTTTTGATATATTTCTGGCTACTCGTATTTACTTTGTGAATAACTTGTTTATAGCTTCATTTTTTTCCTTTGGAAAAATTTTCATCTTCATACAGATAGAAAAGTCCTTGTTTATAGGCTATTATCAGTTAAAACTGTCTTTTCTCCCCATCTATCCTTTAAAAGTTTTTAATTCTTTACCAGAAATTTCTTCTTGACTTCATTTCAGGTTTAGTGGTGTTGGCAGAGGCAGAGAGGGATTCAGGTGCCTTGAAGCTGGTGCCATAGGCGTCCGTGGTTGCCAGCGTGGGTGCTGGGAGCTGGCCCCGGGTTCTCTGCAAGCCCTGTGCTTGGCCGCTTAGCCCCTCTGCAGCCCCCAAATCAACCCTTCCAATCTCACTAACATCTTCTCTTCTCTCCCTCCCTCTTTTTTTTTGGGACAGGTTGACCTAGAACTCACAGAGACCCAGCAGCCTCTGCGTCCCGAGTGCTGCATTAAAGGCGGGAGCCACCATGTTTGGCGAACATGCACTTTCATACAGGGCAGGGATATGAAAAAGTTTGCAGAGACGTTCACTTTCCGTGAGAGAGAGGCGAGGCCCTCCCAGCACCTCTCAGCACAGGCTCCCACCGAGCGCTGGAGACGCAGCTCAGTGGGAGAGCACTTGCCTAGCATGCACCAACGCCCTGGCCGGAACCTCGGCGCCACAGACAAGAAGAGGAGCTCCTGCCACCTCCCCCTACCACAGCCACACTTTCTGGACCAAGACCCATGGGTAACCAATGCTTCACTCTCTCAGGGACAGTGAACCCCCTTTCTGGCCAGTTATTTGCGCCTCTCTTTGAGGTCAGTCTGGCCTGATCACCTGGGTTCACCCCATGAGTCAGGAGGTCTCTGTGGTCAGAGGATGCCCTGGGTAGGCAAAGCTCAGGCAAGCCAGCACTGACAGGGGCCTGCTGCCCTCTAGGTGCCTTGGGGCCTGTGTTGCATCTCTGGACCTGTGCTGCATCTCTGGTAGTACACCCTGGGTTTGACCTCTGACTCACCCAAAAACAAAGCAAACAAACCTATTTTCCTTTGTAAGGCTTCCACTCCCGGATGGGAGCACTGCCATGGAATGGCTAAGTGACACCCCTGTGCCACAGCTCCATCTTTCTGCCAGCATTTGGGAGAATTCCAGGAGTCCTTCTACCCAGGACATCGTGGGCTGAGCACAGAGCCCTCACGGGTGCTTCCCTGAGCTCAGCTTTGGGTGACATCCTCCATAACCTCCCTCCTCTGGGACCAGCACCTCTCCTCCTGGCAGCACCCCACTTTCCCAGCTCCCTCCTCCAAGTGCACCGCTCTTCACCCCCACAGTCCCTCCCACACGTTCATTCAGGGACACTTACCACACCCTCAACATCTGCCCCTTGACCTCAACCCTGCATGGCTGTGCGTCCCCTTCACCTGACAGTCCTGTCCCAAACACGACTGCTCTAGGTCCATCAGAGAGCAGTATCCCTGAACCCAGCAGAATCTCCAGCCCCAGCGCTTGGGGCCTCCCCTCGCATCCTCCTCCATCTCTCTCGTTTTAGGGAATAGCTACATCTGGAACCCAAACTTCCAGTTGCATGGCCAAAATATGACAGTGCTGGCTGCCTCCATCCTTCGGCTTGAAGCAGGGCAACTCTGTCCAAAGCCAGCCGCTATCCTTGCCTGCTTTGTCAGGAATGCAATACTCTGGAACGCTCACTGTCACCAATTTTCTTTTCTTCCCAACACAGGGTTTCTCTGTGTAGGCCTGGAACTCACTCTGTAGACCAGGCTGGCCTTGAACAGATCAGCCTGTCTCTGCCTCCCTGAGTGCTGGGATTAAATGCATGAGCCACCACCATCTGGCAAACTGAGCTTTTCAAAACTCCAAACACAGACAAGTGCCTCCCAGCCTGCTGGCGCATGGGCCAGGAGGGTCTGCCGCTGCCTCCTGCCAGGGAAGCGACTGAAGAGTCACTCCTAGCGAGGAAGCAGCACAGTAACGACACAGAGAGGCAAGAGTGAAGACGTGTCGGGTGAGGAGGGTGAAAGGAAAAGGTTAGTTTTAGTTAAGGTCGTTTGTATGTGTAAACGAAGCTTCTTCTAAGGTACGATGACTGGATTTTTCCGAAGCAGAAAAGACAAGGGCAAAGCTAACAAGTGTGCGTGTGGAGGGCAGTCTGAGCCACCAGGTCTGCAGCAGACAAAGCCTGAAGAAGGTGAGCCTGTGTCGATCAGGGCACCACACCCCGGGTCAGCGCAGCGCACGACTCACAGCTAAGGCCCGGGCTCTGCCTCCCACAAGCACATGGGATGCGGCTCTGAACTCAGACGCTAACTGGAAGCTGGCTGCAGCTGACACACATTTTGCCATGATGATTATTTTCTGCCAAGTTTGTCAGGCTTTCTGTTACTCTGAAAACTGAGTTTTCATGAAATGAGGATTTTGCTCATTTGTTTAAGCCAGGTGTGGTAGCACACATCTTTAATCTTTAATCCCCTTACTCGTAAGGCCCAGGCAGGAAGATCTGCCTGTTCCAGGCCAGCCTGGTCTACGTGGAGAGACCCTGTCTCAGAAGACAACAACAGCACGATAATAACTATCAGTACAGAACAATACCTTACCACCGTCCCCAGGAGTCCCCTCTTCCTCCTCCAAGGGAGTCGGTGCTCCCCAAACCGGTAGGGTCATTGATCAGGTGCCTGGCTGCAGCCGCACTTAAGTACCAATAGCTGTAGACTTCAAGACATGATGGAGCCACCTCTCCAAGACACACGATATTTTCCAAAGCGTGCGAGAGGCGAGAGGCAAGGCGGCGGCATTAGAACCTCATCCAAGCGCAGGGCCGACACTCTCTTCCAAAGGGGTGTCAGCTAACACACGAGGCCAGAGAAATCCTGGGACGGCTCCTGGCTGGGGGAGGAGCGGAGCTAGCAAGGCTCCCACGCACCCTCATCTACGCTCGCCAGGCCAAGCCTTTCTGGAGCTGCCATAAAGATGTCCCAAGGTGCTCTGCTACCAGCCTGCCCTGCCAGCTCTATGCTCCAGCCTGTAACACACAGCCTTGGTTCCTCCCTCTGGGGTCTCGGGACCCCTCCCTCCTAGAGCCTGTGCAGTGTAGGAGAGCCCTGCCAGGGAAAGCGAAGACAGAGCTTCCCTCACACGCACCCTGCTCACGAGTTCTAGAAGGTGCGGGATGGTAAAAACAAAGGCCTCCAGAGGCATGCCTCAGGGGACATGCCAGTCCGAGTCTGACTTCCCTGGTCCTCAGCCAGTCGGCCCTGGCTGTCATTCGAGGGCCACGAGGAACAAGCACAGCCATCAGAACCCGGGATCACGTCTTCGGGGTACCCTCAATCTTCTCGGAAGGTGGAGAGGGCAGCTCTAATGACGCCGAGGCCTCATCAGCGGCACCCTAGACTCAGCAGCCTCGTTCCACTTACTGCCCAGTCACACTCCCAAGACCTGCATGGCTGGCCCTTCTCCCAGAGACCCCCTGCAGCCCCAGGGTGCTATGCCAGTGGGACAGGCTGCTGAAGCTGCTGCTGAGCACAGGGAAGGTTAGCTCTAAGCCCAAGCCCACCCTTTAGGGAGTACTTCACATTAGCCCAGGAACTGCATTTATCATAAAACCCCTGCTCCTACCTTTAACCGCAGCGCTTAAGAAGCAGAGGCAGGCAGATCTCTGGGTTCGAGGCCAGCCTGGTCTACAGAGTGAGTTCCAGGACAGCCAGGGCTACACAGAGAAATCTAGTCTCGAAAAGCCAACTCACCAACAAATCAATCAAAAGCAACAAACAAACAGAAAGCAACCCTCCATCAGAACAAAAGGCCCTTCAAAGTTACCTGGGCTGGGCCCTGTCAGTTGCCCCGCTCCACTGCAGCCACAGTGCCAGGACTGTCCCTGTGGGCTCTGTGGAAGTAGGCTGTTCTGGTCAAAGTCAAGCAGCCTGTCCCATTTGCTGCCTGGGGACCCCTCTGTTTTCCTAGGGGACCAGGTAAAACTTGTCCTCAGACACCCCAAATCCTCCTGAGCGTCGCTCTCCTTGCTGAGCCCTAACGATATAATTTTTGAAACTCAGCTGGACAGTGGTGGTGTACGCCTGTAGTCTCAGCTCTTGGGAGGCAGAGGCAGCGGATCTCTGTGAGTTTTAAGCCTGGTCTACAGAGCCAGTCCAGCTCAGCCAAGGCTATACAGAGAAACCCTATCTCCTTAAACATGGTTTTTAAACATATTTTCAGGTATCTGAGTATCTCCTGATGTCTACATGTCTATGTATATATGCTTCGTGGTGTCTGATGCTTGCAGAGGTCAGAAGAGGGTCAGGCCCCTGGCCCTGGAGTTACAGTCGGCTGTCACCTGGGTGCTGGGAACTGAACCTGGGCCTTCTGCAAGAACACCAGTGCTTGACTGAGGAGCCCTCTCCAGCTCATGCTCCTTCTACGCCCTCCAGGCACTGAGGGGCCCAACCTCTTAAACTCTGGGTCGTCCCACCTTTACTCCCACACCCCAACATGCCAGGCTCTCTCGACACACACAACATTGCTCTCCATCCTAACGGCCACTCCTGCACTCTCCTGCAGTCCCTCCGGCACCTGCAACCCCCCTTCCCTGCCTTAGTGTCCTCCAACTTCCCTACAGGCCAGTGTGACACTGCTCCTGTACCAGGGCCCAACTCCTCACCTAGAAAGCCACCTCCTCTGCCCAGGCTGGGTCTGAGACTCTTAAAAACCTCCCCAGGAGGAGATGTGGCCGTGTTCTCGCATGTTCGCAGCGGTCTATTCTATCGTGTGCTGCAGTCTCCCGCAGTCCTCCCTCCCTGGTTCAGCTGACTCAGAGGTTAAGGGCACTGGCTGCTCTTCCAGAGGTCCTGAGTTCAATTCCCAGCAACCACATGCTGGCTCCCAACCATCTATACTGGGATCTGGTGCCCTCTTTCAGCCTGCGGACACACATGCAGACAGAACACTGTCTCCATAATAAATAAATCATCTGCTTACTGAGCCCTGGCTGCAGCCTGCCTCAGTGCGTCACAACACCACTGCAGAGCATTCTCTAAGGAGCGGGCTCAGGTCAGCAGAAGGCCAACCCTAGGAACTCACGACACTCTGGGACTAGAAGAAACAGCTTATACCCCCAAACACAGCCCACAATAAAGGGATGAATGTGCACCCAAGCATCCGGATATGAGCCCACAGAACTGATGCTGAGGGCAGACTCCTCCTACCGTCTGCACTGCAGCAACATTCTCTCCTGCAGCCTTTTCTGCCTCTGGCACTCCCCCTCACATGTGGCTCGGCATGGCCTTGAATTGCCTATGCGGCCAAGGCTAGCCTCGAACTCAATCCTGCTGCCTCAGCCTCCCTGGTACAGGGATTACAAGGCGTGTGCCACCATGCCTGGCTCTGGTAAGTTCTTTCACCACCCATTTCCTGACAGGCAGGGCTTGTGAAACCTGTGAGGGGTCACAGAAGACAAGTGTGCTGAGGCGACAGATCTGTGGGTGTGCAGGCAGAGTGGAACGTAAACTGGGCCAGTCATTTTAAGACAGGGCCGCCTCTCACCTGAACTGGGCCCAGGGCGGAAGTGCAGCGTGTCACAGAACACAGCACGCAGCTGAAGGCCTGGGCCCCAGCTCCTGGGGGGGCAGTCAGGAATAGTGCAGGCCAAGAGCAGCCGAGGCTGCACAAGTGGCCACTGTCCACTAAAGGAGAAACAGGGTCAGGGAGAGGCTCGGCGTGCTCTCTGGCATGTATGAGGCCCTGGGTTAAAGTCCCAACACTAGGAAAAAAGCAAACTAAAGGAGGCTCGCCCACACCTGTAGCCCTGAACTCAGGCAGGGGACCAGGTGGTGGATCGGCAGACAGGTAGATACATCTTTGTAAGTTCATAGCCAGCCTGACCTATAAATCGAGTTCCAGAACAGCCAAAGCTACAAAGACCCTGTCTCAGAAAACTAACCCCCAAACCCGATCAGAACAACAAACAAACCTTAAACTCTAAACATCAAAAGGATGGCTTGTTTGATGACACCCCCTGCAAAAAAACCCAGCAATCGGACTAGAGTTAGTGAGTGTCCGCTCAGCCCACTCTACTCCGCAGGCCCCACTATGGCCCTCCCACTGCTGAGACTGCTTTCTCACTGTGCTCTAAAGCAAGTCCCCAGGGGCCGCGTGCCATGGTGCAGCCCGTAAGCCCAGGGCTGGAGAGGCAGAGGCAGGTGGATCTCTGCGAGCTGGAGGCCAGCCTGGTCTACAAATTGGGTCTAGGACAGCCAGGGCTACACAGAGAAACCCTGCCTCAGAAAAGCAAGTAAGGAAACAAACAAAAAGACACCAAAAGCATAAAAGGTGGGACCTCTTCTGGCCTCCTATGGAGTGTGATAAACCTGCTTAGTGACTTCAGAGAACTTGGGCATCTCTATCCTAACGTGGGCATCCTGACGACCCACTTGATCTGCTTGCTGGCAGCTGCAGGAGATGGAGACTCCAGGGTTAGAGCGCCGCCTGGTGGCAGATGGCAGGGAAGCCCCTGAGAGGAGGCCAGGGTTTGGGAGCTCAAGTATAGATGGAGAGTTGTTGCAACCTGTCTGCTGTGACATTTCAGACAAGTTCCTGGGCCTCCTAGAAAGGCCTCACTCTGCCACTGTGTTAAATGCTCCACATACTTCTTAGAATTCAGGGCAAGGATGGTGGCACCTACTCCACCACCAGGAGCTTTAACTGAACCACATAAAAACAGCACACTTAGCAAAACTGCAGCTAATCTGCAGCTCACGTGCTCACCACAACTTCCATTTCAGACCAAACAGGCTCCAGAAAACCCATGAGCAGCTGCCCCAGGTACTGCCTTTGTTACCAGCCAGGAGCAGCCTCTTGAACTGTAGCAAGCGACTCGACTACGGGTATAGCGTCTCCCAAGAGCATACCTAAGCATTGTAAGGGCTAAAACTGCCTTGGGGAAAGTGACCGCTGGTCACCTGGGCCAGCTGTAAGTTCTTAGAGTAAACCGGTCTCTGGGCCAGCCATAAATTCCTATACAAGGTGACCCCGCACCAAAGGTCCACTGCCCACTTACCTGCCCTCCTTTCACTTAAACAGCCTTGCTTGCTGCAGAAGTCCAGAGCTGCCTTTCTGCATTTGGCACAATGCATTTTTTTTGCCCTTAAAAACTCAAATTAGAGGGTGAGGCTGCTTCCAGCTTGCTACTCAGCTTGGAACAGTCCCAGTAGTGGTAAACAAAGATTAAATAAAAATTCCACAGGACTTATTCAGGAGTCTTGGGCAGTTTTTCTCTTCAGGTACCCCATAATAAAATCAGCTGGCCAGCTGCAGCCTGTCTTGTTTTTCAAGACAGGGTTTCTCTGTGTAGCCTTGGCTGTGCTGAACTCGCTTTGTAGACCAGGCTGGCCTCGAACTCACAGAAATCTGCCTGCCTCTGCTTCCCACAGTGCTGGGATCACAGGCATGCGCCACCATGCCTGGCTCAAAATTCCTCTCTTTAAGCTAAAAAAATAAAAATAAAAAAAATAATAGCTAAGCAGAATTAAAGAAAAGGGTCTTTTTCTCTTTTTGACCAAGGAGAGGCCAAGCTGGAGATGAGAAAAGGCGCCAGCAGGGTTGGTGACACCATGTAGAAGGCGGTTACTGGGTCAACCCCCCCCCCCCGGGTCCTAGTCAGCAAGCTGCTGTCACTGCAGAAGCAACCCCTTCTACATTGTTCTCAGACCTGCAGACTTGGCAGAGCTCTTCCAGCAGTCTGCCACCTAGGTCGCGTGGCTGGGGCACAGGGCAGGCAAGCACGGAGCTTCTGGCAGAAACCACCGAGGGTTATGCTCAGCAGGATGAAGCTGCTAGTCACACAGCCTCCCCTAGGTCAGATCTGCTTGATGGTCCTCTTGAGAATCCTAGGCCTTGCCCAGACTGGCCTAGAGGTGAGCCTCATGCTCCCGAGTGCTGGGGTTACTACAGTGCACTGTGAATTCCTGTCTTTCTAGGTGACTAGGTTGTTTCTGGGCTGGTGAGCTGCCAGTAGCACAAATGGAGAACAGAAGGAGGCTGTTTGCACCATGAAGCCATTACCATCCAGCTGAGATGTTTTGTTGTTATTCTCAGGGTTTCTCTGTGTAGCTCTGGTTGGCCTGGAACTCGCTATGTAGACCAGTCTGGTATTGAGCTCACAGAGAGAGGGCTGACTGTCTCTGCCTCCAGAGTGCTGGTTAAGGTCTGCACCACCGGCTTTAAATTAGAATTTTGGTAGAGACTGAGGGAAACGGGTCCCCAGGGCGTTTCTGCTTTTCAGGAGTATATGTCAAGGAACAGGAATCTGTTCACAACACAGGAACAGCACACCTCCATGCAAGGTCTCTCTCCCGTCCCAGCGGATCACGTGACAGGCAGCATGAACACTTTGTAAGACCTTTGTGGCCTGTTACAAAGGTTGCTATTGTTTTAATTCTGCAGAGAGACACAAACCAAGCTGGGGAGTAATGGGACAAGCTTTTTGCAGCTGACCCCAAGCCATCAACTGCAAGGCTGTGCTACAGGCAAACAGCCATCAAAGAAACAAAGTAATCACTAATCCTCAAAGTTAGGAAAGAAAAGACTGCAGGCCGGGAGGGTGGGAGTGGTGACCCGCCCGTGCAGTCTCTGCAGTTAGGACGCTGCCGCCAACCCGAGATACACAGCCAAAAGCCCGACTCAAACAACCAAAAAGTCACACCACGCTAAACCAAACACACACACACACACACACACACACACACACACACACACACACACACCCCTGCTGTTTGGTTGAGGCTGGGATAAGCTTATCTGTTACCGTAGTTTGAGAAGGGGCTCTCTACCCACACAGAGATCCTCCTGCCTCTGTGTGCTGGGGTCAACGGCCTGAGCCATCACACCAGGCCTTTATTCCCCAACCATTAGCTGTTCGGATCGGTTCCGCTTCTCACGACCAGTTTCCCACGGACCCACTCACCGTCGGGGCCCTGGCGGGCAGCAGCGTGCAGCGCCGTGTCACCGTGGCGGTCCTGGTGGGCAGGGTCGGCCCCGAGACGCAGCAGCAGGCACAGGGCAGGGGCATCGTGGCGGGCACAGGCCCGGTGGAGAGGTGGGGGCTGGCCAGCGTCCACGTCCAGGCCGGGATGTCGTTGGAGGAGAGCCTGGGCGCGCACCAGCCGTCCTGCAGACAAGTAGCGCCGGAAGCGGCGCTCTCGGCGTTGCCGGCGGGAAGCAGAGGCCATGGAACTCTGGGACTGAGGACGAAGTGGGAAACGGCAGCGGTGAGGACCATCTCAGCCTCGCCCCGGGCTTCTCCCTTCCCCTCCCACCTTCCCCCTCGCACGTCCAGAGGAGCGAGACCTCGTCTAAACTCTCATCCCTTACCAGGCGACAGGCTTGAGGGGGGAAGAAAATGGAGTTGGGGGCTGGGGGCCACGGACTTAATTTTTGATGTAATTTTTGAGAAAATGATACGTAGTTGTTTTAAGGCTCCGGAGCCCAAGAAAAAAGTTAATTCTTAACTTTGGGGTGGGGTGACGGCAACCGAGTAGGGCCAGAATCTGAACTGCGAGGAAGCCCCGAGTTCGAAGGATGAGCTAGAAATCGAATATAATGTACCCGACAGACAGACGTGGAGGCTCCGTCCTCTGGGGCCCGGGGGGAGGGGTTACTCATCAGACCCGCTCCCCGCCCCCCAAGGACCCTCAGCGGCGGGCCGGAGGCCTGGGTGGGAGACGCTCGCAGGAGGGAGGCGGGGAGGAGGCGCTCCGGGCTGGAGGAAATGACGCACGAACACGCGCAAGTCTCGGGCGGAAGGGACCGGGAGCCCCAGCCCGGAAATCGTGATTAGGCCTCCGGAGGGGAAACGCGACAAACTGCGACAAAGGGGCCCCCTGACCGGAAGACGGGGTTAGAGGCTACCGAGCAAAGCTAGGGCTGGGGGACAGGAGGGCTGATTTGAGGTTTATCCCGGACTCCTACCTCGGAGAGAACGGATATTTTAGTAACGGATAGAAAAATTAAAAGAGAAAAAAGTTACAGTGACAAGAGTTTAATCCCAGCGCTCGGGAGGCAGAGGCAGGCGGATCTCCCAGTTCGAGGCCAGCCTGGTCTACAGAGCGAGTTCCAGGACAACCGGGCAGTCTTGAAACACCAAAACAAACGAACAAAAACCAACCGAACACAAACCAAGAAGCTCACGATGAGTCTAAGTATATGGGCAAATCCAAAAAGAAAAACACACGAGAGGACCCTAAGAGAGCCAGCGCAGGGCAGGGCGGCAGAGAGGTTGCAACGTTCGGATTTGGGAAACGTGTTTAAGAAGATGGAGCCTGAAAGGGGGGCAGGGCGGAGGGAGGCGTGGAGAGACAGCGTTCGGAGTGCGGTGACGCGCAGCGAGCGCTTCTCCTTACCTCCCCACTCCATCCTCATCGTCTCTGCGTCTCCTCTGAGACCGCCACTCAACATCTCCCACCCAAACACCGCACCCTCCTCTTCCCCCGGCCGCATCCTCACGGACCTCGGGGGCACGGCGAGGCCCGGCACCTGCAGCAGATAGTCAGCAAGGCTGGTCTCTGCTGCCCTCGGGCGGCCGTGTGGGGCACTACCTCGGTGAGGCTCGCAGGGAGGACCAGTCACCGGCTGAGGATGAGCCACCCACCCGGCGCAGGAGGCTGAGTGAAAACGGCAGCACTAAGACCCAGTGGGAGTGGAGGATTGCAGCAACGGGCCGGAGGAGTAGGCGCTGGGGGGTGGGAGCCGGCTGCTACCTTGGTCGCCTTCGAAACAGCATCCTCACGAGTGGCAAAAATGGCTAGTCAGTCCCAGGGTATCCAGCAGCTCCTCCAAGCTGAGAAGCGGGCGGCGGAGAAGGTGGCCGATGCCAGGAAGAGTGAGCCTCCTCTTTCCTCTTAGGAGTCTGGAAGGAGAGTTGAGGGCTCGGGAGAGTGGACATTTGAGTCCTTGGGGAAACCCAGGGAGAATGGAGACAGAGCTGGGGACTGTCGAGCACTTGGTTGACTGACAGGAGGCCGAATAACTTTCCGGAGGCGCCGATCCCTGCTCACACACCTGGCTGTGGGTGGGGGTTCATATCTGTCCTTCTGCTTCCAGGGAAGGCCCGGCGACTGAAGCAGGCGAAGGAGGAGGCTCAAATGGAGGTGGAGCAGTACCGCAGGGAGCGGGAGCAGGAGTTCCAGAGCAAGCAGCAGGCGGTGCGTGCAGGGGGAGCAGGGTGGGCCCAGGTGCAAATTGGTGGGTGCCCCTGTAAGATTAGTTATGTAGGCGACCCAACAGGAAACTGGGGCATCTGAGGGCCTCACAGGCCCTGACAAGGACCACACAATGGCAAAGCTTTCACAGGATCTGGGGGGTCTGGAGTTTCAGGGGACACGTGAGGGCAGCCCTCACCGTCTGTGTGGAGTGTGGCAACGCTGATGGTGGGTGACCGAGTGTTATGGTGGTTGTGGTGAGAAGATGGGGATTTTACAGGTTTTGTTTTGTTTTTAGGGTGAGGTTGCATGTCTTAGAAGTAGGGGTTATGCTGACCTGTTTGGTTTCTGGACTTTTTTGTGGGGTGGGAATAGTTTTCTTCCCAGGCCTTATTTGGGGTCATTCCCTCTACATGTTGGGACCTTTCTCTGTCTGTTTTTCTTCTCCTGCTACCTCCCCAGGCCATGGGCTCTCAGGGGAACCTGTCTGCCGAGGTGGAGCAGGCCACGAGACGTCAGGTCCAGGGCATGCAGAGCTCCCAGCAGAGAAACCGGGAGCGCGTCCTGGCTCAGCTTCTCGGCATGGTCTGCGACGTCAGGCCCCAGGTCCACCCCAACTACCGGATTACTGTCTAGAACCACTGCTTAGGGACCCATCCCTGGAGCCTCACTCCTCTGCCTGCTCCTTCCACAGAGAAATGCAAGTCAAAATCATTTGTGTAGCATGCACAGAGCCTGGGCTTAATCCATAGTCCCCCCCACCCTAAAAAATCACTTTGCATAATAACCTCTTCCTGGGCGGTGACAGAATCCAATATGCTCCCGTGAGACTTACAAATAGCCTATTCAACCTCTGTGTTCCTGGACACCGACTGGAAACAAAGGATGGACAGCCCACGCCGCCCCCATCAGATCCCTCTGGGAGCATGTGTGTGGTAGCAGGGCTGTGGCAGGCACCCAGACTTCAGGGGTGGCGGATTTCTGCTCCTCTCCACCCCTGCTCCCTGCTGGCTGCAGTACTGGGACAGGAGGCCTCGGTGTCCCTGTAAGCTGCTTACCTGTCAGGTGGCTGCTGTGAGTCCTCCCGTGTAAGGATTTAGTGTGGTTCTAGCTGGTAGCAGTGGCAAGCCCGTGCTATGACCCCACCCTTGGCTGCCTGCCGAGTCCTAGCAATGCTTCCTTGACTTTCTTCCTGGCACTCTAGTTCTGCTGTCATTGTGACTCTGGTAATCCTCTCAAAGATTACCTTCTCTTGCTCGCAATGGCAGTCATGGCCCCTGGTGATGTCATTAGCCCCTCAGAGTCCCAAGTATATATTGAACCACTTAGCATCCGTCTTTGTCTCTTTGTTGGCTGGCCCCTTTTATCTGCCCGCCCCCCAGCTACTGCTTCCGAGAGCCAAGTGACGCTGCGACACCACATGCACAGATCCCGTTTTCTGCCCTCAGCACCTCACTTCCCTATGTAACTGCAGAGTGTCAATAAAGCAGGGATGGATACGTTCTCCTTCCGCCTCACCATCTCTCCTTCCGATGCACTCTCCTCAGAGTTCTGCATTTATGTATCCCCCAAACACTGGGAAACTTTTGGAGAAACCAAAGCTCATAGCACTGTGTTCTCTCTCAAGTGTGTGGTTCTTGGGACTGGAGGGCTGTGCGAGAGAACTGCAAGAGAAGAGTGGGCAAGTCAGAACAGCACTCTGTGAGCACCTGAGGGGTGTGTGTGTGTGAGAGCGAGTCACTGTGTATCTTACTACGTGTCCCTGACTGTGCTGGAATTTGCTATGGAAACCAGGCTAGCTTTGAACTCACAGAGCCCCACATTCCTCTGCCTCTTGGATACTGGAATTAAAAATATGCATCACCATGCCTGGCTTGACTTTATGTTGAGGTGTTGGCTCTCCTTACATGTGTGGTGATAAGGTTGTTGTGTCCCCAGAGCCTAAGATCAGATAGCACTTGGCACATGACTGGCAGCCGGCAAATACTGCGGAATAAAATGGTGCTCAGGAGTGGGAGCTGCTGGCCCATGACTGCCATTCCTGCCTCAGTTCTCTTCACTATGGAAGGCCAGACCAAAGAAGCCTGTGCCCAAGTCTA
>NW_026596130.1:853583-857955 GCF_907164565.1 Psammomys obesus
AAGCCTGTGCCCAAGTCTAGCCTGGCAGACCAAGGGGCTCTTTGGAGTTGTTGGCAGCAGCATGGTGATAGGTTGCCTATGGGAGTAGATTCTCATCAGAAAGCCTCCCTCCTCCATCACCAGATCCTCTGCATGACTTGTACACAGGCCCACCAAAGAGCCTCCTGTCATAGAACTGTGTACTGCTGACGTAGTCTGGGAGAGGGGCTCAGGGTCTCGCAGCTTCAGTCTTCCGAACCTTCTCCACTCTCATCAGGAGGGAATGTTTCAATCAGGATGGGAAGTAGCTACACAAAACCAACCAGAGTTTTGAAGAGGGGAGACAGACTTAATGGGAAGTTGGAGGCTTACATCCTGGTGTTCCTCTGCTAGCTGTATTGCTTTGGCCATCTTGTTTTACTTCTCTGTTTGCTTATGTTTATAGAAATAGTGGCCCAGGGCGTGGTGCCTAATTCCTTTAATCCCAGCACTTGAAGGCTGAGATGGGACAATTGAGAGTCTGAGGCCAGTGTAGGCTATATAACAGACTCAGACTCACTAACAAAGGAAGATTGCAGGGCTGGAGAGATGGCTCAGAGGTTAAGAGCACTGGCTACTCTTCAGAGGTCCTGAGTTCAAGTCCCAGCTACCACATGGTGGCTCACAACTATCTGTACCGGGGTCTGGTGCCCTCTTCTGGCACATAGGTGTACATGCAGATAAAGCACTCATACATACAATAAATATGAAAGAAAGGTAAGACAGATGGGGAGGGGGGTCTCACCTTGCGCTAGGCCACCAGCCCAGCTTTCTTTGTTTTGGTTTTTGGAGGCAGGGTTTCTCTGTGTAGCCTTGGCTGTCCTGGACTCACTCTGTAGACCAGGCTGGCCTTGAACTCACAGAGATCAGCCTTCCTCTGCCCCCCACTGCTGGGAATGCAGGTGTGCACCACTGTGCCCTGCTTACCGCCCAGGTTTTAAGCATTGTTAAAATCGCTATTAATGTTAACGAGTCTTCACATCTTTATTGTACAGGCTCCTCTGATGTCACCTTCCTGTAAAGCAGCAGCAGTTTGACTGGCTGCTGGCTGCTGGGCAAGTCCTTCCTGCCCTGGCTTCCTTAAGCAGGACTGTCGGTCAAACAGCCAGAATGGCCATTTTGAACAGGCTATAAATGCTTTGAGAAAAACCACACGGTGATGACAGCTAATTGCTCCAGCTCCTGAAGGTGTGTCCTGCCAGGCCCCCCAACCCTCTGTGGTGTGGCGCAGCTTCCCATAGTCCTGTAGCAGGAGGACGTGTTAAGCGCATAGTACTGTGATTGGTGCAAACACAAGCCTCCATTTGCATGAGTTTGCTGTGGTTGGGGCAAACATCCTTTGTGGTTGTAAAGCAGGATGTCTGGCTCACTTGGAAGGTCAGCTGGGATAAGCCTTACTATTTTAGCCTCTTCAGTACTTCGACATTAGGTCCCATAACAAGCTTCTTCTGAGAGGTCTTCTCTGGCTTTTTAGGCTGAGCGGGTTACGGTAGGAAGACAGACGTGGCTGGGAGAGCTGCCGACAGGGTCTCTAGCCGAGTTCCTGGGAACTGTCTTCAAAGCCAAAGGTCCAGATACCCGACTCTCTGGCACCCCCACTGCCTCTTATACAAACGCTGTGCGGCCCTCGTCTTAAGACTGGGGTCTCCACGAGGATGCCAACACTTGAGGGGGCCACGGGCTACGCCCCCAGCTGTCAAACGCTGAGGAATCAAAAGCTGCCAGGCCCAGCCCAGCGAGCTTTCGCGTTGAGCGGGACGCAGCCCGCTGGCTGGTAACAATGATAGCTCCTTAGCGTCAAGCGTGCACAGGGGGAGAGCCGGCTCTTGTATTTACGCAGCGAGGCAGCAGACATCACCTCTGTTCGTAGCCTCTCAGAGAAGGGAGTACCACATAATCGGCGGAAGGGGAGATCAAGGCTGAACGACCGGGCCGCTCTAGTTCCTAATGACTGTGGGACGCCGCACGCCCCTCCAACGCCACCCACTTGTTGAACGTCGGACAGAACGTGCCTCCACCTCCCAAGCTGCTACACTGCCGACATCATTAAGGATAAATCCTGGGTGTTCTCTCCACGACGTAAAGAGCGTGGCCATGCCCCGCCCCCGCCCCCGCCCTGACCTAGCTCAGCCGCCCTCGGGTCACCTTGACTACCAGGCCGAGGACCCCGTGAGAACCTCCCGCCCTGCGCGCACAGTCCCTGTTGCCCGGAGAGAGGTGTCCACAGAGAAGCCTGGCGTGGCGAACAAAGAAGCGAAGCCCACCGTGGAGCTGAAGGGCGTGGAGAGGCGTAGAAAGACCCAAGGGCGGGGGCGGCGGACGGAGACCTGATCTTCGCGCCGCGCCTCCCGCGGCGGCGGCGGCGGCGTAGGCTCCATTAGGCACTTCCCGGAGGCAGCCCCGGTGCGCGCGCAGCGAGGGGCGTGTCCGGGGGGGCGGGCTTCCGGCGCCCGCGCCTGCGCCCTGGCAGCCGGGGAGGAGGGCGGAGAGGGCTGGAGCCGGAAGTGAAGGCAGGTTCCCGCCTCCGTCCCTGTTGCCGCCGCCATACACGCTCGCGGTGCTTCGGTAAGCTTGGGCCGTGGGTACCATCCGCCGCCATCTGCGCTTCCCCCCGCTCCTGCCGCCGCGCGGGCCCCCGATACCCCTGGCTGGGCCAGCGCTCTGCCCGCCGGGGCCTAGCCGGCCGCCCGTTCCGTCGTCCTCCGCCCTTGTGGAGAGCCGCTGTCGTCGGGGAGCTGGGAGGCGAGCTGGGGGACCATCCAAAATGGTGGCCTTGGCCGCCATTGTGCTTCCTTGTTTCCTGGATGCGCCCTGGGTCCTTCGGCCGCCCGCGGCCGCGGCGGCCGGAGGCGGCGCCAGGAGGAGGGCGGGGCCCCTCGGCCGCCCTCCGGGCGTCGTCTTGGTCCGCCGCGGGAGGAGAGGGATCCTGCTCCGGGCCCACGCCGACCGGGCGCGCCCTGGAGACGGCTACCTTCCTGCACCGCCGGTGCTAGCGCGCGGCCCTCGCGGAGCTGCCCGACCGGAGCGGGGCGGGACGGTTTTTGGGACCGCCTGGCGCATCGCTAAGCCGCAGAGCGTTGCTTCGTTCTCGCCCGTGACCCCGATCGTTTGTGGCTTTCTGGATGTGTGTTTGCAGCGCCGGGCCGAGCCTTACGGCCTAGCGTTGCTAAGCAACCGCTATCCTTTAACTGTAGGCACCCCCCCTCCCCCGGCGGTTTCAGTTTGTTTTGAAAATGGCCGCTCATGCCCCTGCACCTACAGTTTAATTACAGTGGGCCTCCTCGCCCACCCTCCCTCCTGCTTCTGCCTCCCCAGACTTGGGGTCACCGGCGTGCGCCGCCAGGACGGGCACGCGGGAGCCTCCTAGTAGGTGAATGTCAGCCACATGATGCTCCCATTGGGGAAGTGAGCGCTTCGAGCGCAGTGCTGACCTTGATCTATCACCCTTGACTGATGGCTGAAGATAGTGGGGACCAACACCGGGGGGGGGGGGTGAGTGGGATTGCTCAGCCTCTGTCTCCTTGTGCCCTCTGGGTCTTCACCCTCCCGAGAGTCGTGTTCACCTCTGAGTTGCTTCTCCCTGGCCCAAGGGTGGTCCCAAGTCTGGTTCTCGGTCGAGACCGCTCCTTTTTTTTTTTTTTTCTGTTTTCCTATTTGCTGTTCTTTTTTTCTGTCTCGAATCTCTGTGCTCTGTGACTTTTCTTTCGGGGCAGAGGTTTGTAGTTGAGGGCTAATAGGAAGGATGTGGGGGTGGACAAGACTGTTCACGACTGATGAGTGTTTCCGGTTTTTTGTTGTCCCCTCTCCCAGCTCTTCTGTTGGAAACTAGCGTCTTTCCCCTTGCTGCTCCTCACCCCTTTCCCTTTGCTTCCTTACCTCCTCTGGGACCACTGACTCTGAGACCTCCCTTCCCCCTCCCGCCGGCCCAATTATGGCAGAGAATGATGTGGACAATGAGCTCTTGGACTATGAAGATGACGAGGTGGAGACAGCAGCTGGGGGAGATGGGACTGAAGCTCCCGCCAAGAAAGATGTCAAGGGCTCCTACGTCTCCATCCACAGCTCCGGCTTCCGAGACTTCCTGCTCAAGCCAGAGCTGCTCCGGGCCATCGTTGACTGTGGCTTTGAGCATCCATCAGAGGGTATATTTTATCATTGTGCATAGAGATCCCATTTTAGGACACAAAGTGTGGCTCTTGTCTCAGGTTGTAGGATTTGTACTTAGGCTAGGCCAAGCGATGAGAATGTACCCAAAACTTTGGCAGTAGAAAAGGCTTTTGTAGGTCCCGATCAGGCAGGACTGCCATTTGTTCTGTGCCTGGCTTCTTTGTTTGCTTGGGTTTTTTTTTTTTTT
>NW_026596130.1:858055-863534 GCF_907164565.1 Psammomys obesus
TTTTTTTTTTTTTTGAGTATTTGGACTTGGAGAGGGCCTGGTTGGACCTTTAGTTTCCCTCTTTTGGGCCAGACCAACTGTGGTCTCTGAAAGCCGTAATGATCAGTCTAGAAAGGCTGTCTTCTGGGTCAGGTACCGAGTCCTTCATTTTGTTCAAGGTTGCCAGGTTACATGACCCAAAAGCACGGCAACCTATATAGGAGAGGTGGCCTGTGGCAGGCAGTCCAATTCATGGATTGTTAATATAAGAAAAATAGGGACAGCCAGAACGCTGACGGTGAGCTGTTGCGGGGGGTTTTCATGGCACCAGGAGGCCGGGAGCAAGGATGCGCTTAGGAAAGTTTGATTTGGGTGTGAATGTGATAAGGGGACAGAGGTAGGACAGGGTCTGAAAGGTGACAGGGACCAGGTAAAATCCGGTGTGTCGTCTAGGAATAAAGAGGGTTGGAGGGGTGCAAAATGACTCTCTCCTTTGTCCTTGTAGTCCAGCATGAGTGCATCCCCCAGGCCATTCTGGGGATGGATGTTCTGTGCCAGGCCAAGTCAGGCATGGGAAAGACAGCGGTGTTTGTCCTGGCCACACTGCAACAGCTGGAGCCGGTTACCGGGCAGGTACGCCGGGGCCAGGGCTGGGGGTTCTTGGGGTTGATAATCTGGAGCTGGCCTTCCCCGGCTGTTCAGGGGCGTGTTCTGTTGTGACAGAGGACTGACTGGTGTGTTTGCCCCTGTTTGCTCCTTCCAAGGTGTCTGTTCTGGTGATGTGCCACACTCGGGAGCTGGCTTTTCAGATCAGCAAGGAGTATGAGCGCTTCTCAAAGTACATGCCCAACGTCAAGGTGAGGGGGGGACCCTGCACAGGGAGGCATGGGGGCTTGGAGGCTCCAGGAACTCTGGAGCACAGTGACTAAGGCATTAGCTGCAAGAGGCCCTGTGCTGTCACTTCTGACTTCCTTCAGGCTGGGGTGCTCTTGTGCGGCTGCCCTTGCCGGTTCAGTGGTGTGAACACAGGTGTATGTTCCTGAGCTCTGGCTGAGCTCTGCTGGTTCTGCCACAGAACGCTTTGACTAGTTAGGTGGGTAATAGGTTTGGGTTGCAAATTCGGCTGCCCCTGGGCCCTGAGTTTATACTTACGATTCTCTTTCCAAGTTAGCCTGGTAGGCCTCAGCCTAGACACAGCAGGCCGTGAGCCTGAGCTTCCTGAGTAGTTGGGACAGGCTTTTGCCACCTGGCTTGTTCTCCTGTGCTACTTGCTGGATTGCTTGAGAGTGTGGGACGGGCTGTGGCAAGAGGAAGCAGAGGCTCTTGGAGCTGTTCTGTCCTATACAGAGAGCATGGAGCTCCCTGGGTCTGTTATTCAGAAAGCTCCTAATGTTGGGATCAAATCCGAGGCTGGGTGTGGTGTGTGAGCTTGTGGATCAGCTGGTTGGTCTGAGAGCGCCATCCCTCCCCTCCCTCATCAGTTACCTTCCTAGTGGGAAGATCAGAATTCTCTGCCAACTTTCTTGACTAACAAAGTGTCCTGGGGAACCTGTGGAGTCACTCCCTGAGTTGGGGTTGGCTTGTTCTCCCCTCAGTGGTTATTACAGACTGAAACTTGACATTTGAAAGCTTGATGGATACAAGGGAAAACATTTTGAACAGGAATGCTCCTGTTTGCCACAAACCTTGTTAACCATTTGTGGTTTTGGGATTGAGAAAGGGGGAAGTTGTTTCCCATAAAACAAACTTCCTGAGTATTTCTTTCCCCGTGACACTGGGCAAGTCCATGTGCTACATAGTGTTAAAGCTCAGATCCCAGCATTCACCTAGTGGATACACAAGACATGGCCTTCATCTCAGGAGGCAGAGGTTCCGGCCCAGCCAGAGCCATAGACTGTCTGAATGCCAGTTCAGTTAGGAAAGCTTGGCTGTGGGCTTGTTTTTGTTGTTTGTTTGTGGTACCTCACACTTACCTGGTGGCTTCTTGCTGTCTTCATTCTTGTGTGGAGGCCTTTAGTGTCATATGTGCCTCACTGTGTAGGCCCGCTAGGGCTGGATAGAGAGGTCCTGTCAAAGTCTAGGGAAGCAAAGACTGCCCGCCCACCCCTACTCCCCACTAGCCCTGCAGGCTGAGCACCTCACTTTGTGCCTTGCCTGGATGGTTGGAGGCACAGGAGTCATTGCAGCCCTGTCAGCTAACTACACTCCGCTAAAAGGGCACGCTGGTGTTGGCCAGGGAGAGCCATGCCTTCCCTGTGCACTTGGGCCACAGAGACAGGCTGGTCTACAAGGCGTGTTCTAGGCCACAAGGGCTACACAGTAAGACCTTGTCTCAAAAAAGGAGGTGGGGAGAGAATGGGAGCACCTGAGACCTCGGTTTCCTTCTTGTGACTCTCCTGTCGCCTGACAGGTGGCAGTGTTTTTTGGCGGTCTGTCTATCAAGAAGGATGAAGAGGTGCTGAAGAAGAACTGCCCACACATTGTCGTGGGCACTCCTGGCAGGATTCTCGCCCTGGCTCGAAATAAGAGCCTGAACCTCAAGCACATTAAACACTTTATCTTGGACGAGTGTGACAAGATGCTTGAACAGCTCGGTGAGTGGCGGTGCCTGGCCGGTCTCAGGCGTGGGAGGAGCTGCCCGTGGAGCCAGATGATGCTTGTTGGACACAGGAGCACTTGTGTGCAAGGACGACTCTTGATCTATCACCCATGACTGATGGCTCCGGGTCTCCTTTTCTTCCCCTGGGGCTGGGCATTGAGCTGGGGCCTGGTGTGAGCTGATGTGTGCTGTGTGGTGAAGCCACACCTTTCTCCTCGCCCTTCCTTTCTGTGGTGCAGAGTGAAATGAGCTGCTGATAGAAGCCAGTCCTCCATGCTTGCCCTGTGGACAGATGCTGTGCTGTTCAGCTAGAGCAGGCCGTGCCAGCCCTTGCATCCCAGCATAGCAAGCGTGGTCAGGGTTCACACGGGAGCAGGGTTCTGGAGGTAGATTCTGTGCTTCATCTGGGGAACGATCACAGCAGGTCATGTGCTCAGGTGGGAGTGTGCCACGTGGGGGTAAAGAAAGTTCTCATCCCGAGTTTCTCTGGGCGATGCTAGAGAAAAGGCACGGGCTGCCCTTTGGGAGGACCTGGGGTCGATCCTCACCCACATGGCAGCTTATAATAGTTGTAATGGCAGAGGATCTCCTCCCTCTTAGCCTCCGTGGGCACCATACAGAAGTAGGGTGCAGACAAAACACGCACACATTAAAAAGCAGAGCAAGAACTGTGGGGGAAGAGCTGCAGCGCTGGTTCTGTGGTTAAGAGCACTGGCTGTTCTTCAGAGGTGATGGAGCTTCAGTTCCCATGGGGATCTGCAGCTCCTCTGGCTTCCTTGAGCACTAGGCACATACATGTTACATGCAAGCAAGAACATACGTACATAGTATAAATTTAACCATCATGCGGCACCAGGTGGTGGTGCTTTAATCCCGGTATTTCCCAGAGTCTAAGGCAGGAGCATCCCTGGCTGGTCTGTAGAGAGAATTCAAGGTTATCCAGGACTACGTAGAGAAGCTCGGGAGAAAACAAAGGAAGAGATAAGCTTACATGCCCTTAACCCCAGGTGGATATGAGTCACAGGCCAGCCAAGGGCTACATAGTGAGACCTTAGCTTTAAAAAGCAACAAAACAAACCAGAAAAAGAGTTTGCTCTTAACTGAATTGGCAGAGTAGAAAAAGAGTGGAACTCCAGGAAAAAGTCTTTCCAAATGGCCTTTGGCTATCCCAAGATGACAGAAAAATGGTGAGCCATGGAGAGTCCATGTTTGCCTGGCTGAACAGGGCTGTGAGACTAGAGCTGAAGGTGGAAAGCACAGAGTTCACTGATGTCTAAGTAAGAGCTGGAGACTGGCGTAGGAAGAGCAGCTGGGGAAGGGCCTTCAGAGATGGGTGTTGGTTTTCTTGTGTGTCCATGCGTGGTCTCTGTGTAGCCCTGTTTAGCCCAGAACTCACAGAGATCTGCCTACCTCTACCTCCTGGGTGATGGGGTTAAAGATGTGCATGACCACACCTGGCAAAATAGTTTTTTAGTTTAAGTTTGTTATTTTTAACTGTGTACTTGTACATACGTGCTCATGCCCGTAGAGGACAGAGGCATTGGGTCCCCTGGAGCTAAGGTACAGGGTCCTCTGAGAGAGCAGCGAGGGCCCTTGACTGCTGGACTCTCAACCCTCGTGCTTCGTGTTTAAGATGGTCCCTGAGCCTCGTCACCATTTTTGTAAATTTGGACTTTAGGTTCAGTCATACTTGGTGGCTGAAACAGGAGTGGAACCTGACCTCGTGTCTTTGTCGACGCGTTGCTTTTTCTGTGTTGTTACTATCCACACCTCCTGGTCCCCCCTGCTCTACCTCCTAAGTGCTAGGAGTTCAGGCATGTGCCACCAAACCCAGCCTGCTCAGGAGATGGTGCAGAGGAGGTCACAGTCCTGGAGTGACTTCCTTCCGTTTTCAGTGGTTGTGGCCTCACTGCTCATAAGTCACAGACTCATTTTCTTCTGTAAATTCTCTTCTTGCAGACATGCGTCGGGATGTCCAGGAAATTTTTCGCATGACCCCCCATGAGAAGCAGGTCATGATGTTCAGTGCTACCTTGAGCAAAGAGATACGCCCAGTCTGCCGCAAGTTCATGCAAGATGTAAATACCCTTCTACCTTCTCTCCCTCCACTCCCCGCCCGCTGCCTCCTCCCTCTCCTCGCCCTCTTCCTCCAGACTCCCCTGTCCTTCAAGCACCAAGAAGGGAAATTGTGCCCATCTGGGAGCAACAACTCCTTGAAGAAACACAGAGGCAGAGACAGTTAGTGGTAGGGTCTGCGTGCCAGGGAAACTCCGGAAGACTTGGTCGGGTTAACGTGAGAGCGGGTAGTGCTTGACATTTTTTTGACATTTCACAACACAACATTTTTGAACCTCTTCTCCCTTTCGGGGGTAGGGCAAGATTTTGTGCCCTGTCACCCTCCCATCGTCTCCTCCACACCCCCCTCCGCCACGCACCCTCCAGGCGGCATGGAGCGTTCAGCTGGAGCCTCGGCTCACCGAAAGTCACACATCTCAGTGGCAGGAGAGCAAGAGAGGGACAGTTAGGGTCAGGGCCTGTCCAGAAGAAGAGCAACAAACAGCACCAGAAATCTGCCCTTCCCAGCCACCAGGGGCGGGGGCCTTTGGCACCTCAGCCCCCAGTCCCCTACTCCTTCCTGCACACACCTCCTTGTGCCCATCGGAGCTGTGGGTGATGAGCTGGCAGCAGAGAAGCACTGAGGCACGGCGGGAGAATGCAGACCTGCGAGCGGTGGATGGCAGCAGCGGAGGCCTCGGGAGCCTGACCAGGATGCTGAGGACCAAACCAGCCTCTTTTTCTGTTCCCGGTTTTTTCCTGAACCTAATGTGCTGTACCCCGTGGTCCCCATACTTGTTGGGGGAGGGGTGTCCTGAGTGGGATGGTGGGAATGTTTTTTTTTGT
>NW_026596130.1:863634-865551 GCF_907164565.1 Psammomys obesus
TTTTTTTTTTTTTTTTTCTTTTTTTAAATGAGGGTTTTGGTAGAAGTCAAACAGGAAGCTGCACTGATATGTAACCAAGTGGGTGTCAGTGCTGAGACTGAGCAGTGGGCTCCTGCCCACCCCTCCCTGTCCCTTCCCTTGAGAAGATGGCTTTCTTGGGCTGGGCTTGGGGCAGTTAGGAGGAGGCTGTGAGATTTGTTGGGGAGCCTGCCTTCTTGGTCCCTGGCTAGGTGAATCTCTTGACACTATGGAGAGTGGGGAACGTCCTCCCTGGAGAGAACTGTTGTCCATTTCCATGTTTATGCGTCCTTCCCTTCAGGGGTTAGGGGTGGGTCTGCTTATTTTTACTTTTTATGAAATGTAAGGTGAATTCCTTTCTTTTGCCTTTCTCTCCTAAAGGACCATTGTACTAGAACTTGGGAGGAGAGAACAGGGCAGCCGGGCTGCAAATGTCACAGCTGCTGGGAGAGGGAGAGAGAAGCTATGCTCTTTGGTTAAGAGTCCAGGAAAGCAGACAGGCTCAGCAGTGGAGGTCTGTGGGCATCTCAGAGGGTGGGGACTCCAGAGCAAGTGAAACGCCAGAGGGTCAGGACAAGCCGCTGGGATGCTGCCTGGTACCAGAGAGAGTGGGGCAAAGGCAGGGTTGTGCTAATTGAGTGAGCTCAGAAGGGTGGCCCCGACTAGCCCAGAAGCTGTGGGGAGTCTGAGGTGCTGTTGTCTGGGAGCATTAGCTGGTCCCTCGCCCTCCCCGCCCCCCAGTGTGATGGTCTGACTGAATTCAGGGGCCAGTCTCCTGAAGCTGGCCCAGTGCTTCAGAGCAGGCCGCCTCGCCTTGAGCAGAGTTTGCTCCTCTAAAGATCCTCCTGCCTCAGCCACCAGGGAGCCGGGGAGCTCAGGGTGTGCCACCGATGCCCGGCTTTCAATGGCCTTGGACGGTGTCCATTGCAACCTTCTGGTTTTGAGGACATTTGCTGATGTGCACCGAGAGGACAGTGGGGTGGGACAGTTGTCCCTGTCCTTTGTGGTGCCGTTACCCCGTCCTGCACCACTGCCTCCTGCTGCTTGAGCACCAGCTCCAGCTGGATTTTTGGTTGTTTTGTTTTGTTTTTTAAGATATTTATGTATACAAGTGCCCTGTCTGCATGTGTACCTGCAGGCCAGAAGAGGGCATCAGATCCCAGGAGAGATGGTTGTGAGCCACCAAGTAGTTGCTGGAATTGAACTCAGGTCCTCTGGAAGAGCAGATAGTCTCTCCAGCCCCCTATCTCCAGTTGTTCCTCATCCACCTTGCCATTGGGGCTTTGCTGCTCTGTGCAGAGCTCCTTTCCCTGTCCCCATTCTCAGTTGGGCATCTTTACATTCAGCCGATGTGGATGCTGCCACATATAACTGGAAAGGGGCCTCAGTACAGAGTGTTCTTTGTGGTGGGGAGGGGCTTCCAGTCTTGTCTCCTCCCCATCCTTCCATGGGTGTACTGGAGATCCGAATCCTCCACCCCCCCAGGTTTAACCCCCCCACTCTGCCCTCCTCCTGCCCCACCCCTCCTCCCCTCAGCCTATGGAGATCTTCGTGGATGACGAGACCAAGTTGACGCTGCACGGGCTGCAGCAATACTACGTGAAACTGAAGGACAACGAGAAGAACCGGAAGCTCTTTGACCTTCTCGATGTCCTTGAGTTCAACCAGGTCAGTGTTGAGGGTCTGTGGGTGTGAGCACTGGGCAGAGCCCTGTGCACGAGTAGCCTGTGCTTGGAGGAGGTGAGAGCGGTGCAGCAAGTCTCCACTGGGGGAGAGATCTGAGGAGGGTTCTGGATGACGTCAGTAAGCGGAGAGGCCTTGAGGTGAGGCTCTGCAGTCCTCCTCACCTGACAGCAGTGCCAGCCGTGCTCGCTACCTGAGAGCCGCCATGGGTCTGGT
>NW_026596130.1:865561-870513 GCF_907164565.1 Psammomys obesus
CCAGCCGTGCTCGCTACCTGAGAGCCGCCATGGGTCTGGTAGCGTTTAAACACCGGGACCATCTGGGTTTTGAGACTATCTTTCTCAGTCTTGGCGTGTTGCAGAGGTGGCCTCACCCTGGTGTGTGCTGGTCTGAGGTGTCATGGCCTACAGGCTCACAGTCAGGTTCAAGAGCAGGAAAGAACGTTGGAGACAGGACATTAAGTTGGTGTAAGGTATAGGGAACTCCTTTAAAATTTTTGCCAGGTCTCGGTGATGGTGACACACACCTTTAATCCCAGCAATCAGGAGGCACCGGCATGCAGATTTCTTTAAGGCCAGCCTGGTCTACAGTGAGTCCAGGACACTCAGTGCTACACAGAAACCCTGTCTAAAAATCCAAACATCTTTAATCTCAAGTACTGCAGAGACAGGTGGATGGGTTTCAGGACAACTGGTGCTGCCTGGAGAAACCCTGTCTCAAAGGGATCTTTCTGCTCTTCCAGAGGGTCCTCATTCAGTTCCTGCCTAGAACCTCTGCCTGTAATTGTCTTGTGGCTGTCACAGGCACAGGGGCATAGGAATAAGTGCAGGTAAAACACCTGTGCACATTTTTAAGAACAGTGGTTGTGGGAGACTTGCCCACGCCTCACGCGCATGCTCCCTCAGGTGGTGATCTTTGTGAAGTCTGTGCAGCGATGCATCGCGCTGGCCCAGCTTCTGGTGGAGCAGAACTTCCCCGCCATTGCTATCCACCGAGGGATGCCCCAGGAGGAGAGGTGAGGCTGAGACGGGGATTTCTGTCCTGGGGGAGAGGGTGCAGAGAGAAGGATGTCCCAGTCCTCCCTTTGCTCTCTGCCACAGGCTCTCGAGGTATCAGCAGTTCAAGGACTTCCAGCGCCGGATTCTCGTGGCCACCAACCTGTTTGGCCGAGGTATGGACATTGAGCGAGTGAACATCGCCTTCAACTATGACATGCCAGAGGACTCGGACACCTACCTGCATCGGGTAAGCTGGCCATCCTCACTCCGTGAACTTGTGCACCTTCCTCTCCTGGGTGTCTCCCCTTTGAGGCTTGTGCTCTTCTCCTTGTCTCCTTCCAGGTGGCCAGAGCAGGCCGGTTTGGCACCAAAGGCTTGGCCATCACGTTTGTGTCAGATGAGAATGATGCCAAGATCCTCAATGACGTGCAGGACCGCTTCGAGGTGAACATCAGTGAGCTGCCTGACGAGATCGACATCTCCTCCTACAGTGAGTACCGCCCGCTGCACACCGCTCCCGTGTGTCTCTCTCTCTCGTGGTCACGTGTAGAGATGAGAGGACAGCTGACAGCTGTTTGTTCTTTCCCCCGTGTGGATTTCTTGGAGTGAACTTGAGGTCATCAGGCTTGGTGACAAGGGCCTTGACTCAGGGAAATCTCTTGCTGAATCCTGCTCTCTCTCTTCTTGTTCTTGCTTATTGTGAACACCCTTCTGGGTAGTGGTCACTGATGATGAATGGCCACTAGGCGGCTTCCTGCCCTCCTAGTTTCCATGCTGTTGGTGTTAGAAGCTGGATGGGGTCTTTCTGTCATCATGTTTTCTCTTTTCTCCATTTCCTCTTGTATCCTCTAAAGCCAAACAGCTGAGAGAGAGAGAGAGAAAGAGAGCCCGTGTGTGTGTGTGTGTGTGTGTGTGTGTGTGTGTGTGTGTGTGTGTCTGTCTCTGTCTCATTGTGACTGCTGCTGTTTTTTTCTTCAGTTGAGCAGACACGGTAGAGGAGTCACCCTTCTGGACTGTGGCAGTCTGTCTTGTAGAAGAGACCCCGGGATCAGGAAGGAGACGCCCCCGCCCCTGACAGCTCTCCTCCTGTCCTGTCCACGCTTCCCTCTGCGGCACCACCACTCCTGAACTGATTCCTGTTTATCAGAGTTTTTTGTTTTTGTTTTTGTTTTTTAACAAAACTAAGAATGAAATGACTGTGTGTGTGTTGTCTGTAACTGCTTTGTTTAGCCTGACCCAGGGTCCGTTACTCTGAGGGCTGCCAACCCTATTGTGGGCAGGTCAAACTGAGGAGGGCCCAAACCCAAGAGGCTGTGGCTCCCCAGCCGCCTTCTCTTCTGGCTTCTTTCCCACCCTAAAGTGTCTGTGGAAGGTGGGGGTGGGGCAGTGTGCCAGGAAAGGTGAGGACAGCTAGGTCCATGTCCTGTGTCTCATCTCCTTCCCTGGCTTCTTGTACCAGGCCTCTGCCTCCCAGGCGTCCTCCTGCCCATCTAAGCAGGGCCTGCTGCAGCCCCAGCCCGTCCCCACTGGGCCAGCTTCGCTGTGTAGACAGGCTGAGGGAAGATTAAAGGAGCAAGCCTCAACCAGGTGAGGTGAAAGTGACAGCCCCAAGTGGTTTCACAGGCCAGAGTGTGTACCATGGCAGCCTCCTCAGCTCCGTGGACCCTGCAACTGGCCCCACAGACCTTGCTTTCACCTCAGGACCGGGCCTTGCTGAGGCAGCCAGCCATGGGCCCCTTCCTGTTCTGGCCTGACAGGCTGCAGCTTGTGTCCTTGGTTTGAGATTTAAGGTCCTGACAGTTTAGTCAAGCTGCTTTAGAATGCTGGTGTGCAGCCAGCCTCCCTGAGCACTCACTGGTGTATTCACAAGCAGACCCACCTCACTGAAGGGCTCACCTGACCTGTCTTAAATACTGATTTCTGCTTCCTGAATCAATGGCTCCCGGGATGACCATTTTCCCGAGCTGTATTTTGTGATCTAAGGGATTTCCTTCTCTAGGAGGCCTGGGCACCTGTGTGTCCTCATAACCTTGGCAAGACCCTCATGGGAGTGTCAGGCCGTTCTGAGCTGCTGACTACGCCACACCTCTACAATAGTCCTGTCCACACTGAGCCTCCGGAAAGGGCTGGTTGACTGGGAGGCCCTGAGGGCAGGTGTGGCTCAGAAGGGTAGATGGTTTTGCTCTTGATCATCTGGGGAAATGGATGTCTACAGAAAAACATGGCCCAGAACACAGGATCCCTGGGGGGAGCAGCTGCTGCTAGGCCCCACAAATTCCGTACCCCTCCCTGTACATCTGTCCATGCCTCTGGGTTGGCAATGAACAAGATGGTGTCTGCACAGAGGAGCAGTCCAGGACTTGGGAGGCTTCCCCGCTGTCACAGTCCCTCACATGAGGCTGAAGTATCTTTAGAAAACGCCAAAAGCCTCAGTGGATTAGGTTCTTTGTTTCTATTTTCACACTTCTATTGTATGTGTCTTAAGTGTTTTGACAGCTTGTATCTCCTGGAGGCCAAAAGGGGGTGCAGGGTCCTGTGGAACAGTTACAGATGGCTGTGAGGCACCTGACTCAAAGCCACCTGCTCTACAGAGTGAGTTCCAGGACAGCCAGAGCTGTCACAGAGAAACCCAATCCTGTCTCAAAACACTTGTGGTGGTGGTGGAAGCAGGCTGAGCAAGGCAGGAAGCAGCACCCTCCATGGCCTCTGCATCAGCTCCTGCCTCCTGGTTCCTCACCTGTTTGACTTCCTGTCCTGGCTTTTCCTACCTTGAGCAGTGCTGTGGAAGTCCATCAGAGGCCCTCCTCTGAGGGACTGTCTTCAGCAGATTGGCTTGAAAGTGTGTTTGGGGCTTTTTCTTTTTTTTCCTTTTTTTTTTTTTTTAAATTAAAAAGATTGCTAAAGGTCTGAAAACCAACTACAAGATTGACTTTTCCATAAAAATGTAGTTGCTCCATGCATTGTCTAACCTGTTAAAAGGTGCGTTAGACACAGACACAAAAACCATGAACGTGAGCCACTGTTCTTAATGACTGAGCCAAGATAAAATGCCTAAGGAACAGCATAGACGACTTGCACAGGATGGTCTCTCAGCACCGTTAAAAAAGGGAGCATGGCTGGGTGAGTGTTCACTTACAAGCACAGCTGGGTGAGTGTTCAGTTCCACACAAGCACGGCTGGGTGAGTGTTCAGTTACACACACTGATCCTTTGGCACTAGGAACCAGAGCATTTTGTCATGAGCATTAACACACATGAAAGTGCGCAGCATGGAAGGACAGAGCCGCCGGCATCCACAAGCAGCTCCGTCAACTAAGCAACACGACACTGCAGCACGTCTCCAGTGTCCATTGAGGAACACGGGGAGAAACTCTGAAATGAAAAAAGGAGCAGTGACTCCTCTTTTCTCTGTGTAAAATCACACAGGAAAACATCAACTGTCACACACTAACAGTCTTCAAAGTCCATCATTTGTACAAGAGGAGGACTAGGAACCAAACTGCTTACAGAGCTCCAAGTCCAAGTGAGAGCACAGGCCTCACACAGCTTTCCTGTGGTCCTCGGGAGGAGCCGTTTCACAATCACGGCACTGAGCAGAGTTGCAGAAGTCTTTGCCAGGTACATGAGAAAACCATGTAGACGGCTCAGTCACAGAGCAAGGCCTTTCTCATCGGGAGATGTCTAGGCCAACGTCGCTCCAGTTCACAAGGAACCTCAGGAAATGTGGCGCTCCATGCACCTGGGACATGGGTGTGTAGGGGTGATGGTGAGAATTTCAGATGCTGTGACTCTCACATTTGTAGAACAGCTCAGTGCCCAACATCCCGCTGAAGCACCCTGTTATCCTGCCACAGCCTTGTGAACAGCCTGCTGCTATCTGTATTTCCTGGAGATTATTTATAATTTCGATAATCCTCCAAAACGGAGTCCATCTTCTGGGCAGGAAGATAAAAAGCTGCTCTTGTCTGGGGATCAAGTCTCTGTCATCCACAAGCCATGCTTTCAGCTCTCCAGGAAGCTTTCCTTTGACTTCCCCTCTGCTCAGGAGTGTTTCTCCTTTTCCAAGGGTAGGATCTGGCCGGGCTCTTCTCTTCCTAGGAGGCTGCGGTGTCACTGGTACTGCCACCATCTTCATTTCCAGGCCTTTTCTGCCTGTTCTTTTCTTTTTTGTTTTCACTTCAACATTTTTCTGTTGCAGACCGGAGTCTTCTT
>NW_026596131.1:0-21975 GCF_907164565.1 Psammomys obesus
TTTCTTCAGGGAGTGTTGTAGGCAGAGCCGGAACTTCTGGCTGGCTACCAGATTTGTCAAGATCTTCAGGAAGCTCTGAAGTCTCGTCTGGGGCCTCTTGTTGGGTTGATGAAGGTTCCAACAGCTCAGGACTTTCTGTAAACTGGGCTAGGGTCTCTTGCTGGCTCAGAGAAGCTTGTTCCTCCTTATCTGCCTCTGAAGTCACTGTCTCAAGATCTAAAGGATTCACTGTAACATTTGGCAAGTTTAAGTGCTGAGCTTCATTTCTATCTGGAGGTGGACTGTTTATTTCAGGTTGCATTGATACCTCCTCAGAAGAAAGTTGTCGGTGAGCTGAGTCTTCTTTTTGAATTAAAGGTTCACCTCCCTCAGGGGGCTGTGAGAAATAATCTAAAGCTTCCTTCTGGGGATTCTCTGGATTTCCATTTTGTGTCTTCAGATGGTTAGGTTCAGCCTGCTCTAGGAGCTCTGAAGCTTCATCTGCATTCTCCTGAGATTGCAGTGGAAGGCTGTAAGAATAAGCTTCATTCATATTTAGATCTTCATAGTAATCATCCACGACTTGTTTCTGAAATTGAGGTTTTCCAACAACCACTTTTGCAAGTTTCCTATGCTGAGCTTGATCTTTCTTCAACTCTTTGGGTGAAACAATGGACTTTGTTGCTTTTGAACTCTGGCTGTCTAGTGATGGAACAAGTATTTCATAAAACTGATGATCTGTAGCCTCACCTATATTGGCAGTACTTTTGAACTGTGAAGGCAGAATGGTAGATTGAACTTGATCCCCATTTAGCATTAAACTATTCTCTGGCTGCTTCCCAGGTGGTGTCAGTTTGTTGGTCAGATCCTGATGCTGTACAGTGAGCTCCTCAGGCTCTGGGTTCGGCTCCGGAGAAGTACTGGGGTCCTGGAACAGAAGTAAACTGTCAGTCAATTCCTCAAGTGGGGCCAATATCTCTGTGGGAGCAGAGGACCCCAGGTAATCAGCACCCCCTGTGTCCGTCTTGGGCATTCGAGTATGTGCGGATTTAGGTGGATGATCAGAGGGATGCCAAGACCAAAGTTTGGTTGGCACCCAGGGCTCTGAAGTCAACTGGACTGGGTTTCCAGTGAACTTTGGAATGGGAGCAGCTGAGGCCAGAAGCCACAAAAGCTGCCACGTGAAGAGAAGCCTCCGTGCACCAAAGTGCAGTGGAGACATGACATGCAGTAGGAACTGATCCGTAGCACTTTCCCACACTTCTGGGAAAAGAAATGAAAGTCCCCTAAGCTCAGGGAACTTAGCCAGGCCTACCCCGCCCCGCCCTTTATTTATGACAGCTGACCTTTGTTACAACACCATTACTAGGCAGGGCTCCAGTTGGGTCCTGCTTATTCTCTTGCCTGCAATTTTTTCCCCTGGGCCATTTGGACTATCTCTTTCAACTTTGCTGTAGAAAACTCCAAAAGTCAAATTTAAAAGTATTTGTATCCTGTTTCTTGCTACTGTAGCATCTCCTTAATGTCCAGAGTAGACTGATCAAAGAAATAAGCATCAAATAGTATCTGTTGTTAATAAAAATGTTTAATTATAATAAAGTCATACATTTTTATTATTGTTGGGTTGTAGATGGGGTATATGCATCAACATGCATGCAGAAGTCAAAGGACAGCTTATGGAGTTGGTTCTCTCCTTCTACCTGTAAGAGGCTTCCAGGATTGAGCATTTTAGTTTCTTTAGATGCACAGTTTTTAGTAGGTTTATCCTATGTTATATGTCTATATGAGTGAGTATATACCGTGTGTGTCTTTCTGCTTCTGGGACAGCTCACTCAGGTGATCCTTTCTAGGTCCCACCATTTACCTGCAAATTTCATGATTTCCTTATTTTTCATTGCTGAGTAATACTCCATTGTGTAGATGTACCACAATTTCTGCATCCATTCTTCAGTTGAGGGGCATCTGGGCTGTTTCCAGCTTCTGGCTATTACACATGAAGCTGCTACAAACATGGTTGAGCAAATGTCCTTATTGTGTACTTGAGCCTCTTTTGGATATATGCCTAGGAGTGGTATGGCTGGATCTTGAGGAAGCGCTATTCCTAGTTGTCTGAGAAAGCACCAGATTGATTTCTAGAGTGGTTGTACAGGTTTACATTCCCACCAGTAGTGGAGGAGCTGAGGAGCTATTGAACAGGCAGGATCCCTCTTCGCTCGGAGTCACACCTTCCCTTGGGACGCCACTGGAAGGTCTTGACTTCTCTGCCCCCAATGGGAGACGCCCAGACGCCCGCGCTCCAGATAGGATCTCCTCTGGAGAATTTCAGGTTTCTACACCTAGTGCCAGCTGGCACTAGGGCCTCTAAGTTTACACGCTTCTGTAACCAAACCTCACCTCAATGACAGATCGAAAACAAAGCCTTCTTTAAATATTGCCAGTGATTGGGTAAATAAAGTTCCCCCCCAGGTAGACAGAGGTTCCCATGTACAAGCCTCATCGATCCAAACCTTTCAATGTATACCTACAGGATTTTCTCCATACTCAACTTTATCTTTTGCCTATATATGTGTTTCAGTGTCCTGCCAGACACAGATGTTTCCTATAGCCACAGCAGCACCAAAGCAGCTACAGGTGTTCAACTCCGACCTCACGGACTTCCAACAAGCTGGACCTGCACCTTCCCTCCCAGCCATGGATGTTCTTGCAGACCCTGGAAAGCATCAAAGCAGCCTATTCTTCCTGGACTTGGCCAACATTTCAGCCTTTTGACCTCCCTACAGCGGCCCCAGTGTCAGCAGGAAGTAGCCAGAAGAGAATCTACACCCGTTATTCACTTGTTGTTAACAAAAGGCTGAAGTGGTGTGCTTCGGGACCAGGCAGGACAAGCGGCTCCAGGTTCTCCCAGCGTTCCCCAGTCCCTACCTGCTGCCTTGCATGGTTAGCAACTCTCTCTGTTGACAACCCTCTACCCTAAATTTTCCAGGGCAAAGGCTTCCCTTACTCTTGACCTTGCAATCTGACCATTTTGTTGCTATAATTCTTCTCTCTCTCAACCTCTTGCATGACAACCAAGAGCTGCTTCCAATGAGCCTAAATTTATATACTTTAACTTACCTTATAAAAAGCAGCCCAAGTCCCCATTTTTAATTATAGAAAAAGGGAGGAATGTTAGTGTTTTGGAATACAACCTGCTTCTGGGTTGCCCAGCATCCTATGATGATGTCATGTGACCAGGTGACCAGCCTGGTGACCATGCCTGGAAGGCGTGGTTACCGTGCCCCTTAAAAGGGCTGATACCCACATGTGGTCTCTCTCTTACTCTCTTACTCTCTTTACACTCTTCTCTTTCTTCTCTTTCTCTCGCTCTCTTGGGGTGCTCCCTTCCCCCATCCCCCCTTTCCATCTCTCTTTCCCCACCATGCCCTGCTACCCACTTCCTCCTTACCCTTCTAATAAATCTCTCGCAGAGAATATATCAGTTGTCCCCCTGCATCTTCTTCTTTTTAATTAACAACACCCTTGTTTATATAGAATGGGCAGTTACACCTTTATAGCCAAACTTTATTTAAACTCCCTCTTACCTTTAGCATTTAAGCATACCCTAAGCATCTTGTGCCTGGGCTTTACATTGATAAGTATACCCTAGGCATCTTGTACCTGGATTTTACATTGTTTGTGGCTATTTTTTGGCTTGTCCCTTATTTATACAGGATGGGCAGTTATACCTTGGCCTGCTCTTTGATCACCTCCCCCTGGGGGGGAGCAGCCTTACCAGGCCACAGAAGATGACAATGCAGCCACTCCTGACGTGATCTGATAGACTAAGATCAGAAGGAAGGAGATGAAGACCTCCCCTATCAGTGGACTTGGGGAGGGGCATGCGTGAAGAAGGGGAGGATGGGTGGGATTGGGAGGGGAGGAGGGAGGGACTTATGGGGGGATGCAAAGTGAATAAAGTGTAATTAATAATAAAAAAAATAAAGAAAGAAATAAAAACAAATATAATTACTTATGAAATATTCTATGATATGAAAATTAAGCTACATAAAATATACTACAAATATTGAAAATTGTATTGCAGTCATCATCATATCTAAAGATAATGGAAGTTCACTTTCTGTCTATCTCTCTTAGATGAATTATTATCTGTGTAATTGAGTAGCTAGAAACCTTCCTTAGTTATCTGGCTGATGTAGTACCATATATTATAAATCCACATGGACTTATAGTTTGTTAGGATTAAAATTATTAGTATATTTTAAAAAAATAACTAAATACACACATTCTTTGTCTGGGGTGGGCTTCGATAAATTAAAAAAATATATGATTGTATTTATTTGACATCTTCTTGGTTTGCAAATGATAGTTAGGAACAAAGGGACTGGGCCTGGATGAACACAAGCAGGTAACCTAGGTAAAACGCTTGCCCCTGGGACTCTGGTGAGTTTTACTTGTGAGTGGGAAGAGAAGAAAATGATGTGAGGTGAAGGCAAGAAGATGAAGTGGTGAGAATCCAAGTAGTGCAGGGGTCCCAGAGTGACTCTCCGGCAGGTCTGCATTCTGGTTCAACTCAGACGGCACCCTGTCAGCCAGTAGGAGAGCGGCCGTCCCGAACAGTGCAACTTCCATTCTGCCCTGTGGCGTTAAAAAGATAAGAGTTTTGTTCTCTGTTTAATTACCGCGTCTTCATATATGTAACCACATTCTGGGGAGTCCTTTCTGAAGAGTCTCCTTCATTCCTAGCAGGCCTGTCCCTTCTGATTCTTCTTTAAGTTTCCCTCGTGCCCTCTTCCCTCATTTAGTTAGCATCCACATTTTCAAATCTTCATTTCCCTTTGAAGGTGGGTGGCACTGTTCTATAGGATTTAGAGTTAATTAAAACAAAACCTTAGTTGCAATCTGAACCTCCCCTCCAGAAAGGATCAGCCCTAATAATCATTAATATCTTTTCCTGGCTCTTGTTTTGAACATGTAACACTCATAACTCTTTGAAGTTCTTACAAATTCTTGTAGCTGGGGCCCATTTATGTTAGTTTCATGTCCAGTTTGAAGCACAGAAAAGATCAAGGGGTCCCCTATACATCAGCTTTGAAGAGCTGAAAACTTTGGAGTAACTGTCCTGGCTAAGGGGCTCCTTTTAATAGGAAGCATTATTTGTTGTGAGAGGGGCCCTGTAGGAGACACATTTGTATTAAGTCCTCTCGGGCTTTTAACTACTTGGAACAAGAAGGAAAACGCTGTTTCACACCGAACCAATTAGAGTCTCTCTCTGGAACTTTGACTAGGACTTGTTCCAACTGGTCCCCTTAGGACTTTAAATTATAGATTGGGAGGCTGTGGTCTCTTTTATGAGTTGGGGAGCAGAGGATGCTAATCTGCAGAGAACAGTGACTTGAATGTGCAGGGGAAGCAGAACTGGCCAAGGGAAGCCTCTACCTATTTTCCAGCCTCTCTCCTGGGGCTCAGCTACATCCCTTGAGTGAGCTCAGTAAGAGACCTTCTTCTAAATAAATTTCTGGGCTGATTTCTGGGGATGATTCCCAAGCATAAGGACCAGAGTTGGAATTCCCCCAAGCCAACATAAATGCTAGGAAGGCTTGCTTGCCTGCCTGTAATTCCAGTGTCCAGAAGGCTGAGAGGAGGGATTTCTGAAGCAAACTGGTTAACCAGACTGGCCATATATGTGAGCTCTAGGTACAATTCAGAGATGCTGCCTTGATAAATAGGGTGAAGAGAGATTGAGGAAGACTCCTGCCATCAACATCAGGCCTCCACTCACATGTATATGCATAAAACACACATACATTAGTTAAAGATAACTAAAAGCATCCAAATACACGAATAAATCGGTATCCCTCTGCTAGTTCAAGTTGCTTTCTCTTAGTACAGTCAGAAGTTATGAATACATCAGAGAAACCAGGTGTTATGACAAAGAGTGCTAAGACTGTCCAATTTTCAGCAGTTTTCTCCCCTTTTTTAATTTTTTGAGATTTTTTATTTTTATCTTGTGTGTAAGAATGTTTGCTGGGTGTATGTCTGTGCACCACCATATGCATGTAGTGTCGGTGAAGGACAGAAGAGGGTGGTGATTCCCCTAGGACTGGAGTTGCTGATGGTTGTCATCTGTCCTGTGGGAGCTGGGAATGGAGCCAGGGTCCTCTGAGAAGGCAGCCAGGGCTATTAGCCACTGAGCCATCTCTCCAGCCCCATGTTTTTCTAATCTTCTGTAAGGGATTGCCCACAGCTCCCTGCCCATCTGCCCCATACTTTGTCATATCCTCCTTTTTGAGGCTCTGACCACTCATTTAATCCCATCAGTCCTACTCACCAGTTTCTCATCCCTCCTGACATAGACACAATCTTTTTTGCACATTGGATGGATGGAAGGAGGTGGGGATCCAGTAGTTCTGAAAAGAAGGAAGAGGTTACCTGTGATGGATATAAAAGCCAATCCCAAAGACCAGACAGATCCTGTCTCTGGCTGAAAGGGACTTGTCAACCTAGGGTGAGCATTTCCAGATTAGGCAAGCCCTCCATCCTAGGGACCCATTTAGATAGTCCTACAGTGGCTGCCAGAGATGGGCATGGTGCCAGGAGGAGATCTAACTCTGTCCACTGTTCTTCCTCTAGCCAGAGTAGGTAATGGCTCACCCAAAGTTTGAAGGACTTCTTGAATGAAAGGATGCCAAAACAGACAACACAGAGACCAAGAAAAGGTCCCATTTATAAGGGGGTCTATAGGTGAGACACCTGGGGACATTGGGGTAGGAAAGAGTCACCGACCTTGTCAAGCCTCCTGGATTAGCTTTGAGGCAAGAAATGTGTTCCTGGCCTTCTTTCAACCATTAGCCTGGGTACTAGTGAATGGATATACCTGAGCCTTTAGGCCATAAATCACATTCATTTCTAGACTACCTGCCTCCCTTGCCCTCTTCTCTTCTCCCTTCTCCTCCCTCCCTTCCTCAGACAGCATCTCATTGTTATGACCCCAGGCTAGCCTTGAATTTCTGGGCTCTGACAATCCTCCTGCCCCAGCCTCAGAAGTAGATGATATTAATGGCCACATACCTGGCTCAGTTCTCTGAGCCTGAGTTTGCTCATCTGAGAAGCAGGCTCATACACAGTTTCTACTGCATGGGAGGGCGGATAAAATGACCTATGCATATGATCTGTTCGACACAGAGCAAGTTGCTCCTCAGTATGGCTGCAGTGACACTCCTGCCCATTAAGAGTCTTTCTGGATTCTCCTAGAGGGACCTCCAGACCTCCTGCAAGGATGGGACATTAAGACTGTGGGGCTGCTCCTCTGCTCAATCTTGCTAAAGCCATCCCTGGAAGGACATGCCCAGGCTGTGCCTAGGAAAGATCCTATAAGTAGAGCCTAGTCTCCTCTCTCACCTCACCCCTCCCCCTTGGGCTCCCAGCCAGACCTTGACAGTCCAAGTGGCAGAAGTTCTCTGAATGACTGTGGTAGTCTTTGCACCAGTAATGGCTGTTGATCTGGAAGATGCCGTAGTCGAAGCTGCCATCCACATTCTCATTCACCTTTGATATGTTGAAGTTGCTTTCCACAAAAGCCAAGCACAGCCCTTAGAAAAGAGGAGGAGGAAAGACTTTAGGAAGGAACCAAACTCAGTGGAAAGGGAGTCTACAGAAAAAAAGGGGGGGGAGGGGAAGCCAAGAAATCAGGAGAGAGAACAAGGCCCAAGAGGCTAGTTGGGTTTAAAGAACTAGAAAGATCCAAAGGCTTCATCCATTCTGTTGAGTTCATTTCCCCACCCATTAGTACAGCCATCCCCCTATCTTTCTATCCACTTATGTTTTATACACTTGCTGAGTACCTACTCTTTACCAGGAACTATGCACAGCCCAATAGGCTGGCGTTGACTTCAAGGGGCCTAGTACAGATAGAACAAATGCATCGACTTAACACACACACACACACACACACACACACACACACACACACACACGCATAGAGGGAGAAGGGGGGATAAGTGGAGAAAGTATCACAAGGCAGATATACACAAATTTTAGGTGGAGAGGAGAGCTCCCCTTCCATGCAGGGCAGCGGATGAAGCCTCTGCATTGGCTGTTCCTTCACCTGGAATGCCTTTCTTCTAGACATAATTTCATCCAGCACTGCACAGCATCAGTTCCTCAGAGTCTTTCTCTGACTCCATTGTCAACAGTGTTACCTGAATGTGTATGTGTGTGTGCGTGAGAGGGGGAGAGAGAGAGAGAGAGAATGGGAGACAGAGAAAGAACACAGAGAGCAGAGAGAAACACACACAGAACTAGAATACATTTTTAAGTTAGAAGACAACTTTTGGCAGTCAATTCTCTTCTGCAGGACCTTTTCTTTGCAGCTGTGTGGTATACTCCAGGCTAGCTGACCTGTGAGTTTCCTCCACTGCTTATTTCTTTATAAGGGTGCTGGGATTTACAGATACATAAAAAAGATTTATTTTTAATTGTGTGTATGTGTATGTGTATATCTGTGTGTATGTGCATATGACTGCAGGGGACCCATGAAGGCCAGAAGTGTCAGGTCCCCTGGAGATTGGTTTGCAGGTGGTTATGAGATGCTTGACATAGGACTCAAGCTGCTGCCAGGACTCAAACTTGGGTCTTCTGGAAGAGTAGAAGTGCTCTTAAGTGCTGAGCCTTATGGACACCTAATCTTTGACAAAGATGCCAAACCATACAATGGGGAAAAAAAAAACAAAAAAACAAAAAAACAAACAAACAAAAAAAAAAACCCCAGCATCTTCAAGAAATGGTGCTGGTCTAACTGGATGTCTACATGTAGAAAATGCAAATAGATCTATATTTATCACCCTGCACAAAACTAAAATCTGAGTGGATCAAAGACCTCAACATAAAACCAGACACACTAAATCTGTTGGAAGAAAAAGTGGGGAAAAGCCTTGAACTCACTGGCACAGGAGACAACCTTCTGAACTGAACTTGACTTTGAAAGACAAATGCAAAGAGAGGAAGGTAGGTAAGAGAACTATAGGAGGGATGGAGAAGAGCTGAGAAGTGACACTCACAGTCAGGCAGGGTATAGCCCTCATACCCATCCAAGTCCTCCTCATACAGCAACTTGGCTAAGGTGCAGCGGTTGATAATGTCTTCACCATTCACCACCAGGAGGCAGCTCGCCACGCAGATAAGCAGCACCCTCATCATCATCAGAGAAGACTAGGTACCGGCGAGTCTCTGAGAGCTTGGTAAACCTGAAGAGAGAAACCAAATTTCCCCACTTAATGCTCAATGCCTGGTGAGTTTTATTGCTCCCCACCCCATCTCCCGTTATATCCCAAGCCTATTCTGGAACTCAAAATGTAGCCAGGTTGGCCTTCAGCTTTCAGTAATCCTCCTGTCTCTGCTACCAAAGCCTTAGCATCACAGGCAAGAGCCACTGCACTCAGCTTAATCTATATTCACATTATATTTTTGGTCACGGAAAATATAAACACAAAAGGAGAGAGAGTAATCTCATAACTCCCCATATACCCACTGTCCAGATTCAAAGTCAAGGCCACTCTGACTTCAGCTGCTATTGGTATTTAGGCGCAGGCAACATTTGGGTACCAGGATGAGGAGTGAAGTTGGCTAAGGAGGTTAGAGCAGATTATGTTTCACCAGCATTTGTGGTATGTATTTGAGCATGTGCCTTCAGAAGTAGGATTGGGACATTGGATGCCAATCTTCCCCAACCCATACTCCCAGATCCATGACCTTTATCACTGCCAACTGTGCTGTGTGCTATTCCTGGTGTGCTGCTTGTAGGTTCTACTGTTTTGCTTCTGTACAAGGTGCATATGAGAAAGCAAGTAAATAGTAAATATGATCTTGTTATATAAATAACCTGTGCTTTAATGGTGTGTGTGTGTGTGTGTGTGTGTGTGTGTGTGTGTGTGTGTGTGTGAAGATCAAGGACTGAATTCCCACCTACTGCCAGCTATCAAAGACTGGGCTGCTGTGTGACTTTAAACAACATACTTAACTCTCTGGACCCCATGTGTGAAATAAAGACTTATTCATTAATACCTACAATCAGAATGATGTAATGAATAAGATGAATAATAAACACCCAAGACATGGTTTCACATTCCTTACAAAGTGGAACCAGGACTCCTATGAATATGGCAGATTTCTGAACTACTGTAGGAACATGGTGTGGGCATAATGACTGGTTTGAATATAAACTACCAAGGGCACCGAGTCTGAAGTGGCTTATAAGCATGCTCTTGGTCATCTCACATTGCTTAGCAAATGTCAAACCCCAGACGGTGTTTTTAATCTTGCAATTAAAGTTCACACTGTCATTGAGGGACAAAGAGCACTCTGCACCTCTGGATGTGAAACCTCGAGATACATAACCTCTGATGAGGTGTCCTGGCCAAGGTTGGGAAGTCTGGGTCCAATCATGAAAAAATGAACCTAGACAGAAGGGGACATCTATAAAATAACTGGGTTCTGTCCTTCAAATGTTCATTCTGTGAGAGCACACTTGACCTGGTCCTGTCATAGGATATGCATCTTTCCCTTTAAACCAGGTGATTGATGTTGAGGGCAAAGGCCAGGATCCCTGCCTCCTTCACTTAAAAAAAATCATGGCGTCTCTGGTGGCCTTGCCTTGGCTCCTGGTCTCTTGATCTGTATTTGCCACACAGCGTGCATTTGGGACATTCTTTGGCTGATCTCACTACCCCACTCTAGTGTTGCAAATAGAACAAACAGAGCCCTTTTGAATTACGATTTCAGGTAAATAGCAAATAGCTGTTTAATTCACAGATGTTTCTTGCAGCCCTCCCAATACTGATTCAGAATGTCCCTCAGAGGTAAACTTCTCAGAATCTTCAAATGCAGGAAGGTCTGGCTTGGCCCATTAAGCCCCTCAGGGATTCCCCTTGGGGTGACAGTGGTCCCAGTATGTGGCCTATCTAGCTTCCAAGCCTACCTCTCTGGTCCTCGCTCCCAGTCAGCCCAGAGCCTCTGGGAGGATCTACAGGACAAGGTGGTTTGTGGCAGGAGCCTCCTCTTCCTCACCAAGCACTCTCCGGCCCCCTCTGCCTAATGGTTCTCCTTCCTCTCGAGAAGGCACGCGTTCTTGGCCACCCCAGCCTTCTGGAACCCTGGTTCTGTGACGTCATCACTCTCCTGGAAATGTGCTGGTTTGAACTGTGCAAACTGTCCAAGCTTTAGGTAGGAATGGCAGATGGGCCTGGAAGGCCAGGTGTCCTGTGTAAGACAGCCTGACAGGCAGTACCCTGGCAGCTCCCTTCCTTCCTGGGAACAGGACCACCTTAGCTCCTGAGGAGGAGCTGCCAGTCCTGGCCCCGGCTCTGGGCTGCAGGGGTGTGAGCCCATGTTTATATTCTGAATTGGAACTCTGCAGAGTTGTGGAGCTTTTCACAGGACCCAGAGCCTACATTTTGAATTTCTGTGGTCATAGCCCCTATGAGGCTATGTAGAAAGTCTGTGGAATCTGGGAATGGGCCAGGGTCCATTCCCAGAAGCAACACCCTTTCCTTCCTGCTGTCTTGGACTCAGTGTGTGTCCCTTCTTACATAAACACATTTGAGTTGCATTTCTGTTGTGTGCTCACAAAGAAAACCTACCTACTTATTACAGCATGACAGTACTTCAGAAGGGTGCTGAAAAATGTTTAGAAATTGCTATCTTTACACAAAATACATTGTGTGGAAAGGGAATTATGGGTCAGGCATGATTGAGAAGCAGTGTAATTTAGAAGTCCAGAAGCAATGTTCAGCATCTTGAAGCTGACACTTGCTGTCCTAGCCAGCAGTCACTAGAGGACAGAAACAGCCCGTGTCCAAGAAGAGGGGTTTCAGAATTTGTTTCCAGCAATGCCTTCCCTTAGATGCCCTAGACTCTCCGAGTTGGTCATCACCATTCTCTTTATACTTGGTGCAGCTTGGATTTCAGCTTTGGTCTCTTTGGTTTTGAGTCTGTCTATTTTGCCCATCAACACCAGGATGGTGCTCAGACCTTTTTAAAAGAGGGTCCTGACTCAAGCAAGGGACAGGCACAGTTTCTGTGTAAGGAGCTAGGGATGGCACCAGAGATTTGTAATCCTCAGGGTGTCTGTAGAGAAATCCCCCATTCCCTTTGCCTGGAGCCCCACGATTAGGAAGCAGGGCGGGCCTGGCACACCAGCCACTGCAGCATCACAGTAACCTGCTTAAAAATAACCTGGTTAGCACAGGGCAAACAGTGTGACACTGGGGATTGATGACTCAATAAAGGCGAAGGAAAAGAGAGCAGAGTTAACGCAGACATGGGAAGTTATGGTGAAGTACTCATGGATGGGCAGAAGAGCCTCCCTGTGACAACAAATGTTGACCCCCTGAGGGAGCCTTGCCAGCAAGAGCTTAACACTGCAGGCAGAGACCTCATCTGTCTTCACAGCACTCCTAAGAATCAGAGAAGTTAAGCACCATGCCCTAAGTCTCAGAGCTAGTAGGAGGCAGCCTAGAGCTGAACCCAAGATGAACATGTGGGCTTAGCTCCTATTCAGGTACTCAGGAGCACTCACATAAACAAAATTGTCTTTTTTTTTTTTTTTTTAAGCAAGAACACCCCCAGGCTTGCCCCAAATTCATGGTCCTCTTTCTGCCTTAGCTTCTCAAGTGCAGATGGGCTTGTTGGTGAGCGCTGATGTCCAGCCCCGCAGTTTGATGTTTGCAGTAGCCACAACACATGCTGTTGGCTTTATTTTTTTTTTTCATTTTCTGTTAGTTGATAGTTGAATCTATATACCTAATGAGATGAAGGAATAAACTTTTGAAAAGTCTGCTTGTCTCCCCAAAGGCACTGTCCTAGTTTTGTTTCTGTTGCTGTGATTAGAATACCCTGACAACAAACAATTTAAAAGAGAAAGGATTTGTTTTAGCATGCTAGTCCACGTTACAATCCATGACTACTGGGATACCATCCTGGAAAGAGCTTGGGGCAGGTGGTCACATTACATCCCCAGTGACGAATAGAGAGGAATGAATATGCATGTTGCTTTCTTGCCTTCTTGTGCTCATCTTGGCTTCTCCACTCTTAAGCAATTCAGGATACCTTGCCTAGGGAATGGCACCGCCAGCACTGGGCAGGTTCTTCCCATATCAGTTATCTTGGTTAAGATAACCCCAAACAAGGCATGCCCACAGAGCAATCTAGAGTAGACAGTTTCTCGTGGAGACTCTCTTCCCAGAGGATTCTAGGTTATGTTAGCGATTAAAGCTGTGTCTCACAAGCATGGCACATCTTTTCTTAGCGACAAGGGCAGCAGCTGGTGCTCAGTATCTAGTCCTGCTACTTCAGGCAGTGCTGCTCTTAACTGCAGAGCCATATTTCTAACCCAGTTCTCTTTTTTAAAAAATCACATGAAGCAGGAAGTAGCAACCATTTTTTTAAATTATTTATTTATTTTTGAGACAGGGTTTCTCTATATAGCTCTGGCTGTCTTAGAACTCTCTTTGTAGACCAGGTTGGTCTCAAATTTACATAGGTCCGCCTGCCTCAGCCTCCTGAGTGCTGGGATTAAAGCTGTGCACCACCACTCTGAGTAAAACTTTACAGAAGCAGGTGGCAGCTATATTTGGCCCATCAGCTAGTCGCTGATCCCTCTTATAAACAATCATGTATAATGTGTCTCCTTTGAAACTAACCCTTCTTAGGATAGTAGTTTTATACTATTTCAAATGAAACTTTATAAAACTTCATCTAGCCAGAGGCTGGCGAGATGGCTCAGCGGTTAAGAGCACTGACTGCTCTTCCAGAAGATCCAAGTCCACTCACTTCTCAGCACCCACATAGCTGCTAACAACTGATTGTAACTCTTGTTCCAAAGGGTCCATCGCCCACTTCTGGCCTCCCTGGATACTGCATGCAAAGGACCTGGATTTTTTTTTTTTAAGTCTTAATAGCGGGTAAGACATACAGGGAGTTTACCAAGACAGCCAGTCCCAGAAACAAACATTTCTCAAATCAGCCCCTTGCTTTACCTTTTCAGTTGTCCATTGGCCAGAAGAAGTCGTACAGCCAGTTCTGTCATCAGTGTGAAGGTGTGAATCCCTGGTTCTTCTGTGGTTACCTAACAGTCCATCACAGGTTCCAGGCAGACAGATTCTTGCCCCAAGATGGTTTGGATGTAAGAGGTACTAGGGTTGGCCCAGGCACTATCATGGGTCCTTTGTTTCTGGAAGAGAGAGAATGTATCATTGGCAGCTCCACTGTAACGGGTTGCAAGTGGAAAAGAGAAATTTCTCAAGACAGTGGGGATGTTTCTGGCAGACAAAGCAAGAATTACGCATTTCCCCCAAGCTTCCTTACATTGAATGCAAGCTTATCCAGAACTAGGCCCTGTGCCTATGCCCAAAGTACTTGCTTGATACCTGGAGTTCAAAGGCACTTTGCCTGAACTATGAAATGTGAAGTCACTTCCAGCCTTCACAGGTACTGCTGCAGATGATGAGAGACCACAGGCTTAGTCCTCTCTGTGCCGGCATCTGATGGGCATCCTGTTACCTGGAAAACTCAGTGCTGAGCCCTTAGATTGGCTTGTGAAACCCGGAAATGGTTTATCATGCTTAAGCCAGAGCTGGCATCACTAAGCTGTTAGGGACAACAGAAGCCTCCCATCTCTGTGTTCTACTAGACAGTAGCCTCTCTTCTGCGAGTTTAGCATGAATTGTCTTCCCCTAGCTATCATTCTTAACCAGCCTGTCCTTATCAAGTTCCTCTGTTCTTTCTCTCTGGCTGCACACCATGATTTCTTTTATTGTTTTGAGACAGGGTTCCGTATATCCCAAGCTGGTCTCAAATTTCACAGGTAGCAGAGAGAGGATGGCCTTGAACTTTTGGTCCACCTGGCTCTGTTTCCCCTGGTTAGAATTACAGGCATGCGACACCATGCTTGGTTTAGACCATGCTGGGGCTCCAGCCCAGGGCTTGTGTCAATGCTCTACCAACTGAGCTGCATCCCCAGCCCTTCCCTTTGTTTTTGTAGCCCAGGCTATACTGGAACATATGTGGGACGTCACTGGCCTGATGGAACTCACCTCACCCCTCCCCGTGCTGGTACTACAGCCATGAGCCACCATGCCCAGGCCAGGGGCCCTGCTTCTTTAAGAGTCCACCATCTCCTAGTACCACTACCACCCTAGGAACACAGTCATCCACACGTGAACCCACGGGAGACATGCCAACCGTTTTCAAACTTGAGTAACCATAAAGCAGCCTTGATTTTCCCTCCAGCTGTCTGCACTGGCAACTATCCCCCAAGGGTCTGAGCTAACAGGGAACCACAGGCTCCTCAAGCCCTGTCATTAAGGGCTGGCATCTTGCTCCATTCCCTGTTGTACTGGCTGGTGGGAAGCTGTTGCACAAATGGGCAACCCAGAAGGAGCGCTCGCTCTCTCTCTCTCTCTCTCTCTCTCTCTCTCTCCTTCCCTCCCTCCCTCCAGGCTTGTTCTTTCTGCTCGGGAAGCCAGATGCTTTGCCGTTTAATTACATGCTGCAGTTGGAAGTACAGAATGTCAGCGCCGGAGAGGAAGGGCCTCGTTATAGATAATAGCTACCAGCATTTATTGAGCACTTGCTCTCTGCCAGGTGCTGCGCCGGGCCTGCTTCCAGGCGTGGCCTTATTTAACTTTTGCAGCAGCATCTATGTTCTACATAAAGAAACTGAGGCTTAAGAGAAGCTACAGAGTTTCCCAGTTTTCCAGGTGGTACCACACAACACAAAATACCAGTTGATATTAGGGGGGGGGAAAGGTTCCGTTGTTAGAGGCCAATCCTGGATCCCCCATGGGGAACAAAGCGCGTAGCACATGCTTAAGACCTTGAGAAGTCCTGCAGAAAAAAAAAAAAAAAAAAAAAAAAAACCTATTGGGGTCAGTGTCTCAGACTCCACAAAACTGCTCTGGAGAGGGCAGTTTGGAGACTGCAGATAATGACCAACCTCCTCACCTACAGATGGGGTCATGAGGCTCAGGTGCTTTGGGGATAGAGCAGACAAAGACCTTGGGCTATGTGCTTCTCCATACACAGAGCGCAGGAAAACAGGCAGCGGCTTGCCTGACCCACTAATCTGGTTTTGTAGAGAATTTTTTAGTGAAGATTTTCTTTGTGTACACTGTGTGCATGTGTGTGTGTGTGTGTGTGTGTGTGTGTGTGTGTGTGTGTGTGTGCTCTCGTGCGTGTGGGGGTTGGAGGAGGAACTCGAAATTGTTTTCTCAGGTCCTGCTTCCCCCCCCCCCCCCCCATGAGATAGGGAACCTAATTATGGGAACCTACCAAGTAGGCAAGGTTATCTGGCCTCACCCTTAGGCGCAAGGGTTCTTGTGTCTCTGCCTCCCTCACTCTGGTATTACAAGTATGTGCCAGCATGTCCCACCTTTTTAAAAACATGGTTTGTAAGGCTCAAACTTGGGTCCTTGTGTTTGCAAGGCAAATGCTTTGAGCAGCCTCCCCAGTTTCCTTGATTAATGGATGAACCAGTCTAAACCTGAGAGGAGGGCTGACTGGTCCAAAATCACACAGCTAACTGGGAGCCCAGCAGAAACAAATTCTAGATCTCTAAAATTCTGATATTCCCTAAAACATGAGCCAACTGCTCACAGTGGTTTACCTGTTCTCCTGCACCCCGGAAGCTAAGGCAGGAGCATCTCCAGTTCCAGCAGCCAGGACTGTATCGCAAAACTCTGTCTCAGTTGATCAATCTGACAGGTGGCAGAAGGTGAGGCCTGGAGCTTGTACCTGCTCTCCATTGTTCAGCGCTTGTATTGACACTGCCCCTTTCCACAGCTGAAGGAGTCACCTCCACCCCCACCAGGGCTTTCTCCCACTGACCTTGGTAAAGCTGCATTAGCTTGTACAGTCTGAGGGCCTCCCTCTGCCCTCTACCCACTTGCCATAGCAGAACGGGGCTGGCATCATCATGTGAGCAAGGGTAAACAAAGCAACTAGTGTTTAATTCTGTACCCACTGCGGTAAAAATGCCATTGGCTTCTCTCCAGTCTGCCAACTGGAAACCATTGAGACCATTTGGACAGGAACTGGGCAGAAGGCAAATTTGCCTGCTTCAGGAAGAGCTTGCTGAGATAATGAATCATGTAAATAGGATCCAAGGAGGGCTGCTGGTCATGTAAATTCCACTCAAGGGCTCTCAGCCTCTCTGAAAGGCACTGTCCTTCTGTGGTCAGCTATTTACATTTTTAAAGGGGAGAGAAGGGATGGGTGGATATGTATATGAACTTGGGCTTACCGTTATTGGTTATTGCAATAGCATGCACAGCACACTCTGTTTACCCTATGTACAATATAGATGGTTTCTCCTATCAGCTCATGAGGACATTTTAGTTCTCCTGGTTCAGCTAACCAGCTGTACTAATAAGGGAGGTTTTATTAACCTCTTTGCCAGAGGGAGGAGCATTTCTTACCAACCCCTGATGGTTCACACATGCCAGAGGGCTAAAGGTTAACTCAAACAGCTGCAGGGACAGGACATTACAGCCTCTGGGTGGCCCATGGCAATTCATCTTGGGGACCAGATTGTCCACATGGCCCTTCCAGAACTGAGAGATACAGTCTGTGACTGAGGTAGAGGGTAAAAAAAAAAAATAGTCCCATGTGGGTGGCAGCTGGGCCCAGCGGCATCTTATTCCTTCTCTCTAGAGAAGTGTGTCGACCCAGTAACAAACAGCTCCTGGGTTTCTGAGGCCCCACCCTGCACCCTGGACTGCTCATCCTTCCTGTCAGTTAGAAGCACCCCACACACATCTCCCCACACACATCAAGAGCTGGAAAGGGTGTTGACACTGTTGTGAGTTAACCAGGTTTAAATACTGTCTGTACTGCACTACCTTCTGTGCCCTCGGGCAAGGTTTTTCTCCTGAGTCTCGATGGGACCAAGGAGTTCTTCCTCCAAGGTTTGCTGGGAGAGTGCAAACACAGCGAGAGATGCTACTTCATTTTGCAGCCTCAGTTTTTTCTTTCCTCTCCCTTTTACTGGTTGTTCACCTTCTAGCACATTCTCCCAGTGTGGCCGTGAGGAAAGTCAGGCATCCCCATGAAAAGGCCGGTGTGAGGGATTGCGGTTCTCTCCTGCCAACAGCCCACTGAGGAAGGGTGGTGGCTTGAATGAAAATGGTCCCCATAGGCTCATAGGGAGTGGCACTATTAGGAGGTGTGGCCTTGTTGGAATTAGGTGTGGCCTTGTTGGAGGAAGTGTGTCACTGGGGGTGAGCTTTGAGGTTGCAGATGCTCAAGCCAGTCCCAGTGGCTCATTCTCTGTCTTCCTGATGCCTGCTGATCCAGATGTGGAATTCTCAGCTCCTTCTTCAGCATCATGTGCGCCTTCATGCTACAATGCTTGACACGACGATAATAACTAACATGACGTAAACCTCCGGCTTCGTCTGATAATGGACTAAGGCAGGCCCAATTAAAAGTTTTTCTTCATATGAGTTGCCATGGCCATACTGTCTCTTCACAGCAATAGAAACCGTAAAGAAGACAGGGAGATATCTGGGAAGCCAGTTGTCCACCCTCAGCCTAACGTTCAGATGGCTGTGGCCTTAGCCAAGACCTGGAGTTCCATCTTGTGAGGGACTCTGTGCCAGGGCCACCTAGCCTAGCTGCTTCCAGATTCCTGTCCCTCGGGTGCTGTGAGGGCAACAGGTCGGCCCCATGTGAAGGGATCTCTGAGGCAGCTGTTGATAAGAAATGCCTTTACCTGCCAGTGCTCTCACAAAAATGAGGAGCAGGGACATGGCTCAGTCAGTAAAGTGCTTGCCATACAAGCCCAAGGACTTGAGCTTGGGTTCCCAGCATCTGTGTGAAGAAGCAGTGCACACCTGTAATTCTAGCGTGAGGAGGTGAAGACAGGAGGGTCCCTAGAGCTTGAAGGTCATAGTCTGGCTGAGAGACCGAGCTTCAGTAATAAATAGAAGGGACTGGAGCTAAAGCTCCGTGATAGAATCTTTGTCTCACATGCATGACACACAAGCTCTGTCCTTAGTCCTAAGGGGTTTAGGGGGAGATGGAGATGTGTCTGAGGAAGACACCCACCATTGACCTGCACACACATGCATACACACACACACCCTCAGAGAGAAAGAGGAGAGAAAGAGAGGTTGTTTTTAAAAGTTAAGAGTTCATATACATCAAACTGTTCCCAATCTTGCCAGGACTTGTGGTCATGAGCAATGGCCTGGATTCAGATCATACAGAATCCCCATTCCCGAACTGGAGGAACCTGAGATCCCAGGCCTCCACAGACAATGGCCAGATTGTATGTGAAAACAGAGCTCTGATTCGACCCGGCAGTCAGAAAGCCAAATAAAGCCCCCCTGTAGCAAACAGGCCTGAGTTTGATGGACAGCTGGCAGCTTCCCTAATTGTATCCTTAATCCTAAAGGACACAACTGGGAAAGCAGTATATTCCCCCCCCCAAACTGAGTCCACTATGCCCCTCTTCTGCTGAGCCCACTTAAAACTCTTCTGTGCCAACCTCCCCTGCCTTGGGCTTTTCTGCCTCTACTGTAAAGCTTCCTGCTCTGCATGCCTTCAGTCAGCAAGCCAGCAAGGCTGGCTCTTGCCCCAGCAAGATCTGGGTGAATAGCCTAGGCTTGTCCTCAGCAGTTGATCTTTGTTCACTTCCAGAAGCCTAAGCTCTCTCTTTTCCGGCCCACCAGGTCAAAGGCAAACACTTTTCTTCCCTTTCCATACCAAGTTATCCAGAGAAATCTACCCAGGGATGATGGAAGGGGTTAGGGGGACAGGCGACTGAAAGCTTACAGAACAGGGCAGTTGCCTCGTGTCTGCTGAGCATGCTCACTGGAACAGGTGGTGCCCTGAAAGCTCCCCTACTCACTCCCGGCTCCTACTCCTTTGCATCTGACAGCTGGGCTTCAGCTGGGTGGAGTCAAGGACACGGGCTCCAAGTACCGTTCTGAGCAGAATGGGCAAAGGACATAAACGGGCATTTCTCTAAAGAAATGCTGCAGCCAAAGCATAGCACAGACTGTCTGGGCCAGGCACTTGCAGTACAAAACAGCACATACACCCCAGAAGGCAAGACACGTCGTACCGTTTGCAACACAGAACACAGAGACAACCGGCAGGAGTTTGCGCCTAGGTGATAACATTCTATCGACCCTCCGCAGACGGCAGGGTTTTCCGTTTTTGGATGGTTGGCTCCACTTTTGCTAATCCGTGCCTTCTAAATTGTCTACAGTGACTTTTTCCATAAAATAAACAAATACATATAATAGAAACTGCCCCCCCCCAAATGACTTAATTTTAATGAATATATTAAATAGGGGTAACGCATGCAGCCAGACACGGGATAGATAGGCAAACACGTCTAGCTGCAACAGCCTTCAGCCAGGAAAATGCTGAGAAGGACCAGGAAGGACAGTGTGGCGCGGCCTGGCCATCCAGAGCCAAACCGGGTGGAGTGGATAACGGCTGGGGCCAAAGCTACCTCCCCCGACCCCTCAACCGCCGCGGTCTTAGAGTGAAGAAGGGCTCCAGACTGTCCCCGGAGGAGCCACAGTTTCGGGAACGGGCACTCCGGGGCAGCTTTCCACCCAGGACAGACAGGAACTGCCCAGATTGAGTCAAGGTTACTTGGCCGGGGAGGGTGGGGGTTGGGGAGGGGGAGGCTGCCTGGACGTTCTGACCCTTTCCAGGCGTCTTGGCGCAGGCTGAGCACTTGGGAAGGATCCGTGTCCCGGCAGCTTGGGCACCGCGAGTGGGCTGGGGCGGGGCGGGGTGGGGTGGGGCGGAGCTCCGCGGTTGCCAGGGGCGGGGCGGCGCGGCAGGCGTGGAGCTCCGTGGGCGACGGCCACGCACGGTTGGCTCTCTCCAGCTCGCGCGCCGCCTGTTGCTCTGTGCTCCGGGCCGGCCGGCCGTTTCCCGCCGGGGAGGTGGGCGGACCGCGAGAGCCAGCGCGTGGGACGCCTCCCGCCCTTCCTCTCCTCCCGGCGCAAGGCGATCCAGGGGTCCCTGGGCGTCCCCGACAGCGCGGACGCCCCCAGCTCCCGGCGCGTCCCGGCTGCGCGCTCAGACCCCGGGCGCCGCGCCGCGATGAACGTGAGCTTCCTGAACCACAGCGGCCTGGAAGAGTTGGGTGGTGACGCCCGAGCGGCCCTGGGAAACCGCAGCCACGGGCTGGGCACGTGGCTAGACTGCTGCCCCGGGGGCGCACCGCTGACGGCCAGCGACGGGGTCCCCGCGGGACTGGCGCCGGACGAACGCAGCCTGTGGGTGTCGCGCGTGGCGCAGATCGCCGTGCTCTGCGTGCTGTCGCTCACCGTGGTCTTTGGCGTCTTCTTCCTGGGCTGCAACCTGCTCATCAAGTCCGAGAGCATGATCAACTTTCTGATGCAGGAGCGCAGGCCCTCCAAGGACGTGGGCGTCGCCATCCTGGGACTGTACTGAGCGCCGGCCGCCCTCGCCAGGGTCGCGGCGCCCCACCGCAAGGAAGGGGACCGCAGAGACCCCTCTGGCCCACGCCTGGGTCAGCGACGGGCCTCGGACCCCCCCCCCCCCCGGGGACTTGGCGGCCGGCGGTGTGAGAAGGGACCCGTCATGTCAGACTGTCCTGTGCGCGCTCCAACCGGGGACACAGGGTTCTTCACGTTTTTTTTTTTTTTGTTTTTTTTTTTTTTTTTACAAAGAGAAGTTCGGAGCAGGGCGGGAGGCAGGAAGAGGGAGATGCAATGTGGGGCTTGGGTTTTTCTCGCGTGTGGATTTTCGGGCGTGTTGGTGGAGCCGGTTCCGAGGAGGGTGTACAGGGAAGAGGTGAAAAAAAAAAAATCACTGAGATTTTGCATCTGATTTCGAATTGCATCTGAAAAGAAATTTTGTAATAAAACCGTAGCCGTCGGCTTCCTGATACATTCTAACTGTGCCGGTGTGTGTGTGTGTGTGTGTGTGTGTGTGTGTGTGTGTGTGTGTGTG
>NW_026596131.1:21985-96705 GCF_907164565.1 Psammomys obesus
CAGACACTTGGTGAGATTAATTACTGGAATTTTTGGTTTTCTTCATAAAATGGAAATGGAAAAGGAAAACGAAAGTGAACGGAATCCGTGTGTGTGTGTGTGTGTGTGTGTGTGTGTGTGTGTGTGTGTGTGTTGGGAATAAAATAAATATATCAGATGAATTTATTTGGATAGGTAGGGGCTGGATCTAGTAAAAATTCCAGGCTGAGCCCAGAAACCCCGTTTAATTGCTGGACTCAGAACAGCCCCTTAGTTCTATCCTGGAAGGGGACTTGGGGCGTTCGAGATGAGGAAAATGGCCTCTGAATGCAGTTGTCTTCTGAGCACTAGATGCTCCCATTAAGACGAGCATCCTCCACTCCCTGCTGACCTGAACCTCAGTTCTGGAGGGGGCTCCAGAACCCCCTTGCTTACCGCTGGCGTACTTACTGGCCAGAGGGCAGGGAAAGAGGCCATCTGCAGGAAGCCTTTGCTCTGAGGTACCACTGAACACAGGCCTTAACCGGGAGAAAGCCCTCTTCCCATAGGCTTCTGTGCCTCTGTATGCGCCTCTTAGCCAGTCTCAGCCCTAAAGAGCTTGGAAGGAGTTCTCAGGGAAAGGAGCTCAGGTCCCTCACTCTTCTCTCCATCTGGGTGGAAATGGAGGAGAATGAGAGAGAAGCTGGTGGCTGAAGCTGGCCTTAGAATGAGGAACAGAAGGAACCTTCTGTCTTTGCCGCCAGTTGGGGAAAGGAGGCGTGTGTGTGTGTGGGGGGGGGGTGATTGAGTCTGGAGGATATAGACTCTTCCTGGCTCCCATACAGTTCTGTGAAGTCATCAATATTGAGATATGCCCTTCCACCATCCTGCCACTCAGTCACATACCTGGGGATTCATTGGTGGGGTGGACAGCCAGTGAGGCCAGGTTCCACAGAGCCATTGTTAAATGGCTACCAGACAAATCCGGCAGAGAGGAATGAACATTAGAGGGTTGATTGTCTGACTGGGCAGGGAGGGGCCTGGAAGAGGGGGAACTTGGACACTGACTCTGGACTCCTAGCATGTGTTGGCACAGGTGCCTGGAGTCTGGACCACCTGGTGGCTGGGAGAATGCCACTCAGACCACCATAAGGAAGTCTCTTTAACTCCCAAAAGATGAGAGATGGGGACCTGAGGAGGAATAAGGGCTTCAGATGTTTGCCTGGCCAGGTTCTAGCTAACACTGAGCACTTCCTACAGCAAAATGGCCTCCTGCTAGTGTGAGAAGAGGTAGGTGGTCCAAGAGTTCAGTTTCTTGAATTTGCTGACAAAGAAAAGCCTTAGTGGGGAAGCCTTGTAGGGCCACGATCCCTGTTAACAAAGGCCTGCCTGAGAAGTGCGGGCGTTTTGTTTCAAAAGCACTAAGGTCTCCCTATATAGCCCAGGTGGGCATCGAACTCAAGATCCTCCTGCCTCAGTCTCCTCTATGCCGGACTTACATGTATGCACCAACAGCGTAGGCTTACCGTAGATGTCTGACTGTCCATTCCACATTGTTCAAGCGTGCAAATGTGTGTGGGTGCCTGCTCACATATGCAGGTATATGCAAAGGCCGGGCTCGGGGAGGAAGCAGCAGACAGGCGCAGGTTCTGGGAGCGGGGAGGAGGGGCAGTCACAGTTGTAACCACTCTTATTCCTGCAGTCTAGAGGGGGAAGCAGGGTACTGACGAAGTTACCTTACATAAACCTTAGATAAGGAGAGGAAGGCTGGATTATGTGAGGTAGAAACCAGTGAAGCGTGGCGCTTCAGGAGAAAGGCAACCCAAGATCAGAATCTTGAGCTTTGGGACTTCAAAAAGAAAAAGTTCTTCTTGGGTTCCCAACCCCTGTGCAGGACGAATTCTCCCCATGGGGCTGGCTTATGATACAGTGGCCAAATCTCGGGGGGGGGGGGCTCAGAGTGAGCAAAGAAAAACCACAGGTCCCTGGTCTGTGAAGTTCTCACTGTTCTGTCTCCCGGCTCTGTGACTTTGAAGAAGTAGCTCAACCTTTTTGTGCCTCAGTTTCCTCATCTACACAATAGGAGTGGTAGGACTCAGAGCTCCTAGGACATGCATGCAACATAGCCAGGACAGGGCTTGGAACTTAAGGGACAGTTAGTAAAGTTACCAGCATTACTGTTAGCTCTGTTTAATGTATGAGCTCTTTCCCAACTAAAACGGAGCTGGCTTTCTGCCATGAGAACCCTGGACAGGAAAATAACAACAGTTCACATTCGCATCGCATTTTCCTGCTTTCAAAGTACTTTCCTAAGCAGGAGGGGAGCGCTTTGTTAAGTGCTTAGTTTGTGAAGCACTCAGTTCCACAGGGTTTCAGTAACACTCCCACTTTACAGATGAGGAAATTACGGCCCAAAGAAGCTACATTGAGTCACACACTAGGTCCTTGCTGAATAAGAGGAGAAGACATCCTCTCAGTTGCTGTTATGGGGGAGGAGACTGAGATTTACTTTAATGGGCCCGCTCACGTTCATCCTTTCAATTAGCATCTACAGCAAATCTGCTGTGGTCAGGCCCTGGGCCAGGGGTCTGCAAGAATCCAGTCCCAGCATGCCATCCCTGAAGCACCAGTAACTTGTCTTGGGCTAGGGCGGCTGGCGCCCAATCAACTCTCCCATGCCCTGTTAGACATACCGTGGCCGACAAGACGATCCTGGAGCAGGGAACAGTTGGGAGCGCCAACGTCCACACCTTCACTCCTTCCCCAACTTGCCATGGCTGCCTTGAGCCTCCCCTCCCCCGATCCCAGCACCACAGCAGATGAGCTGGAGCTTGGGGTGTCAGAACTGGTTTCAGAAGGAGGGCAATGTCTGTCACCAGTGGCCTCACTGCCCAGCTGCTGGTCCTTGGCCGAACAGAACTGGGTTATTGGGGGATGCCACCACCTTTTGCTCCAAGCTGCCATTCAAGCCCAGGGCTCCAGCAACCAGAATCCTCATCCTGGAGTCCTGTTCTGCCCCCGTTTTGCTTGTCTTGACCCAGTGCCAGGATCCATGCAGGAACATCTCCCCATTCTAGCTAGAGCAGGAAGCAAGAGTAAGAACAGGAGGAGGAGGGAGAAGGAGAGTCTATGAGGGGGAGCCGAGAGAAGATCTGATGGAGGAGAAGGCAGAGAAGAGAGAAAGGATGGTAGAGGGAAACAAGGGGCTCAATGGGAACTTAAGGTCTCCTCCCTGCCCCACCTCCAGGGTTCTGTCTACACACAGCCACTTCCAAGCCTGCTGAAAACAAAGAGGCAGCATTTAGGGCAATGATTAAAATGGTCCCATCCCTCCCTCACAAGGTCTGTGTCCTCTGCCAATCACAGAGCCTCCCTGTGACAGTGACCCTTCCTCAAAGCCTGGACCCCAGTCCTCTGTATTCCATAAACTGTCACCCCCAGCTGGGGAGGGATGGGACCCCAAAGGGGTGTAGTTCAGTTCATAGAACAAAAATAAACACCTGAGCATTGAGCAAAGGCTGGGCGTGGGTGGAGGGTGAGCAGATGTATCCAGGGGCACAGGGCTTGGGGGCATGCCTCAGGCTACCTAGCTGCCAGAGAAAGCCACCCACCCTCCAAGCTCCAGGTCCTTCGTCTGACCTGGAGCTGACGACATCAGCTGACCTCCGAGTGATGGGGACGTTGAAGCGAGACTAGGTCTGAAAGTGCTCAGTAGCACAGTGAATTAGGTGAAAGGAAATATTTTAAAGTGCCCACGCCTCTCTGCCCCGAGCCTTAGAGATTCAGGCTGAGCAAAGGATGTGGTTAGTCAGGATGACATGAGACACTGAAACACAGAACCCCAAAGCCATGCTAGGTCCTTGGGTGTCAGCTTAGACCAGTACGTAGAATTTGTGGACTTCATGCTCTGCGTATTTTTTCCTTGTACAATTATTTTCATATAATTTTTTTTAGATTTACAGCAACCACCACCACCACCACAAAAGAATGGGCAAAAAGTAGTCCCAGCCCCTCAGCTGGAAAGAATCACCATGAATCCTTTGCTGAAGTTCCTTTTGAATGCTTAGGAATCAAGACGGCAAAAATTGAGCTTTTTAATTTAAAAAAAAAAAAAAGTCTTACAGCATATGGGCCATCTTTAAACATGATTTGAACTGTTTGAGACGTGTGACTGTTTTTACTTAGCAACATACAGTGATAAGTTCATGTGGGAACTGGCATCACATGCTCCATGTTTTTGCCTTATGCACTATCACCCTTTAGCTAAGCAATCCCTTGCAGTTTCTCCAGCCGTGCTCCACTCTACCTTGCAGACAGACGTTGATGAGAAAGCTCAGCTGATGACTCTTAGTAGCTGGAGTGCGCATGTCCAGACCTCTCTCTTATTGATCCCTTGGGATCCTCTCTGTAGGAAGAACCTTCATGCTCCAGGATGGAATCTGAAATCACTCACTGAATCCCATCTATCAACCAAACTCTTAATTTTCATAGCAACCTTAGATGTTGGTGTTCACAGATGACACTACGCATGATCAAACAAAACAAAACACCAGGTCTGGCCAGGCGGTGGCCGAGCTAGGATCTGGTGTCTTCATCCCCACCTCCACACGCTGAGTCTTTTGAGCCACTGTATGTATGTAACTATCACTGGGGTGACTGGCCCAGTGTGGGAGCAGAAGGGTGCAATGGGAGAAAGCGGGAGCCAGAGGTGTATAGACAATTTGGGGAAAGTAGCAAGCTCCTCTCTTACCTTGGGAAAGGAGGGTGATCATGATTCTAGAACTCAGATTCTGAGGCCAGGCCAGGAAATACCCACAGGATGGCACCCCTCTGTCTGGTTCCACGTCACTCATCTGCCAGCCTCTTTCATTATTGGTGTCCTATAAACAATTCTATGTAAGCGCTACCCACTGAGCATGCTTCTTCTTGTAGAATCGTTTCTCAGAATGCAGCTTCTGGCCCCCAGGACAGAGCTTGGTCACAGGTCATCTGTGGCTGTTCAAGTAGCTCTAGCCCTCTGCAGGCTGCAGCTGGGGATGCTACACAACCTCCTCATTGTAAAATAGAGGAAACTGAGGCCCAGGGACAGAGGGATGAGGAAGAAGCATTTGGATGGTGGACACCTTCTTTCTGGACACTCACCGCCTATACCACTAGCTCCAGGATTGCCCAAAGTGGGGCAGGGGCAAATTCAGCAGGAGGGATACCCCTGTGTTCTGAGAGGTGGCAGTCAGGGGCCCCCGGTTTTTCTCTCCTTACCCAGCATTTCTCCCCAGCACAGGCAACCTCAAGTCTTTGTCATGAGCAGAGCCCTAGAGGGGGGACAAGGAAAGAGGGGTTATTTATATCCGTGTGTGAATTTATGGGCCACTAAGATCTCGGAGGGGGGGTTAATAGAGATGAAATGGCAGAGCTGCCCCAAAGAGCACCAGGGACTACCTTCAATTGTGCCTGCCTGTTGTGCTCCTAGCTTGCAGATTTTGATAGACATTCCATTTCAAAAAAAAAAAAATGTGATTCCTCATTAATTTGGGGAGTGGTATACATATAAGCATTCACATGTATACACATCAGAGGGTGAAAACTCTAATGAATTGCCATGGAGATAAAAGTTGGGATGAGGTTGCCATAGTAACAGAAATGTTTTTTTGAAAGGCCACATCACCTTGGCAAAGTAGGAAGATCCTATCAAGAATTGGCAGTTAGAAGCCAAATCACAGACTTTCCTGTCAGGGCTGGGTGCTCTTTCAGTTTCTCTTATTTCTCCTTTTTTGTTTGTTTGGTTGGTTGGTTTAGCATTTTTTTTAATTTCCTGTTTATCCTGATCATTCCCAAGAGCACGAGAGTCTTGCTTGGGAGACTTTGATTCAAGTTCTTGCTTGGTCACTGAGGAGTCGGAGTATCTGAGAGCCTTGAAGAGGTGAAAAGGAGTAGACTGTTGACTTGGTGTGTGGCCCTGGACAAGTTCTCTCCTTTCCTGAGTTTCCTCTCGTGCAAAAGGCTGAGGCCAGACTCAGAGGCTTGTATGATTCCAGGGGCTGGACCCAGGCCACCCCCCTCCCCTCCTGTGCCTGGGTGGCTGGGCTGAGCTGTCCATGGTTCTGAAGCCCTGAATGCTAAACACTTGGGACAAATTCTGCTCTCGGTGAAACTTGGTGTTCTTAGTACTCACAGAGCCTGATGGGCTCAGAACATCTCACCCAGAGGCTCAGAAAGCCATGTAGAAGGTGCAGCAAGAGTGCCCCCACGCAGGTGTAGAAAAACACTTTATTGGACCGTGGAGTTCAGAGAACCCCAGAGGAGTCATCTGCTGATGTGTCCTGGTCTGGCAACCTCTCTCAGGAGCAACTAGGGGCCACCCCCCCCCAATCTGTGAACCTTGGGTAAGATTCCAGAAGCTTGCCTTGGCTATGGGGAGAAGAGAATCCCCACCCCCCCCAAAAAAAAACTCAGTCTTTCCCCCTGCATGAAGCTCAGCTTGTCCACTGGTAACAGCACACAGAGCCCAAGACACACTGCCCATCAGGAACACATGCGCACTTCAGCTGAAGGAAAAGAGAGGCAGTGTGCAGAGGCGGCACCTACATGTCCTGCAGCAACCACCGAGCACTGATGGCCGCCTGCTGTGAAATGTGCCAGAAGCACACTAGCTCAACCACGTCCCCACCTAATTACCTGACCATCTTTCCATAGTCTGCTTCCCTCTTCTGGAACACGGGGTGAAAAAAGAAAGGGCAGGAGCACTGAACAAAAGCTCATAACGGAGGGTGTAGGGATTTGCTCTTGAATATCCTGTGTTTTCACCCCTTATCGTCCCCGCCTGGCCACGCAATGCAACGGGTTGGAAGTGTGGAAGCCATAATCAGGAACCCTCGACTGAGCCAAGCTTCAGTCCTGAACAACTATGCGACAGCCTTCCTGGGTCCTCATTTGGAAAATGGAAGTCAGGTACGCATACTTTAAGTGTTGCTGGATGATTAAAATGGGGGAATGTTTAGCAAGTCCCAGGTCTGGCAGCAAGTGTTTGGTTGTCTTTAGGTGTGCCACAAACTGGTCCCTAAGCTTTAAATCGGTGACTCCGTGGGTTAGATGGACCAAGCTGGGCACCGCTGATGCAGCAGATGTTAGCTCCGGAGGTGACGCTCTGGCTACAGTACCCGTGCCTGCCGCGTTGACGGGAACAGTTAGGAGGGTGCGCTTGGCAGGGTTGGTGGACCTCTTTCTTCTCTTCGGTCCTATGGTATTGCCCTCTCCAGTCTTCACGGGGGGAGAGCTGAACTCAGGACCGGGCAGATTTCTTCATCAAAAACAGAAGCTTCCGAACCTTCAGAATTGGCACACGAATGGCACCTTCTCTCCTCTGCCACAACTTAAGCATTAAAAACAAGTCTATTCCGGTCCAGATCCAGAGTGGAAGGAGGTGATGACGCAAGGACGTGAGTAGCGGGAGGCAGGGCTCATTGTGGGGTATCTCTGAAATCAGCTCTTCTGTGGATTAGTAAGTGTTTTTATTACTGGAATTTAAGGGAGGTTCTGATCTCTTATCCCCTCCCCTCTTTTTTAGAAATAACTTTGGAGGTTGGAGGCATGGCTCCGTGGATAAAGTCTTTCTTGTGAAAGCATGAGTGTCATGGTTGGGATCGTCAGCGCCCACACAGGGGTACGGTGGCACACTTGTGACCCTAGTCCTTGGGAAGCAGAAATGGATCCCAGGGGCAGGCAGTCTAGCTAGATTGGTGGAGCCAGCAGGCTCGGGGTCCAAGCTAGGGACCCTGCCTTGGGAGATGCAGTAAACAGTCCTCAGTGAAGTGTGAAAACACGCAGGTGCACCAACAGGCACCGCCCCACACGTGAGGAAGTTCGGATGTGCTGACTGAAGAGATTCAGATTTGTGTGATCATCAACTGATCGGGGGAATGCAGTGCAGGCATGGAATGCGAGTTGCACTTTTCTGCGCTGTGTTAGTATTTCTAGGCCAGCTTTGTCTTGCGTCTAGTCCCTTCAGCCCATTCCCTTTGCAGATTTCCCATGTCATCCACTTTGGTACATAGTATGTAGCTGAATGTTATGGAAATGTAATCTTTATTTGTGTGTTTCATGGGTTTTCCTTACTTGTGATAGTGATGCATTTGGATTCATCTCTACCATTTAATATAGTGAGCTTTAAAAAAAACACCTCATTTGCTTTTCTTTTTCTCATGCCTTCTATTGACTTGGTAATTAAACACTTAATCTTCTTGTTTTTTTTTTTAAAGCAGGTACCTTTCAAGTTTTGACAGCCTAATTGTTGGAAAAAATGAGACTATAAGTTATGTATTTATTATTTTATTATATATTATTTATTAAGTATATGTTTATTACATATACTTATTATGTATACATTGCATTTACATTTGGAAGCAAGGGCTCACATAACTCTGAGTGGCCTCAAACTCACTGTGTAGCTCAGATGACCCTGATAAAATATTTAAATTCTGATTACCTCCTTCATAGATAAAACTGAGTTTATTATTTTTCTGTTTTGTTTTTGAGACATAACTTTAAACTATGTAGCCAAGGCTAACTTCCAATGTGTCATCTTCCTGTTTCAGTCTCCTGAATACTGGCATTACAGTTGCTCGTCCCTGTGTCTAGCTATCATGTTATTTTTGTCTCATTTTATCCCTAGCTTAAAAAAAAAAAACTCTCTTCAAAATATTTGCTATTAATCTAGCTTTTGAGTTCTATTTTAAATCTTTGGAGTGTTTACTGGCTAGTTTTATGTCAACTTGACACACCCAGAGTCATCCAAAAGGGGTGGGTGGGGGGGCCTCAATCGAAAAATGCTTCCATAAGATCGAGCTTTAGGCAAGCCTGTAGAGCATTTTTCTTAATTAGTGACTGGTGGGGGTGGGCTCAGGCGACTGTGGGTGGGGCTGCCCCTGGTCCTGGATTCTGTAAGAAAGCAGGCTGAGCCAGCTGTGAGGAGCAAGCCGGTGAGCAGCAAAACCTCCGCAGCCTCTGCTCAGCTCCTGCCTCCAGGTCCCTGTCCTGTTTGAGTTCCTGTACTGAGTCCCTTCAAAAACGAACAGTGGTGTGGACGCATAATCCAAAAAACCCTTTTCCTTCTTAACTCACTTTTGGCCATGGTGTTTTACCACAGCAGTAGCACCCCTAACTAGGACAGAGTGTGTGGCACTGTGAATTTTGACAAATGCTTGGAAATGCCCATCGGAGTCCCTTGTGCAGCTTCTTTGTAGTTCAGCCTTTCATTCTTTCCCCGTGACCTCTCATGATAACTGATGTATTTGCTACCCCTGTGGGTTGTCTTTTTCTGAATGTCAAATAAATGGGATCATACAATTCAGTCTGGTTTCTCACACGCAGTTTAGTGCGCCCAATGTTATCACATCTGTCAGTAACTCATTCTTTTCATTGCAGAATGGGTGATACTCCATGTGTCTTTAGCTAGATTTGGTTTTGTTTTGTTTTGTGAAGACATGGTCCAGGATACTCAAGGGATTGCTTTGCCTCGGGTTCCTGAGTGATGGGAATACGGGCATATGCCACCGTGCTGAGCCATATCATAAGTTTTAGAATTCTGAATTCTTATTCTTGTCTATGGTTTAGGTATTTTTGGGTTGTGTTCAGTTTGGGGTGACTATGAATAAACCTAACATAAATATTCATGCATAGATCTTTATGCATGTATGAATCAAAGTTTTCACTTCTCCTGGGCAAATACCTAGAGGTGAGGCTGCTAGGTCACAGATGAAGCATATGCTTAGCTGTGTGAAACACCGCAAAGCATCGCCCAGAGTGACTGCTTATTGCAACTGCACTCTCAGCAGCAGTGGGAGGTGTTCGGGGGCTGCGTGCCCTCTGCTCCTGCTGTCACCAGTGCTCGCCTCTGCCTTATGCTTGCGTGATCGTACCGCACTGTGGGCCGAGCACATGTCTTTCCAGTGAGTGGTGAGGTTGCATATCTTATCAGGTGTTGGTTTTGCTCCTTTTAAAAGCAGACATGTTTCTTCCCATCATCTGAGAGTTCTTTGGATGCAAGTCATTATTAGCAGCGGGGGAAGGGGGCCTGTGCCCTCCGTGATGCATGCAGAGACCTGAAGATAACTTCCAGGAGGCTCTTCCCTCCTTGCACCCTATTGGGACAGGCTCTGTCTCTTATGGTTCCTGCTGTGCTGAACACTCCAGGCTCACTGGCCTAGGCCCTTCAGGCTTCCTCGCCTCTATCCCTCATCTCACTGTAGAAGTGCTGGGATTACCAATGCGCACAGCTACATACAGCTTTAATTTTAAAAATCCGCATTCTGGGGATCAAACTCGGGTCATCGGGTTTGCCCAAAATGTATTTTTACCCACTGGGTCATCTCACCAATCTCTGGTCACGGATCTTTCCATCTACATACGATTGTGGAAGATGCATTCTGGTTGCCCATCGCTGAGTTTGGTCAGCATGAGGAGTCGGTCCTGAGAGGCTGGCCACTTTTAGATATCCTGATCCAACTGGATTTCTCTATCCCTCTGTTGAGGACGGAGCCGGCCTGTGGTAACTACTATGAAGCTCACGCCAGAAAGTCTCACCTGAGGGTTCAGCCACCTGTCTCTTCCTGCTCAGAAGAGGAAGGAAGAAAGTCAGCTGTGAGAATGGTCATAGAGATGGGAAGGAGACAAAAAAAGAAAGAAAGAAAGGAAAGAAAGAAAGAAAGAAAAAAGAAAGAAAAAGGGAGGGGTGTTTTGAGAGAGAGGGATGCTGAGAGAAAGAGTGCTGAATAGGAAATGTGCTAAAGCAATGTTCTAACTTAGCTGCTTCTCGTCAAAAGTCAGTGTAAGGTCTTGCTGGCTAGAGGGCACAGGATGGACCATCCTGGGTGCTTATTCAGTACAGGACAGTTCCATGGCTGAGACACAGTATCAGCAGGTATCTGGGGGTGCTTTTCTTTTAAAACAAAACAAACAAACAAAAACCTTCCAACTGCTGGTAAGACACAGTGGAATATTTTTCTTTGCTGCAGAAAGATACAACCTGCTTTTTTCTTTGTGCCCCAAATGAAGATTGAAACAAACACCTCCCCCCCCATCCCTTTCCCCTAAGACACTAAGGCAAACTGAACTCCAGGATCAGAAAAACAGTCGGTGGTTCCAGATACTACCAGACAAAGAAAACTGGAAGATTCTGTGTAGGGTCCAGTGAGGACTACATTTAATGGCTTTCTGAAAGAAAGGGGAAAAAAAAAAAAAGCGTTTTCTTTCGGAGCCAAACTTCTTAAAACTAAAATAAACATCAGAGGTTTCACATAACCGCCTGCCTATGAGCTTACTCTGCCAGGCTTACCATCTGTCTGCTGGTAGGAAGCAGATGACGCTCCAGCCACCAAGCCACCGCCCCCCTCCACCTGGCCCTGTCTCCCTGGTTCCCCTCCAGCTACCTTTGAGGTTCCCGCCACATTCCTTACGCTGACTCTCGCCCACCTGTCTCTGCCTGGTGAAGATAGCCTTGGGTGTGGTTCATCTTGTTGAGCTGCTTCGGCTTGATCATACATCTTGTGTCTGCACTGAGTTCTGCTCTAACTGCAAAACAAAACCAACAAAAACCCCAAAATCAAGCCCAAGTCTTTCCTCCTCCTGGCTGGTCACCCAGCTTCTTAACAGATCTTGGAAGTAGGTCACACACCTAACCGGGGGTGGGGTGGGGAAATGAGACGTTCTGGAGATGGAACGGAGCTGGTTGGAACTCCGTTCTCCCCGTCCCGTCAGGTGCGCCTTCAGTGGGCTACACTCAGTTTTCAGGTTGACTCCCATTAGCCAAGGTCTTTAAGGTCCCGGGAAGTCGGGTCCATCCACAGCCCACTCCAACACCCCTAGAGGCCAGGGAGAACTCTCACCCACCAAGTGGGTCATGGGAGGGATGAGTCCCCGTGCCTAGTGCACATGCTCCTGGAATGTTCCTCATGGAGCCTCCGGGTCGCTCCTCCTTTGCCGATCCTTGCTTTTGGCTTAAGCCTGCTCTGGGATGTCTTGAGTCCTGCTACCAGCCCCGACCTCCTTCCATTTAAGAACAAAAGGAAACCATTCTCTGAGCCCCCGCACGTGTCTCCCACCCCCGTAGTCTTCATTGCTAGTTCCTGCTGTTGCCACTGTCAGGAGTGGAGTTTTGGGTAATTGTTGCTATGGAGACCCTGTCTTGCCTTATTGTACAAATGTGTCCCATCTTTCTCCTTATTTGGTATGGGATATGAATGCCTGGGAAATGTGGAAGCTGACAGCTCTTCATGATTCTTGCTTGTTCTCCAGCTTGCTTAGCCTGGGCCAAAGCCTCTGGGCATCCAGCTCCCCACTCTTGTCTCCTCTAAGCCTCCTGATTGGTTACCGACAATGGAAAGAGTCCTGGGCAGCTGAAGTCCCTGTTCTCTGTGGGACATGGGTGGGACATCCAAAGGTAATGACCCTTAGCACAACTGGCTTCTGGATGATGAGCAACCCCCTCCCCACAGCCTACTGGGGAAACAAAGCCTGTATAAAAATTGAGTTATTCAGATGAACCCCAGTTTTTCCTGTTTCCAGAGGCACACCCCATACCAAATCTCTGTTGCATTGCCCAGATGAGCAGCTCGCCTGTCTCCCACATGCTCTTCCTCCCACGTGCAGATGTCTGGATCATTAGCACTATTTTTATCATGTCTCTCTCCTGTCCAAGGCCTAGTCCATCTCCCCATTGATTTTCTACCAAAGCAGATTGGAACCGCAGGCAAGCAGTCCCCTCCCATACACACAAGGCAGCCTCTGCACCCTCCGGGGCTTGGTCCTGATCCCCTTCACTCTCTGCTCTTGGTGGCTCAGGAAAGCTCTGCTCACGCATGCCCGCTGGACACCTCAGCCCTGCCGACATCTGCCACCTTCATGTAATCTTCTTCTCCCTGCTCCTGGGCTTTCATCGACTCTCTGAAAACTCCTCAGCTTCCGGAAGACCCCCTGTTGGCATTCTCTCTGTGCGGCTGCTGTTGAAATGGTTTTAGTCTTTTGGAAAGGTACAGGGGCCAGAAACAAGGTGGCTTAATCAACAGCACAGGGCATTCCCATCCAGAAGCCATAGGCCCCAGACACGCAAGGGCCTCCTTTCATTTGTCTACTGGGACCCGACAAACTTCACAATAAAGGGAGCCGTTGTCACACAACAGTAAATAGATAGATAGATAGATAGATAGATAGATAGATAGATAGATAGATAGATAAATAATAAATAGGTAGGTAGGTAGGTAGATAGATAGATAGATAGATAGATAGATAGATAGATAGATAGATAAGAGACAGAAGAAAGCTCTATAAGCAGAATCCTGGGGGCTGGAAAGATGGCTCAGTTGGCAAAGATCCCAACTCTTAAGGCTGCTAACCTGAGTTTAGTCTCTGGGACCTACATGGTGGAAGGAGAAGGCTCACTTTTGCACATCGTCCCCACCGCCTTAATGAGTATGTAGAAAACAAAAATAAAAAAAACACGCAATTTTTTAAAGGAACCCTGGTTACATAGGGAGGGCATTTTTGCATATACCGGCTGCCTACGAGGAGACAGGGCCTGAGTTTGAATAGTGCAGGAGTCATCGGATAATGAATTCTGGCTTACAAATAGTCCTTGTGGGCTGTTGGTCATTTTCCTCTAAAGGAGAAAATGGCCCCCTTGATGCTAATTGCTCATTCTCCCTTCTTCCCATTCTGTCTCTGCAGGCTTGTAGTTCAGGCTCCATGTTTTCTTAGGTTGGCATTGACACAGAGACAGAGCTAGATGATTCTAGAGGGCCTCTAGTCTGATGTGAGTAGAGCACCTAGGCCCCAATCTAATAGGGGAGCCCTACCCACAGGGCACCCCTAGTCTGAAGGGAAAGACACCCCAAATGCTCCAGTCCAGAGAGGTCTCTGCTCACCGCTGGGTGGGACTCTGGGGAAGACAAAGTACCCAAACGGTTCGTGGAACTAGGCACAGCTGGGTTGAACTCTGAAAAAGAGTGAGTCATCGCTGGGGATGTAGCTCGTTGGAAGAGTACCTGCCTAGGATGTGTAAGGTCCTGGGCAGGGTCCAGCAGCCCAGGAAAGATGTCAGATCAGAATAATCGCAAAGACAGGATGGTGGAGTCAGGCATGATGTGGCAGGCTCCCTGGAAGCCTGAGCACTGAAGGAAGGGTTCGGTGAAGAAGGCCGGGCCATGCACTGCTTCAGAGACATCCGTGGTCTGAGACCTAGGCAGATAATGGAAGAGTTTGTTCTTTAATTGGTCTAGTTTGTATGTAAAAGTCTTTTCAAACTCTTGCCTGACTTTTATTATGAATTTGGTCATTTGAAGAACTATCTATGGCCTGTCATCCCTGCACTTAAGCATCTTATTGTATGGATTAGCTCACAGCATGGAGGGCAGACACTGGTGAACACATGATTTGAGTCTTGGGAGGTTTCCATTCAAGCCTCTTTCAGTGAAAGAAAGAAACCCAGTGTGGGCCTGTTGGGCCAGGAACAGGAAATGCCATCCGTCCATGCTGGGACAGCCCAAGCTTCCAGCAAGAGTCTTGATGCAAGAGTCTCATTAATGCAGTCCACACTCTCTCCTCCCCTCACTCTGGCTCCAGTGCAGCCCCTGGTGAGCTTCACTGTCAGGTCGCCTCTTACACGACTGAAATGAAACCGCTCGGGTTGGGGTGCTGTGGATCTTAGAAGCGTCAGTTAAGGTTAGGGTAAAAGAGGTCACACCAACTGAGTTTGTGCCCAGACATCTGTCCCAGCAACTTCTGTCCAAGTTTTTTTTTTTTTTTTTTTTTACCAGAACTAAGTGGCATGACAACTCCTAGCTGTTTTTTGTTAAGTAAGTACCACAGAGAGAACTGACAGTTGTTAAAGAGCCAGCAGTGTCCACAGGAGTACCAGAGGAAATTCTGTTAGGCCCTGTACGTTCATGTGGTCATCTTTAAGCCAACCTCTGTGACCTATTGATTGATTGGCCAGACTCTTATCATCTGAAGAGGTGACTCTAGCTGGCCTATGAAATAGGATTTCCATATGATGTCACCAGCAGACAGGGATCAGGACTTGTATGCTGGGCAGATAAACAACATATGCTCACTAGAAGAATTTTTCAGCAGAGAAAGAAAACATACCAAAAAATAACTTCAGAAAATAAATAGCTTCAGGGATCTCCCCCCTCCTTGGCACAATATACCATAAGGCAAGTCGTGTTACAGGGACTAAATATAGCCACTGTGAGAAGACAGGGGGGAAATTATTTAGACAGGAAGATTTCTGGTGGGAGGGAATTTGGAGCTGGGTTGTGAAGGAGATGATGTGTAAGAGGAAGGGCAGAGAGGCAAAAAACGAGGTGCAGAAGCCAGGAAGAGGGTTACCTGGGGCTTGAGAGAGGGGTGGTGGGCCCTGAGCATCTCCACATCTCCTCTCTGAAGGCATCAGGGCCTTTCTTTTCCAAGTGGGTCTATAACTGGCTTTGCCGTAGTCCCGGTTAGCAGCACTCTTATGGCGTTGGACACTGAGCAGGGGACAGGGAGGATCTCTAATATTGAGGTCCAGAAGAGAGGAGGGATGTGGCTGCAACGTGGAGAGCAGAGAGCCCCTGGGAGCTAGTTTCTAATCCAATTAAGAAGCAATCATGTGGACGTATTCAAAGGCTGGGCAGTTAGCAGGCACGTCCCAGGAGACGCTCTCTGGCAGCTTGACAGTTCACTGCTAAACCTGGGCTCTGGAGCTGTGGGTTGGTACAGCAGCTGGGCGAGGAGCCCGGGCTCAGACAGCTGGGGTGGAAATCTTTTAAGGATGAACAGAATGGGTAAGGAGCTTGCCGTTGTCATGGAAACTAACTCTGGGAAGATGAGACACGGCCCAATGGGTAACTGAAAAGAATACCACCCACTACTAGGCTTCCCTGTGGGCGGCCGGCAGGCACCTCCAGGACCTGCTATTCTGGCCAGCTTAGGGGTGGTGTCTATCTCTGCCTGCCTCCTAGGGACACCCAAGTCTGGCCATGAGAGTGACTTGAGGGATCTAGAGAGATGCTTTGAAACCAGAAAAACCTTTGACATGCCTCCTACTTCCCCAAGTTACCTGTGCTGAGCAGGAACATTGCACAGAGCTAGGCTGTAGAAACTGTGGCTATCACCAGGGTCCCGGGCTAAGGCTAGGACAGGATGTCCAAGGCAGTAGGATAAAGTGGTAGGAACCACGGATGCCAGAAATGTTGTTTCCTCTCTGCGTCCAGCTCTGTCACCCTGACTGGCTAGGTAGCCCTTGACAAGTTGTCTTTCCCTCCAGAAGTTTCCTGTCAATCACACTGATCCTGTTCTTATTTAGAACTGGATGTATTTGTTCTCATCGGCCTCTTCTCTCAGCCCTCTAAACTCTCCCACCCCTGCACAGAGTATCCTCCAAGGATCAGGTCTGGGCTCTTCTCAGGCCAGATGCTGGGGCAGCCCCTTCCTGCTGGCCTTTGTGTGAGTGTCTGCACTCACACAGGGAGGCTCCAGAGCTCACAGTACCCTTATTGCCTGTGGACATGAGCCCAACAAGTGGCCTGTTGCAATCACACTTCCATTTTCAATAGGTGCTATTTTAACTGGGCCTTTCCCTGGGACAGGCATGAAGAAAAAAGCAATTTGCAGCACAGGCTTTTGGCTCTGGCACAGAGCACACACTTGGCAATTTCAGTTTCTCCACACTCCCTCTCCTCTATTCCTCTTCTCCTTCCTGGCCCTGTTGCTCACTGAGCCTCAGCATTTCCCCAAGTAGTGGCCTGCTGCCCACCCTACAAAGAGCAGCAGAGAGCATGGGCTATGGTCCAGGAGAAAGGAAAAACAATCCAAAAAATCCTTCCAGGAGGCCACGGATAGGAAAGAGAAGTGGGAGGGGGTGTGTGTGCAGTACCAGCTCCTGTGGACTCTCTCAAAAAGGCAACAACTGAAAGAGAGGACCTCAAGTTCCTGTAGTAAGAAAGTGAGGCACTGGAGAGATGGCCCAGTGGTTAAGGGCACTTGCTACTCTTGTGGTGGACCAGAATTGGGTTCCCAGCAGCCATGCTGGGTAATACACAATCATCTCTAACTGCAGCAAAAGATCTGATGCCCTTTTCAGGCTTCTGAAGGCACACGCGCACACACACACACACACACACACACACACACACACACACACACACGCGGAGATTTCTAGCTTACCTTTTGTCTTTATCCCATGAATACTCCAGGGGGCCTTCTGACACCCTTGTAGGATATTCTCTCTCTCTGTCTCTCTCTCTCTCTCCAGGTATCTTGTTTGCATGTACATCTATGTACCACATGTGTCTGGTGCCCTCAGAGGTCCTAGGACTGGAGTTACAGACAGTTGTGGGCCATGCTGTGGGTGCTAGGAATTGAACCCGGGTCCCCTTAAAGAGCAGCGGCTCTTCCCTGCCGGGCCATCTCTCTGGTCCCTACCCCTCTTCAGCATCTGCAGCTTACTTGTTTCAATTAATGCATGTCAAGTGCCTGATGTGTGCAGGGGCCATGGGAATGGAGGAGATGGATACAGCAGTCCTCTCTCCACGCTCCACCCTAAGCCCAAGTGCCCACTGCAGGATCTTACGCAGAGTACACCGCTTCACTCAGCCCTCCCTCTACCCTGTCTTTCCTCTGAAGGCACAGAGGTTCAGCTAGAGCCTTCTCCCCAGGGTCACAGGGTACGTGGAAGTTAGTTCTGCCACACTCCTAAGTACCCTGCAGCTAAGGCAAGGGAGCCTGTGAACTGTACCACTGTAAACTCCTTGTGTGTGCGGGCATGATTCAGGGGAGTTGTATCGTACTGCAGCCTCCAGAGACAGCCATCCCGGAGTGTTCATTCAGGGCCATCTGTTCTCCTTCCTAATGAAAAAGTGGTGCCCGGGTGCTTAACTGCCATAGTTGGACAGGTACGGCAGAACGATGTCCTGCAAATTCTAAGGCCTGTGAAAAGGTCAGATTCTATCTGGCTGTTGCCCCTGGGATATCTATCCTTGGATCCCGGACCCATGAGTGCTGATGTTGGGTGGACAACCCCAGCCCATGGCTCAGCTGACAGCAAGTACCACTTGGGTGCTGAGCATTCTGAGGAGTCTTTCCTCTGGAGCCCTGGCATCTTCCAGCTGAGGCCCCAGGTGTCACAGAACAGTGGCATCCAATACTAACCATGTCTTGTTCCAAATCCAGGTCCTAAGGAACAGTGAGGTGTGCACTGAGTGCTGTATGGTGACCCAGGCAAGCTTGGAGTGGTTTGATCTCTCTTGTACTCCAAAGCTCTGTAGCTGGCGCCCAGTGGGTACGTTTAGCATTTATGGACTGAATGGTTGAGGTCTAGCAAAAAGGATTAATCTTGACCGCCGAGCTGAATCACCTGGCGGACAAAGCCGAGTGTGTCTATGAGGGTGTCTGCAAAGAGGCTTAACCTGCATGCGGGCGGGAGAAGGCCCGGAAGAGACTGATAAAGGGAGAACGTGAGTTGTGCGCTGCTGTCCATCTGCCTCATGACTGCCAACGCAGTGTGATTGGCTGCCACCCTCCCTGCTGCCATGCCCCCCCCCCCATGACGGGATGAATCCTAAACCCGCTGGGGGCCAAAACAAACTTTCTCTCTGTGAGTTGCTTTGTCCAGTATCTCGATGTAGCAAGAAGAAAAGTGACTCAAACAGAGATGACGATTCCAGTCTGGTCTTTCCATCACGGCTCATCTTTTCTTCATTCTCTCTCCAGGGCTCCACCGCTCACAGGGATCCCAGGGTGGCCCAAGCCTACCTCAGTGACATTACTAAGTCTTAGAACAACCAACCCCATAAGCTTTCCTGGACCCACGAGATCCTCCTGCTGCAGCTGCTTGAGATGGGATTTCCAGGACTAACCTCCTGGGTCACCCTCAGATCCACAGGCCTCAACATGTACACCAGCCCCGTGTGTGTACACGTGCATGCACCAGAGCAAAAGTTGTCAGAGGACAACTTTGTGGAGCTGGTTCTCTCTTTCTACCTTTATGGTTTTGAACGCGGGTCACCAGGCTAGGGTGGCAAGTGCATGGCCCACTAAGCCATCTCAATGCCCCTGCTTCAAACATTTTCCTGTTCTCTCCATTCTGTAGGCCACATACACCACATGACAGAGCTGAGGATGAGTGGGGACAATAATAACAAAGAGGACACTTGAATGAAGCTCGTCCAACACCGAGCTTTATGAAATGGTAATAATAGGAAAGTTTGACTGGTGGTCTAAGCCTGGGCTTTGGCTGCAGACACCCCACGTCAGAGCCCTTTCTAATCCCGTTAAGGTAAGAGAAGAGAGGCATGGTAGAGAGGACGTGGCTTGTTCAAGTTCACACAGTAAAGGGATGAGCTGATCTTCACAAACCAGGTCATGCAAATTCTTCTACCTTCTTACAAAAATCACTTCCATTGACTGAGCTCTCAAAAGCAGGCCTGTGTGCCATCCTTGGGAAGTGTTGCTATTACCCTATTATACAGACAGGAAACCCAAGGTTGGGGCTGCTGCTGAGTGCTGAGGAAGCAGAGCTATGATTGCCACCCCATCTCTATCACCACCATCTCGCCAGGTAGCATTTCAAAAGATTATGTCCAAGGTCATCAGTGGTCAGGATCCCCAGAGGAGGGCAAAGCTTACCCATACCTGACACCAGACCAACGGTTTTTCTACTAGGTCTCGCCACCGTTAACATCGTGACCGCCAGCTACGGGAAGCTCTCCGGGTGCTTCCATAGCTGAAGGCACTACCAGCCCCTACCGCCTCGCCATGTCTCAGACCAACTGGTGCTTTCACTAGGCTGGAAATGGGGACACTAGGCTACTGGGTGCTCCTGAGGAGACCTGTGGAACTCTGAAATCTTTGGAGCTTGAAATTCCGGCATGAGTTAAGGGCCTTCCCCAGTTTTTTAGGAATGACATGGTGCCTCTGCCTGCATCTACTCCCAGCCTTTGATTCCTTCTTCAGCCTCCCTCCCTAGTCCTGCTCAGCCTCCCCAACCCAATCTACTGAACACTAAACCCACTCCTGTCAGCTAGCTCCCTGCTGCCATCTCCAGCCCACACAGCACCTCTTCCATGGAGCTGACTTGCCTACTCCCTTCCCTCTGGCTCTAAGACCTCTGCCTCACGTACCTGGCATCCAATTGCTGCCCCATCACACCTAATTATTAAATTGGCCTCCTCTTTCTCTCTCTCTCTCTCTCTCTCTCTGAGATTGTTCTCTCCGGGCAGCCCAGGCTGATCTGGAATTCACTGATGGTCCTTCTACCTCTGCCTCCCAAGCGCCGAGATTCTGGGTATGGTTTACCATTCGCAGCTTAAACTGATTTCATGGGTTTTAGGTGTATAAATGTTTTGCTGTGTGTGTGTGTGTGTGTGTGTGCCGTGCACGTGCGCTGAAGCCAGAAGAGCACATTGGATCCCCTGAACGAGCTGAGCTGTAAGGTTGTGTGGAGCAGCATGGGTTCTGAGACCTGAACCTGGGTTCTTTGCAAGAGCAGCAACTAGTGCTCTTTGCTGAGGAGCCCCTTCAGCTGACTTTAGGTTAACAGGTGGCGGGTGATGGTGGGTTTGAGCTGCTTTTTCCTTCAGTGAGTTTCCCGGGCACCCACCTTTTTAACCATGTGCAGACAAGAATGACTTTAACATTTCACCCCAGTGTCTTCTCATGCAGAGGATGGCCACAGCTCCCACTGGAATTCAGCTTTTGGGGCTGCCAGCTGAGGGTCTTCGGGAGTCTGTGGTAAAAGCTGCCTTCTGCCACAAGTGGAGAAAGCAATGGTTTCTTGTACTAAATTGCTGTGGACACCAAATGCACCCTCTGATTGTAGCAACAGGACCTTGACCAGCACCAGGAGACCGAGGCGTCGTCTCTCAAGCTTTATATTCCCAAATTCACATCTGCAGAGGATCTGTGGCTCTGAGACTGCTCTGCACTCCTACAGGGCTATCTACTCTTTGCCTCTCACCTGTGCCTCTATACATGTCCTGGACACAGACAACTACTCTTAACAGAAGTGTGGGAAGGCTCCAGGGTGTGGGCACCTGTTGCCATGCTGGGGATGAGAGGAATCAATTTCTTCCTGCACAGCCCACGCCTGTGTCTCTGACGAGCTAACACCCACCAGGCATTCAGCTCTGCCTCAAGCTGCTCTGCCTCTTTATGGGCTCCAGGCAGCTGTGAGCCATGCGGTGACAGGCTGGGGATGGGCACCAGCCCTCCCGGCAGCTGTCTCCCTGCCTCCTGCAGCTAAAGGACAGTTAGAGCTTATTAACGCCACAGGTCACCCTGTCCCTTTGGCTCCTCCAAACCCAGTTATTACCCGTCACCTCCCTGTCTCTGGAAAAGCCCTTCCTGATCAATGCCCCTGCCAAGACGCTTATTCAGAACCATGGTTCCTCAGCTGTGGAGGAACAACTCTGTGTGTTGCCTTGTCCTCTGGCTGTTTTGGATGAACAGGACTAACCTCTGAAGCTAAAGAGGATTGAGAGTACACCACACCTAGAAGGCACTGGGAGCCTTCCCAGGGAAGTCCTTGGAAAGTTCAAAAAAACCCAGGCTTTGCCCCACACCAGGTGGCTCAGAGCCTCCGAGGGCTGAGCCCTAAACCCAGACTTTAAGAGCCCTCCAGGAAGTGGCCAAGGCTGAGAAGCACTTTAGTGACAGGCAATGGGCTTGTTGTTGCGGTGGCGCCCTCTCCTCTTCTGCCCTGGACTAGAGAAGCCTTAGCAGCTCTCCAGCAGAGCTGTCATTAGTGGCTGGAAGGAGGGCTCTAAAACATCACCACAGGGATGGCTGAGCCAGTCAGCCTCTCACGTGGCCAGTCCCCTCAAGTACCCTGAATTGGGTATAACTGCCTGCCACTATTTTACTAGGGACTGGGGAGGCTGCTCCCACAGACCTTTCAACTTTAAGACCCAAAGGTGGTCAGTTTCCTGAATTCTCTCCAGCCTGGTTGGCACAGGTTTTCATCATGTGGCCCATGCCTTTCCCCCTTTTAATTTTTCTACTACTGTTGTTGAGGCCCTATGACCATATGGGCCATAACATAAGTCGCCATGGATTTATTTTATTTCATTATTTTTCCTTCTGTGGACTCTAAAGCTATTGCCTGAACGGGCCTGGCTGGGCTGAGGCGCCTCCTGCAGGCCCCTGACATGCTAGCTTGTGACCATGGGACTACCTACCATGTGCTGATGACCGCCCTGAAGTTGCCATTCCCAACAACAGACATGGTGTGTCCTGAAGGCCACCAGGCGGGGAGCACAGAGCCCTGAGCCAGGCGTGGAGTGGGAGAAGGCCTAAAAAGTGTACTGGACAAACAGGGAAGGGCTGGCTTCTCACCCTGCGGTACTTTACTCAGGAAACAGCGACATAGTCAGTGGTGGACATTACCAGCCAAAGACCACTTAAGGCCCTTCCTGCTGGTCTAGCATAGCGGAACCGGTGAAAGCCGAGCACGGTCCGTGGGGGAGCATCTAGTCTTGGAATGGCATTCCTGTCTACCACAGAGGCGACACCTGCATGACAGTCATCTGGGCAACGCAGTGTCCATTCTGCCTTCACACTGAGAGACTAGTCAAAGCAAACTGCCTTCACACAGCCATTTCTAAAAGCTCCCAGGGACCATGACGGAGAGCCACATGGATGAAATGGGGAGGTATGCTGCAATACAGGTTCTGCTGCATTGGAGGGGGCAAGGCCCTGCCAGACCCCCAAACCTCTTCCCATCCTGTTTCCTCAAGTCTCTTGTGTGCTGAATCAGGGGAAAGAGGATGGGAGGAATGACGCTTTGAGAAATGTTTTCCATGCCTGTCTGTAGCATGTCAGAGCGCTGAGGGAAGGACTGGACAGCATGGAGTCCTGAAAGCTTCTGGGGTTTCCTTGATCTTTTGTCAGCCCCTAAGTTCCAAAGCAGAACCACTGCTCCTGCAGAGAAACTTGCCCCTAAAGGGAACCAGACCAATGCTGTTTAAAGCATCAAGCAAGGGCCACTGAGGACTAGCTATGAGTGAAGATATGTCGCCCCCTAGTGGCAAGGTGTGGGTATGGCACCACCTTGCACACAAACATTCCCACAGCATAGCATGACATGCTTCCCTAACAGGCTGCCCTGCTGCCTGTTTCTAGCAGAGCATCTTCAGGGGACTCAGGCAGGCTGATAGAGTTGGGACTATAAGCACATAAGGAGGCAGCTTCTCTGGAAAGCCACTAAGACTTAGCCCATTGTCTGCACAGCAGGCATAACACAGCACCTAACTCAGGTTTGGCAAGACTGGCAGTGAGGAACGGGTTACCTCGCCTACACAAAGGGCTATGGGGTAGCAGGCAGGATGAAGGGTTTGACGGTCTTGGCCTGAGGACAGGTGACACCCATCCTATTCAGCCAGGAACATGCTTCTCTGAGGCTTCTCTGAGGATACACTTCTCCCAGAGTGTATCCAGGCTTTATGACCCGTGTTTGAGCTTTCCTCCAATATGACATGCCTCTCCTTTCATCTGTTTATAGTCCTAACTTTGTATTTCAGCTTCATCTATTTCCTTCTATGTATATGCCTTGGACCTTGGTAAGTCAGAAGGGGGCAGATCCTCAAGAACTGTAGTTACGTGAACCACCATATGGTTGCTGGGAATCAAACCCAGGTACTCTGGGAGAGCAGCCAGTGCTCTTACTGCTGAACCATCACCCCAGGCCCTATTCCCTTGTCTTTTATTATGTGTCCCTGCAGTGCTGAGGGTGGAACACAGTGCGGTATGAATGCAAGGCAAGCACTCTGTCACAGAGTGACAACCCCAGCCCCCTCGTTGTTTCTGAGAGTCCTCAGCTCTTCTGGAATGAGGTAGGCTACATTGAGACTTCATTTGGGACTTGCCAGGTCTTGTTCTTTACGCATATATGGAGAAGCGGTTCCAGATTCTTTCCAATGCTATCATCTTTAAGGGGATGGCTCCCTAGGAAGTAGCAGCTCCAACACACACAGACAGGATTACCTGGGAACCTTCAGGACTATTTGCAGTCAGAGGGTCTGGGGATGTCCCAAGAGCCTATGCTTTCACATTCTCCAGCAGCTTCTGAGGCAGCCACCAGCCCATGCTCTGAAACCGTGTGTGTGAATGGTTCTAGCCTGGAAACAAAGGGGTAGTCATGACAAAGATGCCACATGCTTTTTTAAAGTTTTCTAAATAAATCCCAACTTTATTCAGCAAACATGTTCTGAAAACAAGGGGTGTAAATATAATTTGTCAATGAGAGCTATTTAAGTTCAACAGAGCAAGCTGGCTTTCAAGAAAGAGCCTAAAGTGAAACCTATAAAATCTACCATTTACTTGGTCCTTGAATTTAAACATTGCTTAAAGTGGCCATACCTACAATACATGTCTATTTAATCTAGTCTTAGGTTCCTTCTGGCACCCTACCTGCTTCAGCTCATGTCACACTGCACCAAGGTGCACACACCATCTGCCAGGCTGGAGCTTCTGGCGAGCTCCACTAAGAACTCAGCCCCTCATCCACTAGAGGGCATACCACTCAGGCTCAGGCCCCTTCCCTCTGCTGGAGGCTGCAGCAACAGTTGCACTCCATCAGGTCAGGTGGATGTCACACGGCACTGAGTGGAAATGCAAGGGTGAGTAGCCAGCTCAACACCCCCTTGGAGTCCACACCCTCTGGCTACCATTCCCTACTTCGGGGCCGTAGAGACACCACCCCACCACAAACTTTATTCCAAAGTAGGGAGACCTGGCTTTGAAGGTGGAACATCAAGTTCATCAAAGCCAAGCATTGCTACAAAGGCAGAACACTGTTATATACTACAAAACACTGTCCCAACAGTCAGTGAAGGGCAGGGGGCTGGGGGCTTCTGCTACCCACACTCTGAGTCCAAATGGATCAGTTGCAGCTTGCACACCTTCCAAAGCATGCTGTCTGGTGGGATGTTCAAATGCCAGGGGGCACAGGAGTCAGGTCTATGCAGTCTAAACAACTTTATGGCAAGCCAAGAGGTCATGCCCATCTGCCTCCTCCAAGTGAGATCTAGGTCTGAAAGCTGCAAGCCTCCTCTCCCCTCTAGGACCATTGTTTTCACTCTGCAGGACTATGGGTTCTTCCTAGAGGGGTCACAGATTCCTCCTTTCTGGCCATCTAGGGACCATTTAGCCTAGAGAAGGAATGACAGACACTGCATTTGAGCAGAACTGAGACTGGGACCCAGGAAACCCAGGTTAAGTGTATACAATTGAAAAAGTTCCCCAAAGAGATGCCACACTGTACCTAAGAGACTGATACTGCTACTCAAGAGAGAAGAGGTGAAATGTAACACATACTGTGAAGAGGGAAACAGCATAGAACACTTAAGCAAACATAGGAAGTGGGCAGAGCAATCAAAGATTAATACTGACCAGGTTTCCAGTTCTGGGTGTCTGTTTGTCCTACCAGGAGGCTACTAAATTTAGAAGTGTTTGGGTGAGCAGGGCCTGTGCCTGATGAACAATGGACTCACTAGATCGTCTGGTACTTTCAGATTTCAGAGATTAATCACAGTAAGTGTGCTCGAGATATGTTAACTTCCAAACAAATCCTGCAGTTCACCAGGTATTGATATAGCATTAATCACGACTAGGAAAAGTAAAAATGAACTGGCCCCACAAACAGTCTCACAAAAACACACTTACCAAGGACATCTCCAGGGTAGCCTATCAGGGCTGGGGAAGATGGAGGCTCAGCTGATTGATATATCACTAATATAATTAAAGGGAGATAGTCAAAGAATTTGAGGTGGCAGAACTAGATAAATCTGTAACTGACAATCACCCTTTGCTCAGAGCTGCTTTCTAAGTTTAGAAAGTCTTGGCACTCCCACCCAGGGTGGGCAAAAGACCCACCCTAAACTGTCTAAACTGTAAGCCAACTGCTGTACTAACTGAAAAAAACACTGGTGACTCAGGACTTCAGTGTCCAGACTGAACACTTCTCAGAACCCTGCTGGCCTCACTTCCGGAAGGACAAACCACTAGCTAACATGGCATGGAAATGCTTTTATGTTAAGCAGCTGCACTGACGTTCTGCTTCTCTGGAGCAGCTGCTTCCAGGGAAGGTGCCGGTGTTAGCAGCTAGTCACCGTCACACTCTGTTTTCTTAGGGGCTGGGGCTGGGTAGTGGCTAGAAGCAAGGATGCAAACTCTTCTATCCCAGAAGGCACAAGGAAAGACCTCTCTCCTCATCTTCTCTCTTGTGCTCCAGTCCACCCATTAGGAGCCACAAAGACTGGGTGATGACAAGGAGTGAACAGTGTGGACAGTCCTGGCTGCAAGCCTCTCTGTGCAGGCTTTCCAGGGTGAGCATCAGCTGTGTAGACAAACCACAAACCCACTCATCCCTCCCCAGGGAGAGCCAGAGAGCAGGGTCTCCATACCACACATCTTGGTGACCCTAGCTCCCACTCCCCAGATGTCCCGGAAAACAAAGCAGGTTTGATACTAAGCCACAATTAGTCCTGGGGGAAGGGGTGTCTTCACAGTTAAGGCATACATTTCAAAAGGTGGCCTCCCAGCCCACTTCTTGCTTGCACATGCACACAGTGGGAAGGCTGTCAGTGCTGGGTACAGCTGGCTCATGTCAGGTACTGTACCACAAGGAACATAACTGCACAGGTGAGCAGCATCCCACCGATCATGAAGTACTTGTCCTGGAAGGCCCGCTTCTCAATCAGCCTCATCACTGTGTTGGACAAGCCAAGCATGTTGGCGATGTCAAGGATCTTTTTCTGGGTCCCCTGAGGAAACGAGAAGGGAAAGAGAAACAAAGATCAACCTCATTGCCAAGGGTGGTTAAAGGTCACCACAAGCCAGGGTTTTACTAACAGACACTGTCCTCTTGGTCGTGCCCAGAGAAGAAAGTAAGTCACCAGAAATAGACTCACTCTACCATGGCCAACCAGTGTTTGGTCAAAGGGAAAGAAGCCTTGTCTACAAATGGTGCTAGAACTGGCTACAGAGCGTATATGCAGCACACACATACATATGTACAGTTCACATATGAGCAAAAGGTGACGCTCGAGTCATATTACATACAGAAACTGAGGGCTGGGAGATGGGTAACAATGCTTGCTGCGCAGGCACGAGGACCTGAGTTTGGGTCCCCAGAATCCATGTGAAACACCAAGTGCTGTAGGGAGCTGAGACAGGAGGACTGCTGTCTAGCACCAGATTCAGCGAGAGGTACCATCAGAGAGTGATGGAGGACACACGCGCACACACACGCACAACATGCACATGGCTCAGCAATCAAAAGAACCAAACATGTTGTAACCTAACGGAACCGCCACACACAACAGTATGGATACAGTCATATGAAGCTCAGTAGCCAGTACACCAATATTTACAGGATTTTACCAAACTTTTTAAACAACTTTTTCACACCTAAGTCAATTAGTGACAATTGTATTGCATATGTATCCCAGCAGACATATTCCCGCTAAAATCACAGATGAACTATATACAAGTATCTTTTCTGGAGCTCATTAAATTTTTAGAGGAAAAGTGGCTCAAATGGAACAAATAAGCTCAGAACACTAGAGGGGAAAAACCTGTAAGAGTGGTGAAGATTACTTACCCAGTGTACCGCACCTATCTTTTAATATTGTTATTATGCTTGTTTTCCTAAGTAGCCCAGGATGGTCTGGAACGCATGGCGTCCCTCAGCCTCCCCAGTACTAGGATTCTAGGCATGTGCTGCCACATCCGGCCTTTCTACCCTTTGAAAAGCACACGAGTGTGTACCATGTGCATCGAAGCTGAGACTCTGCACTGCCAAGCGGAGAGCCACTGCACACTAGAGCCGCTGCGAGTGGGGAGCCTGCGGCAGAGGGGCAGGTGAGCAGAAGGCAGACTCCAGGCAGACCAGACTGTTCAAATCTTGCTGGGTCAGAGGCTGGCCTGTCTGTAGGGCCTCCATACTTTACCGGGTTCTGTTTTGTTCCATACTTGCTTGCTTCATTATTCTGTAATTACGGCAAAGGGGTCCAACCAGTTCAAGCATGCCAAACCACACTTCAAAGTATCTTACTCAAACATTTCTACTTTTCTGAAAATACACCAATTTCTGCATACAATTTTTAAAATATTAATTTATGTGTATGTGTGTGCACCACATGCATGCAGGAGCCTGCAGAAGTCAGAAGGATACCCTGGAACTGGAGTGACAGACACTTAGCAGCAATGTGGGTGGTAGGGATCAAATATAGGTCCCCAAAAGAACAGCTTTCATCTGCTGAGAGATCTCCTGCCCTACAAACCATTATTTTTAAGGTGAACCTTAAAGCAGTTGATCTTGGGGTCAAGGACTGCTGTTATTGCTCTTGGGCACAGGACTGGTATATGAGTTACGAGACAGTGGTGAGCAGGAGCAACTAGTTGGTCTTCTCCAGGAAGGCTTACATACAGCCTGAGACACTGTTGGCACACAAAGTAGCACTTACCACAATAGAGCTCCTGAACACTGAGCAGCTTGTAGATCACAGCTCTCAAGTAGTTCCATTTTAGCCTTGCAGTTTTTAATGTCTCAGGGCTGCTTTCATTTATACACAGTATAGAATGTAATGTGACAAAGTCTTCTTTCTTAACACTCATGTCTTATCAGCTGTGCTAGTGCCATGATTTCTTAGGCAGCTGACAGTCCTTGGGTCTGGGGCCCAGCCATGACCCAGGAGGTGGAAGCAGTGCTGCTTGGCCCAGTTACCTGAAATGTTCTATCATTACCAGTTTTCCTAAAACTTCTACAATGGGTGACAGACAAACATTACCTAGACACACATACTTAGCCATCTTCCTGTGAACACTCCTGAAATATCTTACATTCTTAAAAGCTGTGTGAAAAACTTCTTTGGCTCCAGTAATCTTTCATAATGACCTATTCACTTTGAGGAGCAGAATCTTTAGGGCTTCTACTGAATATGTGAATAAAAGTCAATATTTACAAGGGAGTGAAAAAAGAAGCACAGACAGAAATACAACAAAGGCTGGGCTTGGTGGTACATACATTTAATCCTAGCAGCTGGGAGGCAGAAGAGAGATCACAGAAGACCTCTGTGAATTCCAAGGCTAGCCAGGGATACACAGAGACCCTGTCTTGGAAGGAAGAAGGGAAGGAGGGAAGGAAGAAGGGAGAGAGGGTGGAAGGAGGGAGGGAAAAACAACAGATTATCATGACATAAAGCTTCTATAAATGTTGCCACCCACCACAGTCAACTGCCTATAAAGCACATGGCCTGTCCCTCCTCACTGCTAACTTTTAAGCATATACTCAGTTTCTTATGAAGTAATGAAACTAAGTACATGGCTCCCACTGTGCTTAGGTGGTCCAGCCTTCAGGCCCATATTCATTTTCTAGAAGGAGTACCCATGACCAAACTACTGAAAGAAGATGCCAAGTGAGAGAGATGCAAAGTAACACAGACAGGAACTCAGTCTACCCAGTCAAGGATCAACAAGCAACAAGCCTCATCAAGAAGGATCTTGAGCCAGGCCCGGGGAATGGTGCCACACACCATTAATCTCAGCACCCAGGATGCAGAGGCAGGCAGACCTCTGTGAGTTTGAAGCCAGCCTGCTCGATATAGTGGGTTCCAGGCCAGCCAATGCTATGTAATGAGACACTGTCTCAAAAACCAAAAGCATATTGGGCTGGGGAATGTGGCTCATTGGTAGAGTGATTGGTTAGCATGCATTGCATTTGATTTCTATACTGCAAAATGGATATCTCAAGTCAAAGCTGTCTGCTGTTAAGAGACTAGAAAAAGTCTTCCCAACGGTGAGAAAATAAGGCCTGTGCTAACCACCCTGCTTTAGAATCAAAGTACAGACTACTCTTTGGCCATGCCTACCAAAGCTACCTGAAAGTGACCATTAATTTAAAAAAAGTATCTATTCCCAACTATAAAATCAAAGTGATTATTCCAGCTCTTTCCTGTTCCCCTGATCATCTCAGTTTAAAAAGAAATTCACTGGCCAGGCAGGAAGAGATCTAGAGACAAGACAGGAAGAAGAGGGACACAGAGAAAAGTGAATCAGAAAACACAAGGTTTAAGACCTGCCACCTGGACAGGCTTTCTGGCAAGCCACATCTGCTAATAGTGCTCGTGGACGTCTCGCTGACACAGACTTCAGGAGGAAGCTAACACTCCACCAATAATCCCAACCACACTAGCCCTGCAGTAGCGCCACATGGATGCAGTTTATAAAAGTCTTGACTCTCCCTGAGCTGCAGAAAAGAAGGCAGATTTCCTTCATCTTTTATTTGGGGTAATCTTTACATGATTTGTATTTTTATCTGTCAGTATCTGGCTACGCTAGCTCTCAAATGTACTAACTATTAGGTTATTTGCCTTGTTCCCTGTTTGATAATATTAGCTTCTGGGTTTGTCTATATTGCCCTTACTATACATAGGTCATTTATCTCATTACTTTTCAAAGTTCTTACTAATATATTCCAATTGAAGCCCCCTCTCAACTCCCCTCATTCCCACCCTTCCTCCCTCTTCCCTCTATCCCCTTTGCCTAGTCCACTGAAAGGGGGCGTTCTCCTCTATTACCATCTGCCCATAGCTTGTTAAGTCTCATCAGGACTGCCTGGATCCTCTTCCTCAGTGGCCTGGCAAGGCTGCATCATCAGGAGCAAGTGATCAAAGAGCAGTCAACTGAGTTCATGATAGAGGCAGCCCCTGCTCCCCTCAGATAGAAAATTAAAATTTATATTTTTATCAATAATTTCAAAAACTTATGTAAGTAAACATCGCTAGAAAATAAAAACCTAAATATTCATTTTAACAGATCTCTTCCTTATCTTACTGTATAAACAGATGATAAAATGATAGAGATCCTAGTCTCTGGAGGAGCCAGACATGGTGACTAAGTATAAGGAAATGGTGTATTCTTGACACCTTAGGGCACCTGCACATATGAGCTCACTGCAGTTGGGACACTGCATACAAGACCTATACAAGCCTACATGAGATGGAGAGCAGAGTTGAGTATGAGACGCTACCCTCAGTCACTGAGCTGCTAGGAACTGTTAGCTTCTGGGAGAGGGAAAGTAAATTTTCTCAAAGAAAACAGCCCCTGGTAAGTTGACTATGCTCCAGAGAAGGCCATGCATCCAAAAGTATCTGGGCAGCCCAAACTGGTCTTAATGGGAAGTGGAGGAAAGGACATAAAACTAAGTGTACAGAGAAGGGGAAGTAGAACTGGAAAGAGTTTGGGGAGGAGTAAATATTATCAAAACACACAATACCTTTTTTTCAAAGAAGTAATAAAAATTTAAAGAAGAAGAAGGTAGTTCCCTACAAAGGCTGGCCAACGAGTATCTGTGCAGACTTCTTCAGTGGTTGTGCTCCACAGTGAGCACCCTCTTAGGCCACTGGAAGTGCTGTAACAGTCAGCAGGAGGGGAGCAGCAACAGGCCTATCTATTCCTCTCCCGCTCAGAAACAAGCTGGAAGCCTACACAACAGACAGCTCAATGTGCTCCAATAAAAACTAAGATAGCAGTCACACTTCCAAGTGACTATTTCTCACAGCCTTGTGGTGGCAGTGCTTTATTCCAAAGGACCACACCCTGATAACAAACGGAGCCCACACCCCCAAGCCATCAGGGGTGATACAGGAAAAGGCTGAGGCTGAAACACCATGACTGACAGCAATCTGTGAAATGTTTCTGTAAACCACCCCAGGGTCAGGGTTTCAAATCTATCCTATTTTATAACTTAGTACTAACAGGGTAGCTTTCTTGGAGTACCTGTGGCTACAAGAAGAGATACATGGGGACCACCTTCTAGAAACTCCCTACTGCAGACCTGGGCACTCTGAAGACACTACTTCTGTGGTGAGTCCAAAACAAAGCCTCCATCATAACAAACCTCACAGCCGGAGTCCCAAACAAAACCACCTTAGAAGACTACCTTGCCTCCATTCCTAGGAGAACAACTCTAAAGAAGCATTTCTCAGCCTGTCATTGGTACCCTTTATGGCAACCTCATTTCATGCAGGGCCAGTAAAAGGGCAAAGCCCTAGCTATCCACTGGGGTTCGTCACAAGCACTGGCAAACTCTCGAACTCAAGAGCTTAGGCTTACTGTCACATCATGAGCTGGAGACACAGAAACAAAATACAAACACAGATGCTACACTATAGTACAAGGCCAAAATAAGAGGCCTTCTCTCTGTTCTCCAGCAGGGACCCCACCTTCAAGGTCAGTCTCTGGGCCCTCAGTCCCTCCAGAATACTGTGCCCGCCTCCAATGAGGTCATCCATGCCGTGGTGAATGTTCTGAAGGGAGGAGTTAAACTGCAGTGATTCGTCCATGGGTATGGTGGTGTCAGAGTCCTGTGAAAGAAATGCAGGCACTTGATTAACTTTGCTTGCTAGTCAGCTCCTGAGGTCTGGCCACATCTTACTACTCTGCCTTTTGGCCAAGGTCAAGCCAGAAGAGCCAGGGAGAGTAATGCAAGAATCAGAGTCCAACACAGAAGAAAAGGCAAAGCAGAGGTGTGTGTATGGGGTGGGGGGGTGGGGACGGGTCTGCATACACACAGCAGAGGAGGTGTAAGACCAGTCATGTTCTGGAATGAACTCTGCTACAATGCTGATTTCTGCATCTGTCACATTTCCCCACTGAGGAAAAGCTTCAAGACCTCACTCATTTCTCTAAAGATTTTCTCTGGCTCCTCCCAAAGATAGCTGTTCAAATGTTCCTTTACACGGCTGCTTGCTCATGTGCTATTACATGTTTGCTTTTGTTCTTTAGCTATTTTATCTACAGCTTATCCCTCCGATTACACTGAGCCTACAGATCAAAGGGGCAGTACTTTCTACTGAAGGCTTAAGGGTGTTCAGGATGGGAACACACTTCTGAGGAGGCAGGAAAAGGCTGCTAAAGAAAGAAAGGGAGGGGGAGGAAGAAAGAAGACTACAGGTTGAGTACAGGCTATTTGAAATGCTTGGGAACTAAGTGCCTCAGATTTCAGAACTTTGCAGACTTTGGAATGGATTTACCTGCTGAGCCTTTCTTTGGATTCTGGACTTTCAGACTGAAGACGCCCTATCAGTACAGACCACAAGTCTTTTTACTTCACAGGCCCATTTCCCTAAACTCGCTCAGTTTGCTGGAAGTGATTTCTGTTCTCCCCATTTTGCAGATGAAGAAAGTGAAGCCCAGAAGGATGGATTAACTGATCCAGACAGATAGGTTCCCAGGGCTAAGTGCACAGCCTCAATTTTAACCACACTGTAAGTCAGAAACACTGAGAGTGATCCTGGTGGCTTTGCTCTCATACAAACTATGGACTGGGAAGAGGACCAAGCTGTCACGAGCTGTGAGCTCTCCTTCCTGCTGTCTGACCGGCACAACCTCCAGCAGTGCCCCTTCTACCACAGAAACTCTGATTCCCACTGGCAGATGATTACACCATTTGTTCTGCTACTCAAGTTCAGAACCAGCCTTGAGGCGGACATTCTGAAATCTCCCTGTTAACATGGGAGCTCATCAAAGGGAGGAGCCATGCTTAGTAACTTTCTCCAATGTTTTACTTGGTACAACTCTCACAACTCCCCTCATCTGACAAGCACTTACTGAATGACTTTACACACAAACCTGCCTTGCCTTCCCATCTGAAAAGGGGCAAGTGGCAGGCTGTTCCCATGTAAAGTGCCTAGAAGGAAGTTTCATTTGGTCAGTCGGTGTTTGAGTGACCTGGTGAATGTGGTGCCACATAAGGCTAGCAATCAACAAAATCATCCTGAGACATCATCTCTAGCCTAAAGATGCCCAAGTGTGGCGCATCATGTAGGGTTATCTTAATTAGCATCTTCCAGCATGCTGCATTTGTGAATTGTAGACCACCACAGTCTGCCTGTCTACCTGCTCTGGAAAAACAAAACTGTGAAGCCATGTCCCCAGGCACTTGGAGAAATGCACTGCAGCAGGGAGATGGAGCAGGGGGTTTATCCTCCAGCCAGTGGAAATCAAGGTTTCTGTGGTAGAAGGGGCACAGCCTGGCAGGAAGGAGAGCACTCACAGCTGATGACATCTTGGTCCTCTCCCCAGCCCAGTCTGTGTGAGATCAGAGCCACCAGGATTGCTCTCAGTGTTTCTACAGTGTGGTTACACATGTGCAAAGCCAGGAATTCGACTGGCAGGCAGGTTTAAAAAGTGACAAAATACAAAGTTTGGTAGAGCACACTCCACAGGACCCTGAAAAGCCCAGTACATTGCACTTGCAGAAAATGATCCTACTGAAGCTAGAGGGCAGGGGTGGGGCTTCTAAGCAATCAAACATGCAAACCAACAGGCTGTTCCGAGACTGAAGCCAAGCAATCCATCTAACACTAAACATCTGTTAACAAGTCCCTCCAGACTGCCATTCAGACCAGGGGCAAAAACATTTTAATGCATCTGAGGTTGGAACCACACACATACAAAACACAATGGCAAGTGCCTGGGGCAGCTTTTGGATTCTGTTGTCTCTACAGATGGGTTAAGTTCTAATCATCTGTCTCTATCTGATCACAAAAACATCTCGACCATGTGAACTTCCACCTCTGCAGCGGACCAGTCGAATGGAGTAATTTTCGTCTCTGCCCACTCCTTCAATTTAACTGCTTCCTCCTCAGGTTTTTGTGTTGAAGAGAAATTCTCCATCTCAGTATGGTCTTAGTGGCAATGCACAAGGTCCCCTGTCATTTCCACCTGGCCTCCTCCACCTGGCCTCCTCTTGAGCCGGCTTCATACACCCCTCTAAGAAGTGATGTCTGGTGACCTGCACTCAGTCCTGACACCTGTCAGGTGCCTGCCAACCCCCAGTGTCTGGCTTACGTTAGTGGTAAAGGCACGAGACAAAAGCTCCTCCCGCTGTTGCTCTTGTTGCTCCTTGGCATAGCGCCGGTGCTGAAAGTTCCTGAGGGCAGTCTGCAGGTGCTGGACATCATACTTTAGCTGGTCGACACGGCTGAAATTAATGGAGACAGAAATTAAATTCCAGGAGCTGAGGGTGGTACACTCTGAGGCAGCCCAGCTTGGTACTCAGGGGGAAAGACCTTGCCTCACCACTCCCCCAGTGCCCACACCTAAGCTGATGAGCAAAGACATTAAGTCAAGCGGCAGCCTGTGGTTAAGGTGGGTGGGATCACACACGATTCCAGAAGCTTTACTTAGTGTGTGCTGGACCCTTACTCTTCGGGGAATGGGTAACAGGAAGCAGGCTTGACAGCCCCTTCCTGACCTTCCTCAAGGGCAGCTCTGAGGTAGATCAGCAATGAAGTTTCTTGAAAGTTGTGGGAGTGAAGGGGTTGGAGTGGTGCTGAGGGTAGTTTCCTTTGAATTTCATGGTGGAGTATCAAACATTCAATCAGTACTTCATTATAAACAGACTGATTGAAGCGATTAGGAGTGCAAGTTCATTTCAGCCCCACAGAAGCCAGTGGGAACCAAACAACACAGCCAAACTCCCAGCAGCACCAAGCTTTCAGTGACAAGGTCTGGTCAAAACACACACATTTTCAAAGAAATAAGGGCGCCTAATCACCCCCCAAGAAATAAAAAGCCATGGTCACAGGCTACTGAGCCACAAACCTCATACTTTTTAATATGGAGGGTGTATTGCTTAAATAGAGCTGTATATTTTAGGGAGACTTTATCTTTGTACAGTCTTCATTTCTTTAGCATGTTCCCAGATTTTCAGAATATTCTATAGCTTCCAATGGGGGAAAGGCCTGCCTGCATGTGCCTGCGGTATCAGAGTCATGACAGCGGTCAACACTCACAGTTTAGCGTTCTGCCTTTTATTAGGGGGCTCTTTGCTTGACAAAATCTCCAGACGCTCCAGATGGCTGAATACCTGGTCTATGCTTGCTTGGATTTCATTTTCTACCACTGCACAAAATAGAGAGAAAGAGAGAGAGAGAAAAAAAAAGAGTAACTGCTGGAAAAGAGATAATGAACTTAAATTAGGAGTGATAAATCGTGCTGGGTGTGATGGCGCACACCTTTGATCCCAGCACTCGGGGAGGCAGAGGCAGGTGGATTGCTCTAAGTTAGAGGCCAGCCTGGTCTACAAAGTGAGTCCAGACTTAGGGACTATTACACAGAGAAACCCTGTTTCGATAAACCAAAAACCAACCCCCCCCCAAAAAAAAAAAAAGTAAAAGTAAAACTGATAAATTGTGCTGATCAATGGTGGCTCATGCCTTTAATCCCAGCACTCAGAAGGCAGAGGCAGGCAAATCTCTGAGTTCAAGGCCAGCCTGATCTACAGTGAGTTCCAGGACAGCCAAAGTTACAAAGAGAAACGCTGTCTCAAAAGACCAAAACAAATAACAACAAAAATCAAACAGAGCACAATATACACAAAGATGATTCAATTCAAGATGTTTCAAAGCATGGGTATCCTTATATGCACGAAGCCACACACTTAGCTGCCTTGTTTTCTGTATTTAAAGTAGAAGGCATGTCTGTAGACATAAACTCCCCACCCATAGGAAATAAAATGAACATTTAAAGGCTGCCCATAGAACTCTGTTAAGCTAAATTTTCTGTTATACATCTACTTGAGATTGGTCTCAGATGTGGATTATAAACCCCTAGTAAAAAGGTTGCCGGCTGAACTCCTTATAGTAATGAGGCTAAGAGAAAAGTAAAAAGCATAAAGGAAGGGAGGATTAGTATGGAAACACCCAGAGGCTTTCTAAAAGAATGGGTAGGCTGAGATGTGTTGGAGGCCTCAAAATAGACCACATATCAATAGGAAAGACCCAGGAAAGAACCCACAGAGGCAGAAAGTGTGACAGCCATTTTCCTTATCCCCTTTGATAAAGCTGTCAAAATGACCTCTTTCCATTTCTAATCTGGCAACAGTGAGATTGTTGGGAAGGCAACAAAGGCCAATGGGCAGAAACCAAACTTCGAAAAGCATGAATCCAGGCAGTTGCCAGCTGCTGTCACCACCAAAAAAATGACAACCCAGAACCACCCTCTTCCTAGGCCTTCACACCTACAGCAAACACTGATAGTTTAGAGCAGTGTAGGGCGCAGAGCTAAGGAAAGAGCCATGCTGAGGGACCTATAAAAAAAAAAAAAAGAGGAAACAGAAACAGGACTGGCTAGAGCTGGGCAGCAGGGTGACATGAGTTTCTGTGGGAGGTCTACAGGGCTGGCTCAGAAGGGGCTTTTGCTAGGAACAGAGACAAAACTCCCAACCACAACCCACATGCTTCTCAAAAGAAACTGCTGTGGGAACTAAACTAATTAATATTGCTAGTTGTATGAATAATCCTACTAAGAAGCCAGAATTCTCAGCTCAGAAGAGATGGCCAGTTCCAGGTCAACATGTCTGAATTTTCAGACTAGGTAATTAGATTAAGACAGATGGAGAGAGAACTTCTATTCCCATAGGGCCATGTCAGGTTGAGTGGAGGGGTAATGGGAGATAAAACTGGTGGGACTCCAAAGGGCACAATCAGGGAAATCTTTGCGTTGGCCATAGGGTTTTTCTGTTCATCCTAACAACAACTCATTCCATGCTGAGTCATTAAGCCCCCGAGGCAGAATGCAGTCAGGAAACCCAGCCCATTAGCCCCGTGTTGTAAGAGAAAGGACTCTGCTCTCCCTGGTTAATTACTCACAGTGCACAGACTGCTTGTCTGCTGTCTCCAGGCGTCCCATGTGAGACTGGATCTCGTGGACCTGCCTAGCAAAGGAAAAGGGAGGAAATGAGTGAGACAGGAATAATCACTAACACTTCAGTCAGGAAAGACAACTTTTCCTAGTGCCATCTTACAACTGATTTAAATTGGCAGGGCTGCTGAACTGTAAAATGTGTATGTGGTGCTTTAGGCCACCCATTTGGCATCGCCTCTAATACCCTAATGCTAATAATAATCCTGCTAGCATTTACTGAGTGCTTACTGTATCTGAGACACTGCTAAGTCAATAACCCTGAAAGGAAAAGCACTATCACTGCTCTCATTTTAGAAATAAAAACTGAAACCCAGAAAGGTCATGTAAGTTGCTCAAGGACACACAGCCGGCGATAAACCTCAACCAGGACCCAGCCAATCCCACTCTCTGCTCTGTGACCCAATGTGCTGAGCACTAGTCTGTCCACCAAGGGTCAAAGGGCAGGGGAGAGAGAATCCTTGCCCCGAGAAACAATGTAATTAGGAACTGACAAGCCAGATGGACATGAAAAATCCCTGAGAAGATTTACGAGAAAACCAACACAATAAGCAGAAACAAGCAGAAAGTTGAGGGAGGAGTTGTGAATAGTGCAGCAAAGGCAACAGGAAGGCTGGGGCTAAGAAAGTGTAAACTGAATTTTCGTGGGTAGAAGTTGTGTTTGCTTGTTTTTGAGACAAGATCTCATTTATACAGCCAAGATTCCCCTTGAACTTGTGATCCTCCTGCCTCAGTCTACGCAGTGCTAGATACAGTTGTGCATGCCACCATATGGGATTTGGAGTTCTCAGCATCACTTTGAAGAACGTAAATGAGGTTTAGTGACGCTTGGAAGACAATGAGATGCAGAAGTTACACAAAGCATTTCACGTAGCGTAAAAGCTGGCTGGAATGCTTAGAGGGCAGTCAGAGTGAGAAAGAACAGAAGGGAGTAGGCAGTGGAAGAAACACTTAAGAGGACAGCTCTGAAAGATAGGTATCTTCTGTTTGGTAAACATCTTTCCCTGAAATAGGAGGGGGACTGCCATCTCATTTGGATGCCGCATGTCCCAGACATTAGGCCTGGAGCATTCTCTGGAGACTTTCCAGGCCAAAGTCACCTTCCGAACCCTTCCTAGTGGTTCCCCATCACTTGTCAGCTCTTAGAATGCTGCTTATGTTAGCCCCAATGGCCTCCTGTGCTTATACAAGGCTGTCCACACAGAGCCTGTGTAAAGGGGCCTCATCTCCAGCCCTTAAGAGAAAGGTCAATATCTTTATCCACTAAAATTTTACCAGGGCCAGCCAGAGCCCCAATCTGGTTTCAGTGTGTCTCTAGTCTTTTCCATGGCTTTCTAAGTGTGACCTATAACACCAGAGAGCCAATCCAGCTGTCTAAGAATTCCTGGATGCACCAAGGCAAGCCTTGTGATCCTGAGAAGCAACCAGAAATCACAACTGGGACCTGTCAGCTGCTTCAGGAAGGGAAATTCAGGGTGCTTTGGAAGGGGTAGGGCGGGGTAGGGGCATTTGAAGTACAGAGGCTGGTGCAAGGATGCAGATGGAGGTAGTTGATATATGGACACCTGGGAGAGGACAACAGCTGTGGACTGGTGTGGTGACAGGCAGGAAAGTTATAATTCTTATTAGCAGAAGTAGAACATAGGCAATGAGGTAAATTTGTAATAAAAATGTAAAGCAAATCAAAATGTTGCTGTCATTACCACAGGAACAACAAAAATAAAAATAAAACAACAATTAAAAAACCATAATCAATACAATTCTGAAAAAGTATATGAAGTTGATTCTCATACCCGTTACTAAGGCTTACCACAATGTAGGCCTGATGATAGAAACCTATCATTCCATTTATGTGGGAGGCTGAGTTAGGAGAACTGAAAGTTCAAGGCCAACCTAGGCAACTTAGTGCGACTCTCTCTCAAAATAAAAAGCGAAAATAAGCTGAGGCTACAGCTCAGTGATAGAACACTCAGCTCACATGTACAAGGACCTAGTTTTAATCCTCATACCTCAACAAGACAAAACAGGCTGATTACGAAGCCAGGTAATTATAATAATCTGACAGCAGCGCAAGGACAAAGACAGACAACCTTACTCTGGACCCACAAGCAAAGAACAGGGCCAGAAGCAGCCGCATACTTGTGGACTGGGAGACATAAGTTAATTGGAAAAGAATGAACTTAAATAAATGCTGACAGCTCAGTTTGTCATCTGAGTAGAGAAGAGAGTTCATGGAATCCTCCCAACCAAAATCCTCAAGATGGTTCAAACCTAAACATAAAAAACCAAAATCTTTGAGTTTACTTAAAAAGAAAAAAAAATAAGAAAAGAAAAGCTCTTCGTGTGCAAGCTACCTTTCCTGGGTAAGTGCAGCTACCACCCCTCCTCAAAGAAGCCTCTCTTTACAGCAAATGGGAAGATCACAGAACACCACAACTGGACACAATGCAAAGATCAATAGGTCATGCTCCAATGAATACATCTACATCACAGGCCCCGCATCTGTGGCTCAGGGAACATCAAGGAATGGGAAGCAGAAACAGTGCATGAGCCAGAATACCAGGAAGTCAGCTGTGAAACAGTCTCTCCCAGAAATGGCTGCATAACCAAGACCGGTACAATGGCTGTATCATTAGACCTATTAACGTGGAAGTGGGAAATCTGTTCAGGGTCCCACCCCTAGATCAATAACTACAAGCAACTAAGAACTGCTGGGAGAACGAGAATTAGATTCTTCCAGGGACAAGGCCCTTTATTGATTGCCCAATGCAGAGTGGTCAGCCTTGAAACCCAATATACACAAACAACAAAAACAGACTCAGCAGGTTGTACTTAGAGGTATTTGTGCATATACACATACATACACACACACACACACACACACACATGCACATATGTATGTGTGTGTATGTAACAATAATAACCAAAGAAAAGATGTAAGAAAGACCATCAACTTGAGAGTGGGTCAGCATGGGAGCGGTTCAACGGAAGGTAGCTAGGTGGGGCTGGAGGGAGGAAAGCAAAGGGGAAAAATAATGTAATTCTCTTTCAATTAAGAACCATATAAAATAATAACTTAAGTTTAAAGGGTATGCATAAATGATGTTGAGTTAAAGAACCCTCAACCCTGGTCAAGTCCAAAAGCCCCCCCCCCCAAGAAAAGGACAAGTAAATTTGACTAATAAGACAAACTATACTAAAAGTACCTATCAAGAAATAAGCAAATACATCTGTAGCTGATAACAAAAGGACTGATGTCCAGAATATATATGTAAAGAACCCTTGCAAATTAAAAGAAGTCCAATGCGCAAGTGACAGAAAAGAAAACAGAGAGTAAGTAAATACATAAAAAGTTGATCAACTTCAATGGTAACATAGAAAAACACATGTTCAAACCAATAAGATCACATTCTGACTATCAGGAACCTGACAACACAGACACAGGTTGGCAGTCCAAACATGATTGTCTCAAACCTGCCTGGCAGGGTTATACACTGGTGAAATGCTTCAGAAGCCTTCTGATGACACCTGGACCACCACTCCGCACACTGCATGACCCAAGATCACACTTTTAGCAGTAAGTCTTAGAGATTCTGGCTTATATCAAAGACTTGTAATAGATGTTTATCAAAGCATTTCTGTATGGGTCTATAACCCACAGCCACACATAAAAACTTGTAAGTTTGTAGCAAATCAATTATGTGGGGAAAATTGATCAGACTTAAAGCTATGGTCTTTGTTTATTCCACAAAGTCTGACATTTTATTGCTCCTTTCATGTGTCCTATGCTGTTCTTATGTTACATGACAAAAGACACATGCAACATATATATAATTTTGAGACAGGGTCTCTCTATTATGTAGCACTGGCTGTCCCAGAACTCACTATATAGGCCAGGCTGTCCTCAAACTCACAGAGATCCATCTGCCTCTCTGCCTCCCTAGTGCTGGGATTAAAGGCACCACCTTGCAACATAATTCTCTCTGAAAATCTAAAAATAGATAAATAAATAAATAAATAAATAATAAAAAGAAAGAAAGAAAGAAAACAAAACACACACACACACAAAACCACAACAACAACAAAATTTCAAAGTTCCTTGTGGTTAAGGGTTTCAAGTAAAGAACTGTGGATCTATTCTATTCTTGCATATGTCTATTGAGAGACATATGCAAATAATCTGTTATAATATAATAACTACCGACATGTTCATCAGGAAAGAATTCAGTAATTTAGCATAGTAAATAAAAGCTAGTAGGGTGGGCAAGAAAGCTCAGTGGGTGACAGGGCAGACTGCTAAGCCTGATGACCTGAGTTTGGTCACCAGAAGCTATATGGTAGAAAAAAATAACCAGTTCCTGCAAGTTTTCAAGTTGTCTTCTGATCTCCACACTTTGGCTCATCTGTCCACACAAACGTACACACACACACACACACACACACACACACACACACACAATTAAAATGTTAATAAAAGCTTGATCTAGTATGGATATTAAGTCTTTAAGACAAAGATGATATTAAATGGAGAAATACGCCTGGTACATTAAATATCTGGTTGAGTAAATTAAAAAACAGGTAGCACGTATTTCTTTTGAACACAAGCATGGGAAGAATACTACAATCACTGACAGGAGGCTGACTAGCTCTGGGGATGCAAACAGGTGTAAGTACTTTTGATTCAGATTCTTTATAAATCAATAATCTGAAACACATATTAATATAAATCCTAACATTGGGTGAAGTTACTCTTTATTTTTATGTTTGCAGTATTTCAGAAATAAAATGACTAAGAATAATAGTTTTTCCCAAATGTTAATGGTTTAATGAAACTCATTAGTTATTCATTCATTTACATATTCAACAAAAAGTGGGCTATATAGTCACAATGGCCCATGGGAAAGGGGGAAATGAAACCACAGGTCATCTACAATAAGAAAGGACACAATGAGGACAGTAACTGTAAATCGTGGCTGATTTAAAGAGGTGTTGGTTTCTTCCACAGTAGCTATAATAAATGGAGCCTGGAGACAGTACAGCTTGAGATTTGTGGCAGGCTAAACAAGGACACCAAGGGATGCTCTTTAAATATCTGGAATGGACATAAGATGTAGAAAAAGGGTTGTCTCCTACTTCTGCTTTGGGGGTTCCCAAAGCAAAGAGCACATGTTCCAAGATGCCACATTTCAGCTTTCCAAAGGAAACAAGTCACACAATTACAAGCTGACTTCTTGGGGGGAGGGGAGAGCACCCCTACACGTGCAATACCAGGTCCACGGACTGTCTGGACCTTACAAGGGTCTTCACAGCCAAAGACAGAACTGGATGCTCTTGTCAGTCCCTGTCAAGTCGAAGATTCTCAGAGCTTGGAGAAGCTCTCGTTGGCCAGCTTTGTTATACTACGCTAAAAGGGGTAATTTTAAGACATTGCAGAGAAACATTACTGACTTCCCCCACTTAATTTTTATTCGGCTCTAAATGAGTTAGAAAAGGCATAGCCTTTTCTAGGGAGTCTGGGTTCTGCATTCCATGCTGGGAGATAAGTGCAAACAATATGGCAAGTGGGAGTGGCATGGTGGAAGCTATTGATACAGAACCTGCTGAATCTATTTCTGTTCAACCAGACAACACCTACACAGCCAAGAGACTGGTGATAATCCAAATATGACTTGGGGTGTAGAAATGAGAAAAAGACATCTCAGACTTGTCTAGCATGGGGCCCACCATGACTTTGGGTGATAATACAGCCAAGTAGGGAGCTAGTAAACATTAAACAAAGCTTTACATATGTCGTAGCAAGAATCTTAAATGGAACTGCTCTTTAAAGGAGTCAGTGAATCTGTTGGGCCTAGTGGTGGTAATGTCTGTAATCCCAGGAGGATCTTAAATTCGAAAACAGCATCATACAACATACATGTGGAAAAAAAAAAGTCATAAAATTACCAAGCCACCTCCACCATACACAGGTCACTCTGCATGACCATCTAGAACAAGATACAAGGTTTGAGAGTTTTAAGGATCGCAGTTGCAAATCTGGTTCAACTATGCAGGCTGACAGATACTTGGCAAGTCATTTAAGTCCTTGGTGCCTGCTTCTCAACTATCCGAGCTACTAATGGTAACAATTATCTCAAAGACTACAGAACCCACTGCAATATGAAATGCTGTGTAACCTAAAACAGCATCAAGTTAAACTGCTGTTGCTCTTAAATGAGTGTGGTGGTATAATCTTTAATCCCAACACCCAAGAGACAGAGGCAGATGGATCTCTATGAGTTCCAGGCGAGTCTGGTTTTCATAGTGAGCTCCAGGTCAGCTAGGCCTACACGGTGAGACTCTTTCCTCAAACAAACAAACAAACAAACAAACAAACAAACAAGTGGATGGATGGATAGGTAGGTAGATAGGTAGGTAGATGATAGGTTGAGTGGTGGGTTATAGATAGAGTGGTGGGAGATAGATAGATAGACAGACAGACAGACAGACAGACAGACAGATAGATAGATAGATAGATATAGATAGAGTGGTAGGTTAACCTGGGTATAGTCGTCTTAGCACTTGGGACAAAGACACAGGTGGACTGTCAAGTTCAAGGCCAGCCTGAGCCACACCACAAGTTATAGGTTAACCTCAGCTATGTAGGGAAATCCTGTCTTGAACACACACAGAAGCAGTAGGAACCACCTGGTGATTTTCACATCTTCTGCTTCCGTAGCTAGCCTTTACCTCATAAGGCAAGCTGACAAATTGGTCTTGAGATAATAGTTCTTAAAACTAACTACTCATTAAAAACACCTGAAAAGTCTGTTCACTGTAGAGCTGTTTGTATCTGAGACCTACTTAACCCAAACTATCTAGAGATCTAGGATGGCACGCTGCACAATGTAAGGAACAAATGTATCTTACAAACATGAGTATCTCAAAACTAGAAGTCAGGCCATTAGCTTCTCTATAAAGTTCATCTTAGTAGAATACTGCTGCCGTGTAAAAGGTTTTCTTTTTCTCATTCATTTGGTGCTCAGGACTCTTCCAGTTGTATGACTTTAAATAATTGATTTAATGTCAATGTACTTTCACAGTAGGAGATAATCACAAATTTGGTTCAAAGTTCTAGTGAGATGATTATGTTCTGATGCTGTTTTGTCAATTCAGCAATTAGATTAGCCTCGATGCACTGTGAGGCCCATGTGTCTTGCTATGTAAAGGATCTGTTCTTAGTAACAGGAGTGTCCTTTTCTGCTTCATTCCTTTTCCAAATGACTCACAGGCTAGTTTTTTTTTTTTTAATCTTTTCCTATAACTATAAAGTGCAAATTGTCATTACAATGTAGTTTATTTTCCCTCACATGAATCGAACACTTTGTTGCCAAAGTAAAAAGAAAACTATAACCTTGGAATATCAGAAAGTAAGACAATAACCACCATTTTATTTCCATTCCTTTTGTTATGAGGGAGGCCAGATGATTAGTTTCATTTTTCAGGCCCAAGGAGTATTATTTTTTTTTCAGTGTCTTAAGATCAAAGCTACAGCATTAACGGAAAGTTTTTAACATCGCATAGGTGTGGACCCTCATCATGTCCAGCTACATAACACAAGTCCCCAAACCATAGGACGATATGAATAAAGGACGCATCAGGGAAACTTAGTTATGAGAAGCTAATCGAAAACAATTTCCTGAAAGCTAACTTGTAATCAGGTATGACCAACAATAAGAGTTAATACCACCTGCATTTCTTTGTGTCACAGAAATATGTTCAAAACCCAGTCAAGTACACAAAACACTTTTTTCATACAAGCCGACACTCCCACTAGGCAGTGAACTCACGGACACAAGCCTTGTCAACAGCTTCTCTGTTCTCTCAAGTTCTACCAACCCGAGGACTAAGTTAGCAGGTGCTGGACAGAGTACTATAGCCTACGATTGCTACTTTTCCTTCCCAAATGAACGGTCACGGCTTTCAGCAGAAGCTACCCGGCCCAAGACTTCGCGCCCAGGCCAGACCCCTCGCGGCTGAGTGGGCATCCCGCTAAGGGGCTAAGAGGTGCGAAGCCGCTCCAGCGGAAACGCTCGGCCTCCACAATGACAGCCGCCCGAGCCCCTGCCCCCGAGCCCCAGGGGCCACAGCCCGGGCAGTGCCCAGCCCGCTCCCCAACGCGGCCCTCACTTGTGCGTTTGTTGGTACAGCGGCTCCATAACGCCGGCCAAGCCGGCCTGCAGCTTCCTTGGAACACGTCCTCACAGTCCACTTCCGGCTTCCGGTCTCAGGGCCCGCCCTTTTGAGTAGGACGCCGGCGACTGTGCCTGTCCCGCGGTGCTTGCAAAGTCGGAGAAGGGGTTACGGGAAAGGAAAGCAGGGCGCGAGAGATGGGTGTGGCCCGAGGCTTGGCCGCGCGGGAAGCGACTGGGGAGGTTTTTGCTGAAGCCCAGCTTCGGGATTGAATCAGGTACCGGAGAGGACGGTCGCGAGGTACTGACGTCAGCGCCTCAGCGAGAAGTCGCTGGCCGCTTTCTGGACTTCGTGCTTCCGTAAGCGTTCCGGCTTGGCTTCGCCTGGAACTGTGTGTAATTACTGGCCTGGGGCTTTCGCTCCTCAGACGGATGCTTTTCTCGAACTTGTCCGCCTTCTAGCCTTCTCATGTCCTTTTCATTTCCAGTAAACTCACAGTGAGTGAGAGTGGGTAGCTTGTGCCCTGTGTGAACAACCAAATTCCTCCAGTTCTTCAAGAGGTTGGACTAGGGGGGAAACCGATCTGTATACAAATAAGCGTCCCAAAAGGTAGAAAATCCCAATAAATGCAAATACAATGAACTTGGCTGTGGTTGTTGTTAATGGGAAATTTTTAAAAGACGTGAAGGGCGGGTCCACATTTGGATTAGGACTTGGAAGGGCTCAAACACTTGTCTTCACCTAGGTCCATCTCATTTCCATCCATCTAGGTTATCTACAGTTCCTCCCAAGGGAGGAGTTGTTCCTCTTCCTTTGGTGAATTGAGGCTTCTATTATCCTGTACCCTGCATACCCAGTTTTGTGTCCCAAGAGACTGCCTGCCAATATTCATTTTTTCCCTAACATCAAATTTCTCACTTCCCCTCATCATTATTGAACATCTACTATGTACAATGCACAAATTTGTGAAATAGGAACACAAGCAAAACACATTTCCTGAAGTTTCTCCTCTCATTGACTTAGAAGGTTCTTACCTTGTGGCTGAATTAGCAATCAGCATTTAGGCTATCACTGATGTAAGGAACATTTCCCTGGAGAGGAGTTCATGGATCGAGAAGAATGGGTAAAGGGCCTTCAAGAATCAGTAGAGGTTTTGTGGGGAGGGCTGCACTTCAGCTCTGGTTGAATGGGCAGTGTGAGTTAGAGGGCAGGATTAGATAAAAGGCTATTTTTATTAGTTGAGGGATGCACAGGAAAATGTGTACGCATGTCTGTGCACGCTTGTGTGTATCATGGTAGAATTGTTTCTGGATTGTGTGGGGCCCCAGGTAAATATTTTTGTGGGCCTTGCGGTATAGACCTTTGATTTTAAATTGTATTACAGAATTTATGGTCCCATATGAGGAACAGTAAAAATAAATAATAGAAAAAAAGGAGCATCCATATTCGTTTATTTTTATAATAAATATGGCAAAGATTCCTTAAAATATTCTTTAAAATATTAAAATATCAAAATAGAGACTGTGAGTCTCTATTTTGGCCCAGCAACTATATCTGTTCTTGTCCTTTATTTTTGAATGTACTATTTCTGGCCACCATGAGAAAGAGAGAGAGAGAGAATAAAGCTGTTATCATTTATAATGCCGTGGCTCTTCAAGACCTGTCTGCATTGGTCTCGGTAGCTTTTCTTGCCTTTCCAGTTCCTTGTGCCATTTGCTTAGTGCTGGCTGTGCTGTCACTCATGACGCTGCACTGCCTTCTCTCTGCTGGTGGCTACTGACTCAATGCTTTGCTGGTGATGGCAGCAGCTGCAAGAATTGCCCGTAGCGTGCACTGTGTTTGCTAGTTAGTTCTCTCCTCGCTGTGACTCATGCTGAGGAGAAGCTTCTTAGGAGAGGAAGGGTTTATTTTGGCTCACAGTGTGAGAAGATACCATCCATCCTGGCAGCAAAGTCATGTGGCAGGCAGTTCTCACCATGCTGGGAAGGCCACTACTTGCTACATCTCAGGAGACCAGGAAACAAGGAAGAAGGCTACCCCTCTTTTGCTTTCTCCTGTTCTATCCTATTTCTCTTATTTAGTCTGGGATGTCAACCCTTGGGGTGGTGACAACCACATTCACTGAGTAGTCTCCCTTTATGCAGCCCTTTCTGGAAGTACCCTCTCAGACAAACCATGGGTATGCCTCGCTTGTGCCCTTCAGGTTTCTTTTTTTCTTATTTATGTGTGTGTGTGGCTGTGTGAGCAAGAGTGAGTGCGGATGGAGTTACTGGTGGTTGTGAGCCATCGGATATGAGTGTTGGGAACTGAACTCTGGTCCTCTGGAAGAGCAACGAGATATCTCTCCAGCGACCCCTGTGCAATGAAGTTGACACTCTGAGATTTGCCATAGCAAATATTCTCAAGAACATGAAAGAATTCAGTTAGGAATTTTTGTAGGGTCTGTGTACAACAATATAGCATCTACTGCATTCCTAGAAAGTGATTTTTTTTTCAGTGTTTACTGCACCCAGGCTTCCACACACTGAAACCAGTTGGTAGAGGCAGGGGGAGGGTTGCTTAGGAGGCCTCTGAAAGAGAAGTCCTATTCTTGCAAGGGGCATCTGGCTCTCACCTGACACAGCTTGAGACTGACCTGGTAGCTCATGATCATTGATCACAGGTAACAAAGGAGATTGACTGCAAAACGCAGTTGGCCTTAAAAAGTAATAATATCAAATGGAAATCGTTATGGTCACTGCTGAAGAACTGCCGGCATGCAGTGTAAATCTGTAGGGGCCCTTCGGGGCCTCTGCCCAAGTTCCTGTCCCTGACACTAAGAAATGCATGGATGATGTTTAAGCCACTGAATCTTCTTTTAGCAGGGGGTGGGGCTGGGAGATAGGGGTTGTGCATTGAGTCCAAGATAGCTTCAAAAATTTCTATTTTCCTGCCTCAGTCTCCTACATGCTTGCATTAAAGGTGTGTCTTAAGCCACATCTGGCTTTAAGCAATTAAAACCATACTTTTAATTGGTTTGTTATGTAGCAAAATAGATACTTGACCTGAAAGAGTTAATCTAGTCAGGGTGATAAGGATCAGGGCTTATGAAAAACTAATAATGCATGATAGCATATAAATCTGTCGTGGGGGTAGGGGCTGAGGCTGCAGCTCAGTGATAGATCACGTGCCTAGCACGCGTAGGCCCTAGACTCAATACCCAGTATCACAAAGGGAGAGGTAGAGATACAAGCAAGAAGGAGATGTTCTCAAACTGGGATGGGGAAGCTTTCCAGAGACAGCGTTTCAGCAGACCTTAAAGCTCATGGGCCGCTTGTGGTGAGAAGTAGACCAGGGTATCCCGGCAAGTGGAGAGGTTAAGCAGGAAAGGCGTGCTCAGGTCTCGGCTAGAGTAGAGGGTTTCCGAAGCAGAGAAGGCTGAGGCTTCTTGTGGGTTGTGGAGGTTGGTGAAGTGACAAACAGGAAAAGTTCTCTCCTCCCCCTTGGAATGTGGGGACTTCTGGGGGGTGTTAGGCCTCAGAAAGGATGGTGTGGTCTTCATGCTTTCTCTTCTGTTTGAATCTTTGGAAGCTCACAGTGCTAGGGTTCCAGGATCTCAAACACCACTTCACACCTAGCCTGTTTGTTCCCATTTGTGGGGTAGCAAACTTGGAACACAACTACTAAAAATGATTAGGTGTGGTTGTGTATGTCTGCAATCCCCACAATCCCCGCAATCCCCACAACTTAGGAAGCAGCAGCAAAAGGAACATGAATTTGTTACAGTTTGGGCCACAAAGGGAGATCCTTTTTTGGAAAAAAAAAAAAAAAAAAAGTTCTGGCCAGCCATGGTTGCACACACCTTTAATCCCAGTACACATTCAGGAGGCAGAGGCAGGCAGATTTCTGTGAGTTCAAGGTTAGCCAGGCCTACAGAGTGAGATCCTGTCTCAAGATGGATAGATGGATGGATAGATAGATAGATAGATAGATAGATAGATAGATAGATAGATAGAGCGAGCCTACCTGTTCATCAGGATGAAGGTTGTTTTTGTTTGTTTGTTTGTTTACCTTGAAAACCAAATCAGTTTATATCTCTGCTATCATGATCAGATATCCTCTTGTCACACAGAACCCACCTCATTAGCCTTGTCCCTGACCATACTCCTGTGCTGACTGTGGTAATCTCCATTCTCCCCACAAGGGCCTCTGTCCCTTCCGGCCTTTGGATCTGCTATTCCCTGTGTGTCTAACACCGTTCCCTCTGCCTCAGGCCTGACCAGTTTCCACTTGCTCTTCAAGCTCCAAATGTGATCCACCTCCCATGGGGAGCACCCTCAAGACCCAGGCTGTAGATCCTCACCAAACCTTGTTTCCCTTTGGACCCTGTGCTCCCTCTTAGCACTCAGAACAGAAGTCTCCACTGTCTGCCATCCTCGGGGCAGGAGATGCATCTTTTGTCACTCAGAGCCTAATAAGAGACAGGTGCTTATTAAATGTCTGTTCCCCTGGAGTTGGGTTTTAGCACTGTGGTAGAATGTTTGCCTAGGACGTCCTAGATTCAACCCCCAGTATCACAAAAACAGTCACCGCAAATGGATTTTTTGTAATCGCTTATTCTCCGGAGTATTTTTCATGGCTCTGCATTCCAGAAACTAAATTATTAGAAAACTGACTTTTAGATGGTTCAAAACTGCCCCTACCACAAGGATCTGGGCTCTGTCCCAGCACTGCAGAAGAGTAAAACAGAATCAGCAACAAAAGTCCACCCACAGCAGGAGAGCCATCCTCTGTGAAAAGTCAAATTTTAGAGTGGGCGTAGTGCTGGGTGAAATGCCTCCTTCAAACTAACACCCACTAACACTAACACCCACTTCTCCTTCTGTGCTTGGAGGCAGGACCAACATCACCATCCTGCTTGTCTACACAGAGACACTGAGCTGTGGAGAACCTAACCTGGCCCAGGCTGACTAAAGATGGAAGAGGACAAGGCCCAGATTATAGTCACATGCCACCCTCCAGGCAGCTGCTGTATCATCATCCTGCCTAACTGACCCAAAGAGCTTATCACAGATAAACAGGTCACCTCTGGATCGGGTCAGCTTTAGACAATAGCTTTCATCACCCGCCTCCTGAGCCTGAGAGACATCGCCCAGCCACCTCTGGGTTTGCACTGACCCCTTGGATTGAAGCTGAGCAGACAGCGAGGTTGACAGATCTGAATCCAGGGGCTGCAATGGGCTCAGAAAAACATGCGTCCTCTCTCCAACCTAGGACCCACCAGGTGGAGAGGATGTTGCCCCAGGTGCTATGGAGGTGGGACTCCGGCTCCAAGGAAGCTACTCTCTACGGAGAGCCTTTCCCCAGATTGTCTTATGTAGCCATAACAGCCAGAAGCAAGGCAGAGAGAAGGGGTCTGTCTAAGGAAAGCCAGTGTATTGTAAACAGGATAAAAGGTATTGGGAAGACCCACTTACCACAGGCTAATGTGTCCCCAGGTCATCAGAGAGCTGGATGCCCTAGCAGCAGCCCTGAGTGAGGAAAAGAAAATTCCCAATTAACCCCCTCACCTGTGTACAGGGCCAGGGCAAAGGTCTTGCTTTTTATTTTGCTAAATGATTCCCATGGTCCTTTGGCATTCTGAGGGACCACAGCAGAGCTTCTAGGAAGAACCCCCTCCTGACCAGAGAAATGGCCTTTGGTGTCTCCTGGAACAGGTAGCTGTCTATATGGCATTCTTTGAAGGAATGCAATTCTTAGAGAAACAGACTTGACTCAAGGGACTGAATAAGAAGTGTCAATCAGACTGCTTAAGAATAAGGATTTGGTCCTGAGGTGTGTGGCTTAATTGTAGAGTACTAACATAGCGAACGTACATGCACAAGGCCCTGAGTTTGATCTCTAGCGCTGGCTGTGGGGTAGGTAGGGGGTGGGGAGGGGGTGGGGAGGGGGTGGGGAGCCCTGTCAGTTCATTACAAGTCCTTATTGTTAGTGTATGTATCTTAATAATGAAGAAAACAAATTCAGAGGGACTGAGTGAGGTCTCCACCTCTTGATCTCATGGCCTAAGGAATATTGCCAAACATTCTAGCCAGCAGCCACCAGTGGCTGCTCTGAGCACCTAGCCTGTGCCTGGCACAAATCACAAATTGAGATGTTCTGTCCGTCCGCCTCCTCCCCTCACCCCAGGAATGAATGCTGACCCAAAGCCTTATTCACACCACCAAGCATAGAATCTCCTACTGAGCTCCACCGCAGCTCTGGCTTTTCCTGATTTTCTTTCTGTTCTTTCTTTTTTGCATCCCCTAGAAATTGAAGTATGCCTCTCACGTTTGCGGCTCCTGCTGCTTCTGTCACTCAGTGCCGGCCTGGAGCACACTTCCTCTTTCTTGAGATTTATTTATTTTCATCTTATGTGTATGTGTGTTTTGCTTGCACGGATGTCTGTGCACTGTGTGCACGCTTGGTGCCCACTGAGGCCAGAAGAGGGCATCAGGTCCCCTGGACCTGAAGTTACTGGTGGTTGTCAGCCGCCATGTCAGCACTAAGAACAGAACCCTGACCTTCTGCAAGAACAGCATTTTCTCTTAAAATGCCTGAGCCAACTCTCCAGCCCTCCCTTTGGCTCCTTGGAGGCATAATGCTATCTCTCTTCCTGCTCTCTGCTCCCTCCCTCCCTGCCTCACTGAGTCACAGACTGCCCTCTGTTCTTCAGACCCCACAATCTCTGCAGTAGGCTCCTCTGAGATCAGGGTGGGGTGTGTGGACAATCACAAAAGGTTTCCTGTTGAACATGAATGAGGCTTCAGGGCAAGGCCCAGAGGAGGGCACCGAAGTTAAGAATACTTGCAATTGGGGTGGCACAAGGCGGCACAGGCATAGGAGCCTCTCTTGCCTCTCCCTGATGGTGGCCTCTTTATGTTTCAACCTGGTGCTTTCTGGTGCCGAGGTCCAGAGGTAAACTCCTAGCAGTTCAGGGTAGTCTAATACCCCTGCCTCTGGGGCAATCCCCTTTCAACATCCACAGAGACGGTCTGTGCCCCCCAACACTCAACCCCTGCCTGTGTTGGCCAGGAGTGAAGTCCTCTTCTTCCCTTGCCCCATGCTCAGCTGTCCCTTCAGGAGACAAGCTGCACTAATGGCGATAATCTTGAAGCTTTGAAGGAAGTACCCCGGACCCCGAGGCATGACGCACGAAAGAAACCCTCTGAGGAGAGGGCCAGACGGCAGCCATCCCTCAAAGGCCTCCTTCTTGCTGCAGGCCATGGGGCCAACATGTCCCAACACTGCCAGGCTTCCTTGCACAAGCCAGACCTCACAGAGTGAGGGGGACACATGAGGAGGGGGACACGAAGCTCATCAGTAGGATCGGGGCTCATCCATCATGAACCGTCAAACAGCACTGCCGTGGCCTGCCTGAATGCTTGCCTAGCTAAAGGAGCCTTGTGAGGCTCACCCACCCCCAGCACCTCAGCCTCCTGGAGGAATCAAGCACATTCCACTATGGGGGGATTAGGGGGTCGGCAACCGGACTGGCCCCCAGCCTGCTCTCCCACATCGCTAGGATTGAACATTTCTATGCCCCCATCCTCGAATGGAGCCATGGTTAGGAAGCCCAGGGTAAAATAGAAATTGATGGGGCCTTTCTGTCTGCACCTGTTTTAAAGAAAATAACAGCATACTTTGAAAGGTAATCTTTATTACTTTTGTTGTTGTTGAAATCAGGAAAGCTGAATTCTACCGAGGGTCTCCAAAACCTTGTTTATGCCAAGAGCTAGGGCTGGAAAACAGGAAGATTCCTTTACAGACATTAGAGGACAGAGGACCAGCTGGGGTGTCCTTCCCTCCCAGACCAGTACCTTTACCCACTGGTCCTCCTGAAGCCTGTGGGCAGCCAGCCACAGGTGTAGAAACCCGGTCTGGTTTCATAGGCTGCTTCATCTTCCCCAGGATTTCAGTTGCACAGTTGCACATTCTGTTGCCACGGCCACAGAATGTTAAATGGAAGACTCCAGAGATGATTCGTGCTTCAGTTCACCTTTATTATAGTATATCTTCTAATTGCTCTACTCTGTTTAGTTATTGTTGTTCTTCTCTTACTAGGCTAATATTATAAATTAAATTTCACTTAGTCTCAGTCAAAAGGCAGTTGTAAATGAAACTTTACAATTTATAACTTTGTAAGGGAAAAATACTGCGTGGGTAGGTTTTAGTGCTACCTGTTTCAGGCTTCTGTGGAGGACCCTCCCTGCCAGGTGAGACAAGAGCAGCTTTAACTAGGAGTATGCCTCCTGAGAACAGTAGGGTCCCAAGGCTGACACTTGCTCATGCAGTCATCAGGAGGGTCTTGGGTTCAAATCCTGGCTCAGCCTGCTGCTGCCTATTGACCTTGACAGGCTATTTAGATTATCATGAGCACCCCCACCCTCAGCCAGCAAGGGTTTCTAGTATAGTGGAAAGCCATCTTGCATTGATGTCATCTCTACATCAAAACCTGGACCTTTCTGCTTCCTAGACAGATGACCTCAGACAACCTTAACCTTCTGTGCTTGTGCCTCAACCTCCTCATCTGGGTACTGGACACGGTAACTGCAACTTTCATACATGATAATGAAGGACACCCAAGATGCTAATTACCCTGGCACGCCTTTTGCCTGCCTGTCCGATTAGGGCAGGAAAGTCCTTGCTGACCCTGTGTCTGTGTTCTTTGTGGGAGAGGCAAAGGAGCCACACTCCAGAAGAGGCCAGTATGAAGAAGGTCTCTAGCTCAGTCTCTGGGCCTGGTCTCCTACCCCACCCATTAGCCCTGGTCCCACGCCAGGCCTGGACTGGCCTCTCAGGAGTGGGGGCTGGGCTGGGTGAACCACACTGCTCAGGAAGGGAACGGACGGGACGAGCAGGGAAGGGATTTGTAACGCCCAGTGGCAGCACAAAGGTGGCCAAGGAGGAGCTTCCTCTGCAGGAGGAAGGGAGAAGGTCGGGACCCATATCCGGCCCTGCCTGTTCCTCCTCGAATCTGTGGAAAGATGGCCTGGCTGCTCCAGTCACTGCTGGGCGGGGCTGTCCTTCACACTGGGGCAGGTCCCTTGGTAGACCCTGGCGGACAGGCTGAGGCATACACTCACAGGCTCAGATCCTGTCCTCCCTCCTGCTAGCGCGCCTGCATAGACACAGGAACGCAGCACAGGGGCTGCAGGGTGAAGCAATTGATTGATGACTTGGCTGACCTAGGCCGCAGAGCTGCACTATCTGGAAGCAGAGAGGGCTGCTGGAATGATGCCCAGCTGCAAGTGGTCACTGTCCTAGAGTCAAGGTCCAGGCTCTCTCTCTCTCTTTCTTTCTCTCTCTCTCTCCCTCCCTCTCCCTCTCCCTCTGTCTCTGTCCCTGCAGAACAATATTGTGTCTTCTAGGTGTTGTCTACCCTTGTGGGAATTGATTACCCAAGCAGTCTTCACAGGGGACCTCTAGATTCTGTGAGGAAGGCTAGCAGAGACGTTAAGCCTGTTCCACTAAGGCCAGTGGAGTATCCCTCATTATCCCAAGTAGAAACGGGCTTTGGGACAGTGTAGAATTGTTACAAGACTCTAGATCTAGATCCTTTGTGCTGGGTTTGGGCAGCATCTGTTTCGTGCAGCAGGAAGGGAAGGTATTGGGAGAGGGTCTCCAAAGTGATAGGTGATCTCGTTACCAAGGGAGAAGCAGAGTTCTGCAGGAGAGCCAGCACAAGGAGTGTTCTATGAGGTCTAGGACCTAGTTTTTCCTAACAGATCCAAGGGGGAGCATCCCTCTGTTCATGTGAAGGCTTCAGGTATTGAGTCTGGAACTAAATATCCTCCAGTGCACTATGACCTTGATCAGGGATATAATGAGAACTTGAAGAGCAGATGATAAGACTGAGTTGCTGTAAGAACTGGTAAGGTCTATCCACCCATCCACCTACCCAGCCAGCCAGCCAGCTAGCTAGCCAACCAGTCATCCATTCACCCATCCATCCATCCACCCACCTACCCACCCACACATCCATCTATCCACCCACCTACCTATCCATCCATCCATTATCCACAAACGCCATGGTTTGTTATTGAGGGCTAGAGATCCGGAGAGAAGAAACCTATAGTCCTTACTTTCCAATGGATTCCCAGGGATTGAAAGTATTGCTTAAGATGCAATGTCTGAGATGGCTTAAAAATCAAAACAAAAAATAAACCTATCTTTTTGCCTGACTAGCCTTCAAGAAGCTGCCAGGTTACGTCATGCTGCTGAGGCAGCTGCCACACATTTGGAGACTGTATGCCAACGCTGTAAGTAACTGAAGCATGAGGTGGCTTCTTCTTGTGACCCCTTCGAAGAAGAAGATTTCTCGCAGTTCCCTGCAGATCCTCCGTTAGCTCTCTTTGGCTGGCATGTTCCGTGTGCCCAAACTCAAATCCATCTCCTTGAAAAGAAAAAGGAATGGCCACATGGACTTGAATGAGTAACTGAAAGAATCAAAACCAGGATTCTTCTAATCCAGAGTGAAGAGCTCACTGTTGGGTTGGCGACTCACAGTGTCTGTTGGCATCCAGACACAAGATTGATGTGTTTTGTGTTTCTCCCCTGCCCCAGGAGCGGTGTGGTTGACACATCCCTCGCTTTCTGGGCCCCCTACTCTTCCTGTTTGTTTTTCCTCCTGGAAGGCCTGCTTGGCCACAAACTGCTAAGTGTTTGTTGTTAAAACTTGGCCAAGTAGAAACTTCCTGCTATGGCATTCTCTCTCTCTCTCTCTTACACACACACATACACACACACACACACACACACACACAAACACTTTCCTCACCTAGATTCCCACAGGGTCATTTCAAACCCTACATTTTCTAGGGTAAATGAGTTCTGTTGCATCGGCCCTTCTCACCACAGATCTCCAGGTCCATGTTTGTCAAGGCAGGTGTCCGAGAGTCTCTTTCTTCCTAGATAAGCTACATCATAAACCAAGTTTGACCTCACCATGGTAGATGACACCCAAGCTGCTGTGCCCCCGTCCTCGCCTGACCCAGGTACAGAGGCCTACAGCTGGACATCACAGAGAGAACAGAAGGACCTGTGGGAAATGACTCAGCCTCACTCAGACCCTTCTGCTTGCAGGGCCACTATATTAGCCACACCCCTTGGGATTCAGCAAGCGCCTTCTCTCTTGTAAGACATCTAGAAACATCCCATGCTTCCTGTTGCACCAGAGCCAAAATTAGGTCCTCAGTGCAGAGCTGTTGGCTCCGGTTGCTCCCTGTTACTTCCCCATGCTCCAGCCCCACTGCCTGCTTACTGGGGTTTAAGTGGACTGGCCTTAATCTGCAGACCCCTCTACTTCACCCCTTCCTCCTGTCTTGTCTCAGAAGTCAGTTTATTTTGTAAAACTGTCTTTGAGGTCTGGAGTCATCCTTCTGTCCTTATTTGATGTCTTTTCACTGCATCTGATCATACCCCTCAGAAAATTCATTGTTGCAAGCTCCTTCCCCAAGAATGCAAGCCCCACCTCCTTGGGACCTTGGTCGGTCTTGATCCTCAGTGGCCCTCAGGGCCAAAAGGACTGAGTTTGGCTTGTAGATGGTGTTCACTTACAAATGAGTTAGTGAATTTCCAGTCCAGGCCACTTTCCTAGGATGACTTGGGAGGAAGCGTTAGAAAGCACCTGCTGGAGATTAAGAGCGAGGTCATCTTCCCACCCGCAAAGCTGAACATGCCAGAATGATTTGGTGGGGGGGAGGGGTTGGGGGGGAGAAGTGGAAACAGATCCATCTTGTAGATGCTTCCCCCTCTTCTCCATCCTTCACTCTCAGGGTGCAGTACTTCTAGGAACTTGGTAAGCAGAAAAGGGTGGATTGCTGTCACACCAACCAAGAGTGCTACTGAAGCATGGCCTGTGCACCAGGTACTGTGCTGTGCGGGTGACGTGCAGATCCCTGGGCCCAGTTACAGATGAGGAGGGAGCCTTATTCACAGATGAGAAGGGAGGTCACTTATTCACAGACCCTGTCTTAGCAGGATGTAGCCAAGGTTGTATTCTCATACTGTCAATGCCTTTAACCATCTCTCTAGACTACTCCTTAACCCCCAGTGTAGAGTTAGTACAAGAAATAAATGCACTGAGACCCTACCCTAAACAGCTTTCTAGCATTCTCTAAATAGCACTCCATTGAGGTCACACACACACACACACACAAACACACACTCACCCTTGAAATATACAATTCAATTATTTTTAGTACCCTCAGGGAGCTGTACAACCACCGCCACACTACCCACACCATCACCTTTTCATATCTATTAGCAGCCCCTCCATTCCTTCTCCCCAAGTCCTGGAGCCACTTAGCTATTTTCTGTCTCCGTGGGCAATGTGGATGCTGGTGAGTTTGTGGCATTAATGATTGTCCCTATGGTGTCGCTGCCTGGCACAGGGAAGACTACTAGAGCTGGACATGGGGAAGAGGAGGAAGCTCCCGAGTGGAAGCTGGAGTTTTATGCCTCAACTCTGCTCATTCTTCTTTAAAGTTCTTTGTCTGTGGCCTGCCTCCCCTGTGCACCAAGCAGCTGCTGGTGTTTTGCAGTCTCCTCAGGAACTTCTTTGGGAATCAGCCTTCTGCTTGGAGCTGCAAAGCCAAGTAAGGCCAAGAGTATGGGTTCAGGGCATTCCCTAGCAAAGGGCCCTGCCCTTAGCCAATTCCTGGGCCATGTATGATTTGATAGGGTGGTCAGGGCAATGTTATGCATCTGTCTCTCTACAAACTCCCAATTGGGCCCTGAAAAATCTAGAAAGAGCAGGGACCAGTGCGTGGCCAAGTCTTCCTTACAGTGGGAAGGGTGTCAGACGACATCACTAACTCTGAGGAGAGAATATCAGGGCAGAACGGGTGCTCATCACATGGACAGCAACCTACCTGGCTTTTCTGCATCTGCACAATTACTGAGGCATCATGGAGAGCAGGTTCCTGGAGCCCCCAACACTGCGCCTGTTCACTGCCCTCTTCCTCAGAAGGCACCCGTGTCTTCTAAAACGGCAAGTGTCAGCCAGGAGCCTTAAGCACCATCTGTGTCATGTATTAGAGGCTCCTGTGCCAGATGGGAGCCTGCTTGATGCACCAATTTATTATTAAGAAAATAAGATCTGGGGCCAGCAAGATGGTGCAATGGGTAAAAGTCAGGTAAGCCTGGTGATCTGACCGACTCCATGAAGTTGTCCTCTTACCTCTACACGTGTGCTATGGCCCACATGCGTCACACACACACGGGTGGGGGGGAGGAATAAGGGGAAATTTTCAAATAATAATAAGGATTAGGCATGATTGTGAATGCCTTCAATCTCATCACTTGGGAAGCAGTTCAGTCCAACCTGGTCTACATAGCAAGTTCCAGGATATCCAGGGCTACATAGGGAGACTTCTCCTCCTCCTCCTCCTCCTCCTCCTCCTCCTCCTCCTCCTCCTTCTCCTCCTTCTCCTCCTTCTCCTCCTCCTCCTTCATAATCATCATCACCACCATCATATAAAGGAAAATCACAACCTTCCTGGACATCTGCAATTCAAATGCAGAGGCCTGTCAAGGGAATGAAATACACTATTCAAGGCAGGAACCAAGAGCATAGCTACTCCAGCCAACAAGGTGGGCACAACTGTAGCCATCCCCACCTCGTGGCTGAAGAAAGAGGAAAGGTTTGAGAAAGGTTCCATTTCTTATAATGCCCTATTTCTTTGCTTGAGGTCCGTCCATCTCAACAGCCTGCACTGGCAGAACTCTGGGGTGCACCTAGTGCCTGGCTGAATTCTTTGGCAGTACTTTGTAAGGGACGGGCTGTGTGTAGCAGTTAGTTATTATAGGTCGCTGGTGTGGTGGGAGCAGGGCATCCCAGTCAACAGCCTTTGCATTGACCGACGGCTGAACCCAGTCTGGGCGTCCTGCCCTGGGAGCAGGGCGGTGCCTGGAGATGGATGGCCCCATGTCCTCTCAGCCTGGTCCTGCGGAAGCCTAAGGCCACCTTCTAGTAGGCTCGACTATGGTACAGGCAGGGATTGCTACAAAGGAGGTGGGATCCAGCAGGTCCGGGCAGGTCTACTGTGCTGAGGCCCAGTGCTCCTGGTGGCTGAGACGTCCCAGAGAAGGCAGGCAAGCACGTCCTGAGCCCAGGCCCCTGCCCGGGAGGCCCCGCTAATGACCCTGTGCATTCCGGCCTGCATGGCCCGGGAATTGGCTAAGGGCAGAGCCATTAGCTGGAATCCTCCCAATGCTCACACATCTGAGTGGAGGGGGGAAAAGGGAAAAGTTGAAAAAGAGCTAATTATCGCTTTTATCAGAGCGGTGGGTTGATGGGTCCTGCCTGAGGGCAGCTGGAGCTGCATTAAAGATTAAACGCCAGGTGAGGGGGGAGGGAGCGGGGCTGTCATTCCACAGGAGGGAGGCCAGTGGGCTGCCCCATGGAGACCTAGTGGCTTTCGGCAGCCTTAGATCTGTCAGCCGAGCCCTCCGTCCCAGCGCCCACCACCTCCACATTCCATCGGGGGACCCCCACGGCGCTAGGTGCTTCCGCCACTGTGAGAAGGGCGGCTGAAGTCCATGTCTGCTCCCTCAAGGGATGCAGGGTCGGGGCAAGCCTAATTACCCAATTGGTAGGTTTCCTGGCACTTGTCTTGGGGGACTTAATGACTCCTACACGTCATCTAGTGACCTTGTCGGTCAAACCTACATGGGAATTGTATGGAGCCTGGAAAGGACCCGAGGACAGGTGGTCTGACCTTCCTTGTTATTACAGAGGACTGTGGTCCAGAGAAAGAAGGGTCTAGGTCAATCGTACAGTAGGGATTTAGACCCGAGAGCCCCTGAGGCACTTAAAGATGGGCTTGCACCTTCCTATAGCACTTCAGTGAACTGAGGTGATGGAATTAGAGTGGTTAAGGCCAGGGGACCTCATTACAGCATTACAACATAGCAGTTTTTGTCCACAGTGTTGGTGGACACTGGGCTTTCAGTAAGTGAGTCTTGGTTAAGAGAGCAGAGCAAGCATTCTCCACATTATGAGGACTTACTGGCCATGAAGAATGATAAAGAGTCAGGTCTGTGATGCTCTCCTTTAGTCCCAGCATTCTGGAAACAGGGGCAGTAGGATCTCCATTAGTTTGAGGCTAGCTTGAGTTCCAGGCCATCCAGAGCTATGCAATGAGAACCTGTTTCATTTTTTTTAAATGAAAGCAAACAAACGAACAAAATAAAACCAAGAACAACAAAAAGAATAGATGAAGGTGGGTATCATAGTTTTAAACTATCAGTGTGCAAGTGGACACTGGGCTGACCGTGGGGCTGACCACCGAAGGGTGGCATCAGGCTAGCGGCTGTGATAACTCAGCTGGGTTAGCCTTCATCGTGTACCCAGTGAAGATGTCCACCAAGGGCTGGGCACGTAGTTACTATGGTAGAGGGCTCGCCTGGCATAGCAGCGCTCTGGATTTGATCCTCAAGGCCACTTAAAACCAGGAGCAGTGGTGCATGTCTGTAATCCCAGCATTTGGGAAGTGGAATCCAGAGACTGAGAAATTCAAGGTTGTCCTGCTAACCAGAGAGTTCAAGGACAGTCTGGTGTGTGTGTGTGTGTGTATGTGTGTGTGTGTGTGTGTGTGTGAGAGAGAGAGAGAGAGAGAGAGAGAGAGAGAGAGAGAGAGAAGGAGAAAGAGAGAGAGACTTCTGCATCTACAAAAGCACTCAACACTGGCCCCACCAGGGACCCAAGCCCTGCCTGGCCAACCCAGCTCTTCTGAAGTATCAGCTGTAGCCCAAGATGGATCAGGCAGGCTCCTCTTCTTGTCTTGCTGACCTCCATGGCAACCTCTCTAGAGGCCTCTGGAAGAAGCCTGGGCTTGTGCCGTTGATGATTTGAGGCTTCCAACCACAGGACAGAACTTGAAAAGAATCATAATTTAATTTACTCTTGGAGCATTTCATACACATATCTATCCCCCCCCCATCTCCCTCTGGCTACCCTGGAGGTTTTCCTCCACCCATTCTTCTCCTAACTTCATGCTCTCTTCTTTAAAAAAAAAAACAAAAAACACCCCACCACTAATTGGTACTGCCCATAAATGCATGGGGTGTGAGATTGTCCACTAGAGCTTGAAAAACCTGCCAGTGGCTACACCCTCAAATAAAAAGGATTCTCCCTTCCCCAGCAACTATTGATAGCTCCCCAGAAAGGGGTGGAGCCTTGGGAGCTCTTCTCCTGCCTATGCTGGAATTTCGGTTGGCTTGGTCTTGTGACGATCTTGTGCCATAGCCGAAGCTGCTTCTACAAGAGCAGTAGCGGCATCATTTCCAGAAGTCAGCATTTCGCAGCATTCCTCCTCTTCTCCTGGCTCTTACATTCTTTCCACCTCCTCTTCCACAGTGTTCCCTGAGGGGATGAGGGGATAATGACATCACATTTAAGGCCGCTCGGTCACTTATCCTCAGCGCTTTGACCAGCCATGTCTTTCTGCACTGTCTGCTGTATACTGCAAAAAGAAGCCTCTGGACAAGGTTGAGGGCAGCTCAACCCTATGAGTATAAATATAAATATTTAGAAGCCAGCTTGACAACATGCAGCAGTCAGAAATTGATGGCTTTTCACCTCTCCCCAGGGAGAGGCTCTCACTGATGACTTGTAGACAAATACCTACCAAGGACAAGAGGATCTTGGCCTTCCCCACCTCTTCACCTCCCTGCAGCCCATGCTGACCTGAGCTGGCCCAGGAAATGCCTGTGAAATCATAACAAGTAAGTCAGGGCTTACTGAGAGAGTAAACCACATAATGGTTCTAGCCACATGATGGTCAGGGAAGTCAGCCAGCAGAGATCTTAGAGAGCTTTGCTTTCTTGTGAGCAGGTGTGTGAGTCCTAGGCTGCAAACTTTAGCTCCTGTGGCCCCCACAGAGCCCTCACCCCAGGGGTAACTAGCCTGTTAAGTGCTCCTAGGAAGACTTGATTATATGTGCTCCCCTACTAGACTGTAAACACCAGGAACAGTTTCGCTTGCCCCTAAGTCCCTAGCATCTGTCCTGGCATATTGAGGGACAGAATAAATATTGATTGAAGGTTAAAAGAGAGGGGAGGGAAGAAGAGAGGAAAGAAGAAAATAAGGAAGGAAGGGAGGGAGGAAAAAAAAGCAAGCAACTTTTGAGGAATTAAGCCTGATGAGAGGCAGTCTAGTGGGAGAGAGGGATGGACAATCATCAGGCACCTACTAGGAAAATGGCAGAAGTGTGGGTGAGGGTGCCCTCCTCTCTGGGAACAGCTGGGACTTCTATGGCTTGTTCCAAATGGTTTATCAGGTGGAAGGGGGGGGGCGACTTCACTTTCAGCAGGACTGGCACAGTGAAGACTCAGAGGCGCCTCATGTAGCCAGTGTGTAGGACAGATGAAGCTCAGGTGGCTGGGGCGGGGCTAGCATGAGAAGTGTTGAAGATGCAGGCTTGGGATGCTGGTTGGACCATCAGAAAGAACTGAGGTGTTGGGGACAAAGGATGCCCCACGGTTGTGTTTTTGAGCAGGAGTGTGACATGTCTAGCTACCAAGAGTAAAGGGGGACTTTGAAACTCTGAGGCCTGGTGTGAACTTCAGTAGAAACAGGTGCTTCTTGGTTCGGAGCCAGTCTCTGGGTTCTCTGAAGTCCCTGCAGAGAGTAATCCTCCAGCTGACTTGATCAGGACACAGAGCAAGCCCACCACCGGTGTGTGTGGGAGGGGTTAAACTCTGCCTTGCGGAATACGCTTCTGGATGCACGGCCTGCCCGTCAGGCACGGGACACATCTCAAGACAGGCAATTTCTTGGTGCTCTGTACATGGAAACTGTCAGTCTCTCAACCGGATGCACGACTTGAGATGGGAGAGGTTTGAGGGGCCTAGATGGTGTACCCCCTTTCTGCTTTCTAGCTTGTGACTTTGGGCAGAGCATGGCAAATGTGTTGCTTTCTACCCTGTGAAATGGTGATAGGCAGATCGACCTTGGAGAGCTACGGAAAGAATTCAACAAGAGGTGTGCTGACAAGCAGATAAAATGCTCAGACATATAAATTTTAAAATCGTATATTTTTTTAAAAAGGAGGTGCACATAATCCTTGGGCATTGGTGGGCCAAGGGGTGTGTTTGTTGCAACGATAGCTTGTCTTCCTCTGGTCCTCACATTTGATGCCTTCATTCCTCCTTTTCCATTTTCACCTCTTCCTGCAAACTTTGCCCATGGTTACTCAGAGAAACTAAGGCTGGCAATATTGTGTGTTTCTATACAAGTTCATGTATGTGGGGGGGGGGGGTTTGCACATATGTGCATATGCCTGTGGAGGCCAGAGTTCAGTCTCTTACATTCCTCAGGAAACATGTATTGCTTTTTTTTCTGTTCATTTGTTTTTGAAAAAGAGTCTCTCACTGGCCAATTAAGTCCCGGGGTCCTCCTGTGCCTTCCTCCCCAACACTGAGACTACAGGCCTGTGCCACTGTGCCTGGCTTTTCATGTGCATCCTAGGGATCAGACTTAGATCCTCATACTTACACAATAAGCACGTTACCAGCTGCCCTATCTTCCCCAGATCCCATGGCAGCATTCTTGAAGCTTGTGCCCGAGGGAGACGGGCCTTAGCAAACAAAGTCTGTAAGGACTCACCATTGACAACATGTCCAAAAGAGATGCCACATCTGGCTCTTTAAGAAACAGCCTTAGCTCAGGGAGTGGGCCCTACGGTTTCACCAAGAGTCACCCCATGGCGGATTTCTACAACCTGGGACTCCTTTTAGACTGAGTGTCCCAAACATGGTCCCCCGTGGGATACTGCCTGGGAAGGCTGGGCTGAGACTGCCTATAGCAATGACGTTGTGATCCCCAGGACTCTTGCTCTCTATGCTTAGCCCCAGCTACTATTAGCCTTTTGTGGAAGGAAGGTCTACACTCCTCCTACTTGGGGGCAGTCCCTGCTTTCATTGGGAATCCCATTAGGGCAATGGTTCTCAACCTGTGGGTCATGACACCTTTGGCAAACATCTGTCTCTGAAAATATTTACGTTATTATTCGTAATAGTAGCAAAACTGCAGTTATGAAGCAGCAGTGAAAATAATTTTATGTTTGGGGTCGCCACAACCTAAGGAACTGACTGTATTAAAGGGTCGCATCATTAGGGAGGTTGAGAACCCCTGCACGGGGTGGGGTGGGGGACTCACAGATCTGCATTCTTCCTTTCAAATCACCCTCCAGCTGGGCAGCCCCTGCCCCTGTTGGAGCTCTTTCGGCAGAGATAGGAAACCACAAAAATGTTAAGCTGAGATGAAGGGACGTAATGGGCTCTAATCTGAACTGACAGCGGCATTATTAGCCAGCAAAGGGCCGCAGGAGCAGCAGGGATAGGCAGGGAGGGAAGGGGAGAGAGAGATGGAGGAGGGATGGGGGACAAAGAGACACAGTAGACTTGAGGTCCAGGCGAGGCCTGGGGGTGGGCGAGGCACGCAGTGTTGTGGCTACTGTTTGGCCATCCCAGCAATGATGCAAAATAATAACAGCTGAGATGCTCGGCTATCGAGGATCCTCTGCCCGGCACTGTTTGAAGCCACATGCAATCTGCATGGTGTAGGTGTGAGTATTAATATCCATGTTTTATGAATGGCAGAGAAATCAAGTCAGAGGCAACCAACAATAAAGAGCAAGGGATGACTCGGGTGTCAAGGCTGTGGGCTGGCTGCTCATGCACAGTCAAAACCAAAGGTCCCTCTCAGGCCTCAAGAAAATGCACAGTGTGCGTGTGTGAGCGTGTGCAGTGCGTGCACATTTGCGTGTGTGCGCGCGCATGTGCTCGCATGTGCTCGCATAGGGAGACCAGAGGCCAATGTCTCTCTCTTCAGTCTCTCTCCGCCTTATTTTCAACAGTGTCTCTCACTGAACTTGGAGGCCCGTCTTTCAGCTAAAAATGGCTGGGTGGCCACCTCCAGGGAGCCACCCCTCCCCTATGCCCAGCGCTGGGGTGGTACAGGTGCACAGCCCGCTCAGCTCTCACGTGCGCCGTGCGAAGATGAACTCAGGCCTTCCTGTTTACAAAGAAAGCATCTTAGCCAGCTGAGCCGTTTCCTCAGCTCCAAGCCTCGGGTTCTAGAAGGAAAGGAAAGATGTACTTTCCAGCTGCAGCCAAGTGTGGCTCCTGGGGTTAAAGGTCTCAATTAACCTTTTGGAAGACAGGGGTCAGAGGTCTCATTTAGTCTTTTAGGGATCAGAATTCCATTTAACCGCCAGGACCTAGAGGCCACGGTCAGCGGTAGTTGCTTGATGCCCACAAGGCTCCAATGGAATTGTGGGTTAAGACACGACATTCCCTTGATTCCAAGAAGAAAGGAAGTATACGTGTCCATCAGCTCTTCCTACTACACAAAGGCGGTCGAATCCTAGAGGTTGTGATCCAAGAGGGAATGGAACTCTGCCCTGTAAGGATGGGCACCCTCCCACCCACCACACATCTGGATGTCAACACCTCCTGACCACCGTGCTGGCTTCTAGCTCGGCTCAAAGCCGAGGGCCTCTAAGCCCGGGACCCTGGTTACTTCTTGCGGTGCTTAGGTCTATTCTGGGGCAACAGGAATGACTCTCCTCTCTCTTCCTGCTCGGAGGAACACTCCACAGGGGATCTGTTTAGGATGATCTGGGAAAGCCAGAGCCTGACGGTGTGATCTCATGATGGTCCCTTCACGTTTCTACACCACAGTTCCCTTCAAGTGGGGGTAGTGACTGTAGTAAGATGCTCCTGGTAGGTGACTGAAAGAATACAGAACTGCTCCATGGAAAGAGTTTTTTTTTTTTTTTTGCACAGTGCCAGGGCCCCTCCTTACTCAGAAACTGATTTTTTTTTTTCGGCTTTTTGTCAGGCCAGCAACAGGGCCTGGCACGGGGAAGCCTCATGGTCTGTGACAGAAGATCAACAATCACATGACTGAGGTTTTAGGCCCCATTTGATGGAAGGACCAGGAGCCCCTGACCGGTACACCCTGACCTCCTCTCTGCCTTCCTGTGCCAGCGGGTACATGGTTGGAAACTGCCCATGCTACCAGGTGATACACACACTAGGAGTGTCAGCGGAATTGACCACAGCATTTGGGTCTCTTCCAGCTTCCCCCAGCCACTGCCAATGACAGAAGCCATAACTGGGAAGTAATGATAGTGCTGGCCACCATACATGAAGCCGGTGCTGTCCCCAATGCCAGACACTTTCTAGGAGCACTCTTTAATCCTGAGTGGCCCTCCAAGGTTGGCTTTATCATCCCATGACACGCTTGTTCTGCCCCGACAGCTCCCTGCCTAGACGGTAGCTCCTAAGGCTGCAGGCAGTGACTGAGTCCTTGAACCTCTAGAAACCTATTTTTAGCTTCCCAAGGCCATCTCTGCACCCCACTTCCCCACCAGTGTTCCCGTAGCCCCCCCTTTTCTCCCTTTGTTATAATTCATCATATATGTCAGTAACCCTGGCACTCAGGAGTCTGAGGCCAAGAGATCACTGAGTTCGAAGACAAAAATGAAAGAAAACAACTCCTCAGACTTTTTGCATTTTATTTTGTTTTATGGTATTTAATATGCTCACACAGCCTGTGATTTGAGCGCAGTGACAAGGAGCACAGCGGGAGCCGAGGATCTATCTGCCAGCCTCTTCCCCAGCCAGAGTCCTGTTGCCCCAGGTGGCAGGCTGTCAGCCTGATTAGCCAGGATAGCTGTGACTTGTTTATCTGTCTCTGTCGTCCAAGGGGAGGAATTGTGCTTGTCCCATTAACTGCTTCATCCCTCATACCCAGCTCATAATAAGCACACCACGTATGCCGTCTGTCCATCCGCTTATTCATCCACTCATCTCATAGACCCACAGACAGGGAGATTGAGGCTGGGGGTTATGGGACACCCCTGTACTTGTAGCCTCAGCTCTAAAGCAAACTCAAGGCTGGCCTGGGCTGGGTGAGATGTGAGGATTTTTTTCTTTCTTTCCTTTTTAATGAATAAGGCTCTGAGAAAGTAACTTACCTTCTTCGCTCTGTCTAACTCGCAGCTCTATTCTCAGTGAGGACTGTTTATCCGACTGTTTAACCTGTCCCAGATGGACATGGTGGTGCACACCTTTAGTCCCAATACTTGAAAGGCAGAGACAGGTAGATCCCTAAGTTCGAGGCCAATCTGGTCTGCAGAGTGAGTTCCAGGGCAGCCAGAGCTACACAGCTTAAACCCTGTCTCGAAAAACCAAAACAAAAAAACCTCTGGGACTCTTGGTCATCCTCTGTGAACTGGACTCAGCTTTCACTTTTTCAAGTGTGATTTTAAATTGGGAACACCCATAGTACTCTTCATTAATCCCCGTAATTTAAAGACTCGTGTGTCAAGAAATAGAATATCATGTCACCAAATTCCTCCGGGGTCCTCCTATCCGAATCCATTTCAACAGTACCCCAACATGGCACTAAAAATGCCATTGCTTCAGCCAAGCACCCTTAGGGCCTCCCTCTCCTGTTATCGGTCTTCTGTGGATCTGTGATAGCTTCTCTAGCTTAACCCCTCCCTGGCCAGGTCTGTGTGCATGAGACATGGCTGCTGAAGCTCTGGATTAACACTGAGGCTCAATACCAATGCAGCGGGGGAGGGGGGACAAAGGGGACAGGGCAAGGCAACCTCTTGCTATAGCCTCCAGACTAGCTCTGTCCCAGACAAAAGAGCAAGTACACCTTCCTGTGGGTCTTCTGAAGGACTGGAGGAAGTGGCAACAGGGAAGCAACAATTCCTAGGGAGTCGAGAAATGCTGAGAAGCAGAGAAAGCCTTGGACGAGGTGCCTTAGCCTATGGGCCTTCCCTGCCAGGGACCCAGCAAGCTATTTTCCATAGTGCCACCCCCACCCCAATGTGGAAACTCCAGGCTCCAGCTTTGGCCTGGCCTTGCTCCTGGTGCTGGAAAGGGAGGCAAGAGGGATCGAGGGGAAGGAAAGGGAGGAGAGACAAGGGCAGGGAACATGGGCAGCAAGGAGCCAGCGTGTCAGGCGGGAACAGGGTGTCAGCTGCAACAGGAAGCCTGCTTTGCCTGAACGCTGCAAAGGGGAAAACCGGAGTAGGCGGACGGTATGAAGAAGATCCACGCAAGCGCGTCTGCGTGCTTGTCTTTCCAGTCATTTCTCCGTTGCAACCAAGAATGCTGATACTGAGAGACAAGTGCTAATTGAGACATATGCAAAGTGCTAGGGGAAGACAAAAGAGGGAGCAATAGAAAAGATTGCCTGCAGTTCTGGGGAAACAGGATTCCTGAGCTCACTGGCCAGCCAGCAAAGTGGAAACAGCAAGACCCCCGTCCCTTAAGACACCCTGTCTCAAAAAAAAAAAAAAAAAATGAGGTTTGGGACTCCACATGCAATGGGCACATTCGTATGCTCATCCACACACATGGCTCCTCACACACACATGAAAATGAGGAAGACACATGATGTTGGCCTTCATATGCTTCCGATGCATGGGCACATGCATACATACACATAAAGCATGTTCTCTCACACTCATGCACAAAAGTAAACGATAGTGATTATCTTTAAAATGTTATTAGTAGCATTATAAAATATTAGACATGGAATGCAGAGGGAGAGGGCCGTCATGGAAGTAAGTCCATTTCACTGGGAATACTCAAACCAAGACATGAATCGAATACATAAGCAGCTGCTCCCCAGTGCTCCTCCAGGGTCCATCTGTCGCCATCACTGGTATGAGTCCTAGCCTTGTCACAGAATCGTGCTGTGTGACCTCAGGTGGGCGATCAGAACCTTGGTTTTCTCAGCCTTGAGGGAGGGATGATGCCAGCTTCGGGGGTCACCACACTACACAAGCGCCATGATGCACCCGAGAGGCGCCTTGCAAGGTGCTTGGCATCTGTGCAGAGCATGCTCAGAGCCGCTCCCTGCAGCTACTGTCAGCGGCGGTAGCGGTAGCCGCAGCAGCATCTTCACCTGCAGAGCTACAGGCCTCAGAGTCTTCCAGCAGGAGAGAAGAGCCAGGAAGGCTTCCCAGCCTCTCCCCCTGCCCTCCCTCCTTCCCCCGCCCTTGGAGAAACATGAGAAGCCATGCTTGAGGATCTTATGTATGCCCCCCCCACCCCCGCTTAATCCTTCCTGAACTTGGGGTGGAGGTGGGGTGGGGGGCGGCACAACTACCACACCTGCCCGGCTCTGACAGTCCCGCCTCTGGGCAGAGAAAGCAATTTCAGAAATGACATGTTGCCAACAAGCAGAAATCAGTTTGTGAATTAAAATGTGTCGGCGTCAGGTGACCTCAGGCTCAGGGGCTGGCTGCATGAAGACAGCTGAGATTAGAGGCTGTCAGCCAGGGGAGGGGCTGCCGAGGGAGGGTGGTGAGACCCCGGGCTACCGTTACTCTCCAGGGCCCTTGGCTGCCCTGGACTTGTTCAGACAGCGAGGCAGGAATCCGGACACTGGGCCTGGTCTTCGATGCATCTGACGAGCCTGTATCTCTCAACTAACCACTCTTCAGGGTGAAGGCTAGTGTGTATGTTTGTGTGTGTGGCTGTGGGGGGGTCTGGCTTGCTTCCCTTGTGCCAGCTCCAGCATAAACACTACTAATGGGCCTGAGAGAGCAGGGGAGGAACATGGGCTCCATAGCCCCTGGGGATTTAGAAGGGGGGGGGTAATAAAACCCTGTGTGGCAGCCAGCCTGGGCTCTGCAGGTATGCAGAGGAGAGAGGGGAAGAGCTCTGCAAGGGCAGAGGAAGATGCTACCAACCATGTTGAGTTTGAAGCTCTCTGGTACCCTGATGCCCCAGGCCTTGACTTGGCCATTTCTGCATTCCTAAGGTAGCAACGATGAGTTTCGGCCCCATTCTTCATTGTGGGACCTTGCAAAGACGTGAAACATCCTAAATTCAGTCTCTAACAGGCATGTCCTAACTGCTGGCTGCATACACCCTAGAATAGCTATCAGTATTTTCCCCGACTGGTGACGGAACACATGGGGAGGTTGTTCTATGCATCCACGTGACCCTGAGAAGTACGAAGGTTGACTCTGGGACATCTCAGAAGCTGATCACCATGGTGATGGTCTCTCGGGTGGGAGACGGGGTGATGGAGAGCAAGCCTGGCTCATAGGTTCAGGGAGCTATGTCTTTGCCACAGCATCCCGGCTCTTCCCCTGTCTTCTGCACCTGCTATTGGAATCCTGTTGGGAATTCTCCTTGTCCTGTTCAAGGACAAGAGAAGATTCCAGAGGAAATAGGCTCAACTTCAAGCTCAGGAAAGACCCAAGTCTTGGTCCTGACGATCAGTCAACAAATACATTGGGCTTCCTGAACCTCAGTTTTCTAAATCCATAAAATGGGCCTGCTCTCTCAGACCCATTAGTGTGTTTATGCTGGAGCTGGCTCAAGGGAAGCAAGCCAGACCTCCATACACACACTAGCCTTCAGCCTGAAGTTAGTTGGGAGACAGAGGCTAGTCCCATGCGTGGCAGACCAGGCCCAGCGTCCGGATTCTTGCCTGGTGGTTTTTACCCCACAGGGTGACTGGAAAGATGAAGAAGTAGGCCACATGAGAATTAAAAGCCCTTCGCTATAAACCATCTCTAAGGGCCGAGGAGGCGGCTCAGTAGTCAAAGCACTTGCAGTGCAAGCATGAAAACCTGAGTTCAGTACCCAGAACCCATGTTTAAAACGCCAGGAACAGGCATGTGTGCTTGTCTTGCCAGTGCTGGGAGATCCCTGGGACTTGCTGGCGTGGCCTTCTTGGTGAGACCCAGGCCCATTCTAGGAGAGTCTAAAATGTCCTCCAAATGCATATTCATGTGCTCACTTGTGCACATTGGGTAAGAGTGTGATTAGGGGCTGGGAACATAGCTCAGTGGGCAAAGGCAGGCACTTGTCAAGTCTGATGGCCTGAGTATGATCCCTGAGAGCCACATGGTAGGAGAGACCCATATATATATATATCCTCCATGTATTCCACCCCACTATACATAGACAGACAGACAGATAGATACATAGATACATACATATATACATACATGCATACATAGAAAGAATAGAGAAATGTAGTTTGTTTGTTTTTTTCCAGACAGGGTTTCTCTGTGTATCCCTGACTGTCCTGTAGACCAGGCTGGCCTTGAACTCACAGAGATCTGCCTGCCTCTGCATCCCAAGTGCTGGGATTACAGGTGTGCCACCACCACCTGGCTAAGAAATGTGATTTTAATAAATTATCTTTATTTATGCATATGTGTTTGTGTCTGCTTATCTGTACATACACTGTATGCGTATAAGCACCCTCAGAGGCCAGAAGATGTGCTGGATCCCTGGAGCTGGAGTCACAAGCTGTGTGAATTGTCCTATAGGGGTGGGTGCTGGGAACCAAACCCAGGTCCTCTGTAAAAGCAAGTGCTCCTTACCACTGGGCTGGCTCTCCACCCACAACAATGTAATTTTTGGGAAATGTTATCAGGCAACCAAATAGGCCTACAGTCTTGAGCCTCCAGCCCACAGAGGGGTTGTGAACTTCAAAAGGAAAATGGTGGCTTTTCTAGCAGAAGCCACGTAGTCAAGAGAGTGAACATCGCCAGTCATGGATTGGAGCGCAGGGCACATACCACCGACGAAGCTTTGTGGAGGAAGTTGGCCTGCATCACAAAGACGATCACACCTCAGCTGGGAGATGGGGACTTGCAGCTTGAGTGTTGCTACCTGGAAGACGTCTCAGGGTTAGCGGGATGAGCAGGCAGGGAGCACGCTCTAGAGTGCCGGGCTTCGGCGCCTCGAGCTTACACAGGAACAGAAGAGCGGGGTGATAAAGGGCGTCTGAGGCCCATCTGAAGAAGTGTGAGCATAGATAGTATCCTGGATGGCATCACCTCTCAGACGTGATGATGGCCCTGAACCGCTGTTGGGCTTTGGGAGAGCCATAAGCATTGGAGTATCTTGGTGACTGTGAATTCGCAAATGAGTTCATGAAATAAATAGGCAAACACACACACTCGCGCGCGCGCGCGCACACACACACACACACACACACGGGTGAGGAGAGGAATGTTCATCTGTATATTTATTTTGGTGTGTCTGTGTGTGCAGGTGCGTGGGCACATATAACTGTGGAGACCAGAGGGGGACCCTGTGTGTCTTCCTCTATCATGCTCTGCTTGTTGTCATGAGAAGGGGTTTCTCCCAGCCGGAATCACCATTTCAGCTAGGCTAGTTAGACAGCAAACCCCAGGATCTGTCTATCTCCAGGACCTCCTCCCAATATTGGGTTTTAGGCACATGCAGCCATGTCCAGCTTTTAAGTGGGTACTAGGGATTAGAACTCATGTCCTCAAGCTTGCACAGCAAATGCTCTTACTCACTGTGCCCTCTCCCCAGCCAAGACTTAGAGTTCTATTTTGTTTTTTTAAAGCGAGGGTGTCATGGGTAGAAATTCCTCTAGTGATTGGCTCACCAAGCTCTGGTCCCCTAGTTCTACAGAGAGAATGGCGGCTTTGGATTCAAGTGGCTGAAAATGGAGAACCCTCCAGCCCCAGGTTGGCTTTGAACCCTGTCTGAAGTAGGAGCAGGGAAGTCCCAAGTCGGGTGTGGAGGCAGAAGGCAACGTGGGGCTGAGAGGACACGGGAGACAAAGAGACTTGAGTCAGCCTGTTGGCAGGAGGGACAGACCTCTTGTATCAGTTAATCATTCAGGCATTACTTCCCCCCACCACCACCCCCTCCCGCTGTGAAAAGGAAGAGGCCTTGTACCAGGTAGGGCTCAAGAGAAGAACAAGCCCTGCACAAACCAAAGCCTGCCGCTGTGTGCGGAGCCTTCTGTCATGTGCTCAGAACCAGCTGGAAACCAAGCCCGAGAGCACAGGGCCTCAAACATGTGAGGATGGGATACAGGGAGAAACATAGGTACCCTCAGGGCTGCCTCCCTCCCTGGGGACCCCAGGTGAGACAATGTGGCCTTCAGTGGGGCTGAAGACCTGGCACAGGGCAGGTCTGAGCTGAGGGATCAGAGCTGTCTGCTCTCTTCACCCCCATTCCCTGCTTCCACCTCCCTTGCACCAGATCCCCAGGAAGCAATGGCTTTCCAACACACGCAGTGCATGCTGGGAGAGCAGTACAGCTGAAGCTGGGAGTCTGGGGCTGGTGCATAAAGGGCCCAATCCATGGCACGTCCCTAATTCCCAAAGGAATTGCTTTCTACCGCTTACATTCTCCCATGCCGCCACAGAGTGGGGTTTCTGCAAATATGCTTAGCCTGGTCTGATTTGGTGAGCATTTTGGGTCAAATGATGACCTTACTCCAGGCCTCAATTTACCCAGAATTTATAACAAGGGATGCATCCCTGCATTACCAGTCCCAGGGGAGACATGGAAGTGTGAGGAGGAAAAGTCCCCTGTTCTGGAGGCTGGCAGACCTGTGTTCAGCCTGGCACTGCTGCCTGCTGGTGGCCATGAGGAGCCTCCCTATCTCACAACCTTCATTCCTTTGCCAGGGCAGGCGGCAGCATCTACTGGGCAAGGTATTACAACACACCAAGACAAATAAGTACAAATGAGACGGGGAGATGGCTCTGTCAGTAAAGTGCTTATCTTGCCAACACAGGACTTGAGTTCAAGTCCCAGAACCCACATAAAAAAAAGTGAGGCCTGATGGTGGTGGTGGTGGTGGTGGTTACACCCTGGTAATTCCAGTATGGGGAGGCCAGCAAGCCTGGCCTACTTGGTGAACGCTAGGCCAGTGAAAGAGCCTGTCTCAAACAAACAAACAAAACGTGGGGGGGGCATATTCTAGAACCTTCCCATGCACTTTCACACACATGAACACACACACACACACACACACACACACACACACACACACACACACA
>NW_026596131.1:96715-172939 GCF_907164565.1 Psammomys obesus
ACACACACACACACACACACACACACACACACACACACACACACACACACACCCAACAGCAATGAAGAAGGAAGCACAAATAACCAGTGCATAGTTTATTGGTTTGTTAGCTTTCCCCTTGCCAAATGGCAGCCCCCAGGAGGCTGGGACTTGCTCTTCAGCACTGCTGCCCCCCCCCCCCTTATTAGGCAGCTCCCTCAGTAATCGCTGGGAGGTGGGATGGCTGTGCCAGCGCCTAGCGAAGAAGAGCCTCCGCTGGGGTTCTTGGATGTGCGCGGGTGGGAAGCGCTGGAAGCTCATGGTTGTTGAGAGAGGAACCTTGGGAAAGTGAGAGCTAACCTTGAGTACGGTGCTGTCTGCCAGGGAACAGAGGGTGCCAGAGCAGCTGGCTTTACCTAGACCAGGGATAGACTCCGCATGCCCGTAGAAGCCACGTGGGAACATGTACGACTCGAGGAAGGTCAGGGGACACTGGGCCAATTGGGGATCCCCATACATCCTGTCTGGTGTGCCCCCCAATGCCGGCAGCCAGGGGATGCAGGTCCCATTTGCCAGCACAACTGACTTTCAAAGAAAATATTAGAAATCCAGTGGGGAAAAAAAAAGTCAATTTTTTTTTTTTAAGGAAAAACACAAAACAAACAAAACTCATACATGGGCAGGGAGGGGCTGGGGGCTACGGTCATTTCTGGCAACGTGGGCTGCAAGATCCTGAGGAATAACCTCCATGGAGTCCTTGTCTCGCCAGTCTTCTCAGGAAGTTCCAGTCCTTGAGACTGGAGACTCAGCTTGCTGGAGAAACTAGCATGCCATCCATGGCGGAAGGCTGGGGTCACACACAGTAAGGACCTCACTTAGTTCCTAGCTTCAGAGTGAGAACAACCAGCTTTGACTCTTGGGTTCCAGGTAGGTCCAGGCCCCTGGCTCCTGGGGAATGCTTAAGTCAATATTCACTCATCGTTCCCTTCTGCGTGACTTTGAGCACACGCCTCCAACTCTGGGCCAAATCTGGAAAATGGCACAGTGGTGTGGCCTTGCCTAACCTCATCGGGGAAGGGGGGCAGATCAAGGGAAGGTAAAGAGTGAAGTGTTTCTGAAAGTGGAAAGTGCTTTACAAATCCAGATGTGCTCATCCTTTTTGTCCTTCGTGAGCGAAACTTTTGGGGCCGGAGGCAGAGACACACAGAAGATCCCGCTCGGTCTCACAGGACTCATCTCAGGAGGGATGTATGCTCCGGAGCTCCAAGACAGACTTTTGTGAGACAGGAGCTGAGGTCTCCCTCAGCTACCTGGCATCCAGCTCTGCAATGCCCCAGGCAGGCCCATCTGTGTTTCCCCAGAGGCTTCTGGGTAAACAGGGAACCCCACATATGGTGCCCAAGAAATAGAGAAGCTATATAAATAACATAAATACTTTCCCATATATCTTAGCTATATAAATTATTCTCTAAGAACTATACGTATGAGGTAGGCAGAAATACCCTGTAAATATCTCCCTTAAAGTTCCAGTTTGAGGGGCCCCAGCATGGCTGTGGTGGGCTTTTAGGGGGAACCGGAAAAAAAGGGCCTTGGAGAGAGAAAGGAGAAGAGAAAAAGAGGGCCTGACTGAGGGTATCCGAGGGCATCAGTGTTAATGGCCAGCCACAGCCTAGACTTCAGGTCCAACTTTGACCCTTCCGAACCCTCAGCCCTCCTGGCCATAGAGTCAGGGTACATACAGATGGCTTGGTTGTAGGTCAGGGTGTTCTAGTCCCCACGTTCCAGGTTCCCTTCTTGCCTGTGTAGCCTCCTGGAAGAGCAGGCGTAGAGGTCACAGAGGAGAAGAATGACCACCGTTGCCAAGGAACAAATCTCCCTTCGTCGGGAAACTAGAAAGCCAGTACTCAGTCTATTCTTCTCCTCCTGCCAAGCCATGGGTGGGCTTCTTTAACCAGCCAAGTCATTCCGGGAAAGCGTGTCAGGTCACAGTTGCTCCTCCTTGGAGCTTCTGCCCTCAAAGATCCTTCCAGCATCTTCATGCTGCCCCGAGCCACAGAAGATGGGCGACCCATGGAGGTCTTGGCATGGGGGATGCTGCTCAGCTCCCGCTGACTCTGAAGCTCCCTGCTCCTGTAGAGGGGTAGTAACCCCAGCAGGGCTCAGGCTCAGGAAGGAAGTTTACAGGAGGGTGTGGCACGGCAGGCCAAGTGGCCAAAGCCTTCCCAAAGGAGGTCGCTTCCTCCTGGTTGGCTTTGGTCCCTGCCAGCCTCCAGCAGAGTGACCCCAATGAGGCCTTTGTCCTGGGCTGGAGAGATGGGCACTGCTCCATGGGAAGTCTGTGCCTGGCCGGGCTGCGTGTGTGCTTGTGTGAGCCTGTATGTGTGCACTATTTTCTCTCCTTTCACAGAGGGCTTTGCTGGGAGGCATTAACAATGACCAAAGGATCCAGTAACAGCTATTCTGCTCTCCTCTGGTGGGAGCCCAAGGGAAGAGCCATTAGTAAATGAATGGGGCTGCTGAGGAGGCCAAGCTTAGCAGATGCTTAGCCAGGGCAAAAGCCTGCATAAGCATCCTTGAGAGCAGAGGTGAAGCCGACCTGTGGCCCACAAGCCAACCACTCTTCGGTGCTGTGCTTCCTACAGGTACGGGGACCTTGCAGCTCAGGTGGACCCCAGTCACAGAAACTGGCAGTGCACACTCCAGGGCGGTGTTACAGTACTGAGCCTGTCATATCTCTCCTCAGCGTCAGGACAATGCCTCTCTCCTCCTCTGGGCTGTGCTTAAAGGTTCCTTTGGCCACCAAGGGTCACTGTCTTCCCACTCAACCCTAGTTGCATTATCTGAGCCCCACCCTGGACACTGGCTCCTGCAACTTTCTTACATGCATTTAGGGGTCTCATTGGGCAGAGCCGGATGGCTCTAGGGGACTCAGCTCTCAAGACACAGAGACAGGAAGGCAGCCCTGAGTGCCAGGACACAAGACTTGATCCACCCAAGGCTTCCCTTGCTTCCAATAAACATTTCGAACAGTCTCCAGGGAGCAAAGCCACCGGATCAGGGCAGGCATGTGGCACCCAGAACTCTCTGCCGTCAGGGTAAGACCACAACAGGTTGGCCAGCCTAGTTGGATGCCCCTCCGCCCCACGCTCCAATGGGCTCTGCCTTCCTCCTCCACACCCTCCCAGCTTTTGTCTGCTTTGAGACAGGAAGCTGCTTCTCTCTTCCAGCCTGGCATCCCCATTCCTGCCCTCCCCTGGTCCTCACGGACTCCCCTCTCTTCTCAGTCTGTTCTCCTGCCCCAAGTCCTCTACCAGGTTGGTGATCCTGGGACTCAGAGGCAGGGCTCTCTTTCTCCCTGCTGAGTGTCAGGGAAGGGAGAAGGCCGGCCAACGGTCTGGTGGGGAAGAGAGGTGAGTGCGCATCAGCGGGGATGTGCCCGCACGCGGCTGGGAGGGGGTCGAGGCGCGGCGGCGGCGGCGGCGGCGGCGCGGCGGCGCCGAGGCCTCACCTAGGGGAGGCCTAGCGTTTGCAGGTGTACACAAGCTCCTGCTGTGTGCATTGCTGGCATTCCACGTAACAGCACCATTGCACCTGGCAGTGGCAGGAGAAAGCCACCACGCGGCTCTGGGTGTCGTAGCCTCTGCCGCAGCACAGGCTGCTGCAGCTTGTGTCTCGGGAGCACACCCTGCCTGCCGTGCCCGGAGAGTACTTGCTGGGCCGGCAGAAGCTGGGAGAATCTTCCATGTAGACCAGGTCCACGGGCCGAGGCGCTAGGCCCTTGGCAGGCCCACCTGGCTTAGCAGGTGCCCAGAGCTCCAGACGGCCCAAGGCCTCATTGGTGGCACTGGAGACCTTGACAGCCGTGTCGTAGCGTAGCTTCAGTACCTGGCCGGTCTCTCGGAACGGGGAGAGCTGCTTCCAGCAGGTCCGCACAGCACAGGAGCCCGACACACCGTGGCACTTACAGGTTGTCCTCAGGCCGCCCTTGACAGCCTGCAGAGAAAGGCAGAGAAGAGGCCCGACAGTGCTCTAAGCCTGTCTCGCCGTGCTAATTCCGAGAGTGTCCACAGAACGAAGAGGCGGGAAGGCTCGTGTGGAGGTGACAAACAGGACCAGAGTTACAATGACCTGAGACCCTCAAGGTACTTTTGTGCAAACTAGGAAAAGTTTCCCCTTCCTCTAGGCAGTGCACACGCAGGCAGTGTGGGCCAGATCTCGGCCGACATCTCCTCCCCTTGGCCCAGGGTTCTTGTGGAGTGTAGAGCCTGCACAACTGAACACAGCAGCCCAGTTTCCTAAAAGCGCTGGAGCGCTGGCCCCTCCCTGCCTTCTCACTCCCGTAGACCTAGAGACTCATTGCTCTCTTTCCTCGCATGGCTGTGTGACCTCAGCTAAGTCCCTTCCCTTCTCTGGGCCTCCTCTCCTGGAGGAGACCTGGAAGTTTTCATATTGAACCTGTCAAATGATGCTGGCTTTGTCCTCAGAATGGAGACTCCTTTCTAAACACATTGCTACCCTATCAAGGCACAATGCCAAGCCTGGCTCCACTGTAATGATGCCCAGCATTCTGTACCCCTTAGTGCCCAGTAACATGTAGAGAAGGTTCACTGAAGGGGGTCTGAAGTTCATCCCGGGGCATCTTTGTGTTGGCTACAGGGCACTGCCCTCCCATGGATCTTGCTCCCTGCCTGGCATAGCACTTTGGGCAGTAGGAAGGGTATTCACTCACCTTGATGCCCACATGGGTGTTGTGGGCATCGGCTCGCGCCCGCAGGTCCTTGCTTCCTCTCTTGGGCCCCAGGAAGTTGCCTAGGAACTTGGTGCTGTACTTCAGGTTATCACCACACACCCCCCACTGCCAGGCCTGCCGGCTCTCCAGGCCTGGGGAGTCGTCACAGGTACAACGCTCCATGCGCCCAGCACTGCAGGCCCGGGCCAGCGCGTGAGTGAGGGCGGCTGCGGACACGGCATACAGGAAGGCTGTCTCCTTGAAGCCTGTGCAGGGGGAGAGGAAGCTCAGAGGCCATCTGAAGGCAGGAGCTTTGTGGGGTAGGAGGCTGGTAGGTTGAGGGAGTGTGAGCCCAAGAACACGCTGTGGAAGGCTTCCCCTTGATACCTGCCCCTCAGACTCGGGCTGCAAGCTGACCCATAAATGACCTCCACATTTACACGGAAGCATGTGCCCAGCTCTCAGGGGGGCAGCAGGACAGGGCTGATAATCTTAGCCGCTTGTGCAGAAAGGGCCAGGCTGAGGTGAAACAGTCATCAAATCCTTTTGTGACAAGTGGGACAACCTGTTTCTGTGGATTTCTACGATGTCTAATGTCTCTCAAATGTCCTCTGCCACCAACTGTAGGTGACCCAAAGACAGAATGGTCTTAGGGGTCGCGCCTGACATCCACCCAGTACTGGGGCTACCACCGTGCACACAGTTGGAACCTCCCCAGTCCTCTGCTCTCAGTGTATCTGGGGCACTGGTGATGGCTGAAAAGAAAGGGAAGCAGGCCGCTAGCTCTGCCTCAGACCCTCCCTGCGACAGAGCGTGGCTGGCCTAGAGGAGGGCCGGTCGCTCCTGCATACATCATTGCATTTTCACAGAAGTCTCCGCTGTAGATCCAAGGATGGTGGGCGGCTCGCACCCACAATTCCAGCCCTTGGGAAACTGAGACAGGACAAATTGCCGAGCATTTGGAGCAAGTCACATAGTGAGTTCTGGGCCAGCCTGGGCTACGGAGGCCTAGTCTCCAAGAATGCATAAACAACAATAGTAAAAGTGCCACGTCCGTTCCACATGGCAATAGAGTGATACCACGACTCATTCTCTCTTTCTAGAAGGTGCACTCGCCAAGGGCAACACGGCTGTATTCAGCCTGTGCCTCCAGCCCCTTGCCTGGTGCCTGACTCATTGGGGGCCTCTACAGATGTTCAGCAGATGGATGGAGCAGGGGTGGAGAAGGATGAGGAAGAAGGGGGAGTCAGGTGGGAAGGGAAAGGAAGGGAAAGGGCGAATGACGCATCAACAGATGTGATGAACGCGACAAATGAGTGTGTGGACAAAGGAATCTGCCTCACTTGCACATTTGGGCCACTTAGTAGGTGGCCGGGGCCACCGGCCTCCTCTGTCATCTCTTCCAGGCATGCTGTGTCCTTTTCTCTCTTGGGTTCTCTTTGCTCCTCTATCCTCCCAAACCACCAGCCTTCCACAGACCCGTACCAACTCCCAGGTCTCTTCTCACTTGGGACTGTGCCCCAGTAGTTAGCCCAGCAGAGACCGGGCATAACCAGCTCACTACTCCCAGCCCTCCGCAAGCCCTCTTCCTCCCTCCTCCTGCTTCTCCCTCGAAGTCCTCCCCGCTGTCCTCCCCACCTCTCTGCAACAGGCCAGTCCTCCCCTCCAGGCTGCAGTTCCAGCGCTCCTGCCGGAACTGGAACTGACATTCCAGCAGCCCCAGGTGTGCGGCGTCCCTCAGGGTCTCGGCCAGGCCAGGCTCCCTCCTGCACAGCTGCTTCTGCCTCCGGGACAGCTTCAGGAGGTCACACTGCTTCAGGTGGGCCCCAGCCTGTGCCGGCGCTGCCGCTGTGCCCACGCCTGGGAAGGGTGTCAGGACCTCACGTCCGGTCAGCCTGGAGAGAGTGAGAAGAGAGAGGATGAGCCTTGGGGCTCCTGCCTGGAGGGCATGAAAGCTGACCATCCCACGGGGATGGAAAGAGGCTGTCTTCATTTGTTGCCCCCTTTGGGTAGCAGGCCAGTCCCACAGGGGTTATGCCCCCCATCTTATTGAATAGAAGAGCAAGGTGCTTATGTAGAAAGGCCTGGGGAAGAACCCCAAGCCCAGATTCTCCAGATTCTAGTCTGCTCTTCCGATCTACCCTCCTTCGCCAACTTGCCCAACTAGCAAGTCATCCTGAGTGCTTAGTGGAAATACAGAGCTAGGTTGGTTGTGGGGTATACACCTGCAAGCCCTGGGCTTGAGGGTCTAAAAGCAAGAGAATGCTGTGACTGCAGGGCCAGTCTGGGCTACACAGCTAGACCTGTTTCAGACAAACACGGATTTCCAAGCCCTGCTCTTGAGTGTTCTGTTTCCATAGGTCTGGAGCAGGGCCTGGAAATCTGCACTTTTGCCACACCCCCAGGGCAGCTGCTGAGTTGTCCAAGTATGGGAGATGTCCCACGTAGTATTAGTCACTCGGGGGGGGGGCGGAGTGCCACTTTGCTGCCAGGGTTTAGCACAGGGGGTGAAGACAGAGTACACACCCAGCCAAGGTCCCTGTTTCCCTCTGCCCCCTCGTGTTACACAGCTGCTCAAGTACGCCCATGCCAGTCTAGCTTGTTCCCAGGTCTCGGGTAGATCATCAACCATCTGGCCACTTGGTGCCCTGGTACAAACAGAAGTTTGGAAAAAGGAAGAATGAGGAGGGAGGAAGGGAGGGAAGGAGAGAGAGAGAGAGAGAGAGAGAGAGAGAGAGAGAGAGAAGAGAGGGAGTCTTAAATCCCAGACTTCGTGTTCTATATCCAAAGTCATCGATTCTAGAGTCAGGCTGCCAAATTCTAAGCCGAATCCTGCCACATCCTAAGGGCAACCTTGAATCCCTGGCTTCCTCCTCGGCAGATACGACAGCCTTGCCCCCACAGGGGTGCTGTGGGGATTGCCTAGAAAGCACAAAGTCGGGCCAGGCAGGCTTGCTTTCCTGCCAGCTGGAGTTCTCTCTCCTTCTCAAGGTGCCTTACATTCTAAGTAGGTAGACAGTCTCTCCCTTTGTCCTGACAGGTAGCAGAAGCTTTGTGTGGAAAGTGGTAACTGGCTCGGATGGCAGGCATGGCTGGTTACTAGCAAGGTGTGATCCAGAATTAGGACTGTTTCCTCTCCCAAGACCTCTGTGTGACAGTGATATGTGTTTCTTGTCCCCCTCACCCTGGTGCACCCCAAGTGGATGGGATACACATCATTGTCAGGCATAGGCTAGAGAAAACAGCGCCTCTCTGGAAACAGTCGTCTCTCCCAGCAAGGCTAAAAGAGCAAAGGTGGGACCAGACAGGGGCTGTCAACATTTCCACTTGGATGTGCCACTTGCCACCTTTGTTCATGTGCCTCTGGCTACGGGTAAGTCCTGTGGCCAACCCCCGAGTGGTCAGAGAGGTCCTTATCCCCCAGAGTCCAGGGCATGGCTCTGCAGCTGGAGTCACCTGCCTCAGCCGGGACATTTGGCTAGAAGCCACAGCCTCTCTGTCTGCCCGAGAAATAGGAAGCATCGGTGGAAGGTGGAGGTCCTGGCCAGGCCCCAGGTGCCCCTGTAGATTCCAAGTCTATCAGGTGCGCCCAGCCCGGCGTGGAGCATATCTCCGAAACACTGAGCACAGACAGATGCTATCGGCTTCCCCAAGCCCAGCCTGGCCTGGGCTCCCCACCCAGACGCAGTGATCGCAGGGGCCCGTTAAACATTAATCAGGGGGCAAATGGGTAAATTTCCAGTCCACCAGGCCCATACCTAGACCCCTCCCTGCAGCCTGGCAGGAAACCCTCGGAGCTTGACCCTGGGCAGGCAAGGAACAGCACCTGAGGTCAGCCCCTGCTGGTGAGGCCCCACCTTGAATGGTTTCCAGTGTGGAGGGCAGCTCCAGGATTGCTGGAGTCAGCAGTCACACGGCCTCCAAAAGGCTCTCTTCTCTTCTGGGGTGAGGCATAACTTTGGCTCACACAATTCCCGTTTCAGAAACTAGGACTTGCCTTGTAGCTTATTGACATTCCAGAGAAGAAGAGGGTATGACGGGCGCTTTGGCCAATGGAACTACACATCCCTTAAAGCCTGATTCATATTCATCAATAATAACAGCAGAGGGCTGAGGAAGGGCTTTGGTGAGTAAAAGTATTTGCCATGGAAGCTCAAATCTCCTGAATCCATGTAAAGACAGATGTGGTAGCATACATGTAATCCCGGTATGCCTACGGTGAGATGGAGGTGGAGGCAGGAGAATCTTGGAGACCAGTCAGCCTGGTACACACAGCAGCAAAGGACAAAGAGACTCTGTCTCAAACAAGGTGGAAGGCAAGGACCCCTGTGTGAGGTTGTCTTCCGCGCGCGCGCGCGCGCGCACACACACACACACACACACACACACACACACACACACACAGGAAGTTGAGCCAAAGAGGGAGAAGAAGGAACTGAATGCTTTGATAATGGCAGAGTCAAGAGTACAAGAGAGGATGCAGGGAATGTTTCCAGCCCTGGTTCCAGAGTCTTCCAGGCGTCTTGCCTGACACGCTTTCACTGTGGAGTCCTGGCTGGGAGTTGCTTGGTCTCCCTAAGGTCACTGTCCTTTGTTATAACGTGTTGTGGCTGGCTGTAGAGTAACAGAATTCCCCAGGCGGCACTTGTGGCTCTGCAAACACTCTCTCACTCATCAACGGGCACCTGCTTTTTTAATTTTGTGTAATAGGCCCTGAGATTAATGGCTCCAGAAATCCAGTGTAAAGTCCGTTAATTTTATTAGTGGTTATGACACTTAGTAGTGATTAATGGTCAGGAAAGGCAGCCAAGCACAGAGACCTCGGGCACTGCTGGGCTCCAGTCTATCCAGAGACACTTTCAGATGAGGTTCCCCATCATTTTCATGGGGTTCCCAAGGGACCTGTTGGGGCTCCTAGGACTCAACGTCGTTTTTATGGTGTATTCAGTGGTGCAGTTGGGGAAATGGTACCTGTGAAGAAATGGTAGCATAACAGCCAATGGAGAACACTTGGCCATTTCCTTACCAGGGTTAATAAGCTCCCCTCTGCTCACCTGCCCCATGGCACCCACCATGGAAGGTTCTTCCTGACTCCTAAGAATCCTGAGCAGCAGGGCATGGTGGCACACTCCTGTAATCCCAGCACTTGGAGAGGCAGAGGCAGGCAGATCTCTGTAATTTCAAGGCCAGCCTGCTCTACAAAGGGGATCCAGAACAGCCAAGGCTACACAGAGAAACCCTGTTTCAAAAACAAGACAAAACAAAAGAATCCTGGGCATTGCAGATGGCAGCCTTTTCAGTGGCCAGGTGGTATGGTATCTGACACCCCAAGTTCAAGGACCCCACCTTCCCATCAACCACATGTTAGTTGAGAGTGAACAACTGAAGGGGTTTGTAAGGTGCCCTACATGCCCATCAGAAACTCAGACACAGGTAATAATGTCACCTGTGACAGGATCAAAACAACAGAGGAGGTGGAACTCACGAGCTTGCGAAGTAGCCTTTGGGACAGTGGAGACGGAGTCCCTTAAGACCTCTGCCTGACTCTGTGCCCCTGAGCCACTGGGACCGTGACACCGGCAGACTACCTGTGCTCTGGCCCAGCTGGGCTCTCCCTCCTGTCTCCTACCACCACCCCAACTCTGACCTCTCCTTTTTCCTTACAAAACAACAGCCCACGTGACCAGCTTCCTTCTCTTCCTCTACAGTGAGCTGTGTCGCTTGGGTCCCAGCCTGGGTCCACGGTTCCTAGTACTCATGCTGGTGATAGGATGTGTCCCATATGAGGACACATCCTCTGACTTTTAGGACATCCTCTGTCCACTGCTGGCCCTTCCAGACCCTCCTCCTTTTACACCCTTGCCAGTCACAGGTTTGGTTAAAGCTGCCGCATCATGACGGCCGTTCAGGAAGCAGCAGAAAAGTACTGATAGACCCCAGGGGCCACTCAATAATCCTCTCAGGGTTTGTTGATAAGATCACACCAGCTAATGTCCAGGAAGTCCCTAAAAGGCTCTCTGACACACAGTAAGCACCAGATAAGTGCTCTTCTTATTATGCACCAACTATATACATGGTGCTGAATGTAAGGACATGGGCCTGCCTCCCCAAAAACTCACAACCTGGTGGGAACTTGGTTGGTCCCAGGAGTCATGTGAACTCCCTAAGAGCCCAACGAGCCAGAGAAAGAGGAAAGCTTTGAATCAGCCTGGCCACCTGAGGAACAGCAAGTACCTGGGCTCTTGGTCTAAGTGACAGCCTGGCCTTGGCCAGCTCTGTCTTGCCAGCTGCAAAGGGAGGCAGGGGTACTCCAGGCTAGGGAAGACAGCTGTTCCTCCAGCTGCTTCTGCTCCAGATGATCTGTGGGTTCCAGGAGAGGCTGCCCCAGGATGCAGGTGGCTAGGTGGAATAGGGAGGTACAGATGGTGCCCACAGCACTAGATTAATGACAGGGCATCTGGCTGAAGGGGCAAGGAGCTGAGCCTGGTACCAGGGCCCATGCCAACTGCAGGCCACTTGCTGCCTGAGAATCAGGAAAGCCTGAGCTGCCTGGGGCTTTGGCCTCAGCCCTGCAGAGCCCCATTAGATGCTTCTGATAGCGGCTTCCGCTGCCGGGCTGTTCGCATGGTCAGTGCTCCCTTTGTGCTTTCATCTTGAGCATCTCAGGCCCCATGCTGGCTCTGTCTGAGTCTCGGCACACTCCCACACCTGTGTGTATACTCCCACACCTGTACACACACTATTCCGCCCCCTATCCCCACCCCACCCCACTTCTTTCTCCTTTCTCCAGCAGGGGGCAGCTCCATGTGGGCAGGGCCTGATGGGACACTGGCCAATCCTTCTTGAGAAGGTAACCAACAACCACCTCAGGCTTTTCACCCCAGTTTTTCATGCCCTCTTGGACAGCACCACCCCTATTTACCTTTGGACCCCATTTTCTGAGGCTCCTGGTCGCCTTGCAATTCTGTCACTAAGGCGACTGCATTTCGAAGCCTAGCTGCATTGGTGGGCACTTCTCTCACGTCTGCTACGGTTCTTTCTGGCCTTCCCTTGCATGCCATCTCATTCCTTCATCCGCCTAGCATCCTTCACGGTGGGTACACCCGGGAACAGGACTACTCACGACACCTCTCCCTGACTCCCCGTTCCCTTCATAACTTTAACCTCACATCCCAGAAGCCTAACCCTGGGGAACGAGGCTGGCCACAGCCTCCTACCTGAAACTCATGCTGATCTAGTCCCGCCTCAGAGAGAGAGGAGCCTGGCCCAGCCGTGGGCTTTGTTTCTAATTCCTGCCTCACAGGCTGTGAGCTGAGTGCGGCATCAGGGAGCCGCTGGCAGAGCGAGTGGGCAGTGGCAGCCAGCCACACAGATGACAACATTTTGCACCCCAGCACCGTCCTGATTTAGAGCCGCTGATTCAACATCTGCAGAGGAAGCGGTCCCACTCCCTGCCCCTCCCTCTGCGCAGATGAAAGCCTTGAAGAGAGGCCTTTGTTCCTGGCATGTGTCGCTCAGGTGGCATAGTGGCCATAGAGCGTCCCCAAAGCCAGTCCTGCACAGAGGGATCCTTGGTCTCTGAGAATCTGGAATTACAAGCATCTCCCAGGGCTTTGGCTGGGTACAGCTGAACATCCCTGAGACCATGACATGGGAGGTCAGGAGACCTCCTTCTCATCTAGCCCAAATGTTTTGCCCGGGTGACTCCTGGGTGTGTCGAAAAGGTCTACAGAGAAGAAAGGTCTGGTACCCATGGAATTCATACAGGATTTATCATCCCAGGTGACCATGGCGGGGGTGGGATGTTCCCCATATTTCCTGGAAGTTTCTCCCTGAGCATAGGAAAGGTTCTAGGAAGTAAAACCCAGCCTTTGCCCGAGGCCAGCGCCTGAGGTGCTGAACACACAAAACATGAAGTGATGAATGTTTGGGGAAGAGGCCTCTCAGTACTTTCCCTGAGCCTCCTGGGTAGCTGGGAAGGCTGGGAGATGGGACCTCGATTAAGGAGAGGAAGATTCTCCATTTAAAAAAAAGCGATTTTCCTGGTCTGAAATTCAGTCTCCTCAGCTGAAAGTCAGAAATAAAGCTTAGAACCTGGCAGTGGTGATGCACACCTTTAATCCCAGCATGCAGAGGCAGAGGCAGGTGGATCTCTGTGAGTTCCAGGGCAGCCAGGGCTACACAATGAAAACCTGTCTAGAACAAACAAAAACAACAACAAAAGAAATAGGCTTAGCAGAAGTGGCCAGTCTATTCATACTAAAGTGTGGCAGTACAGTGTCAGTGCCTAAGAACTAAATTTTGTAGGAGCTGGGGGCAGGGGACGGAGGGATGAAGGGAGGGAGGGAGACAGAAAGAGAATGAATAAACTCATTCTTTACCCTAGCTCTAAAGGCAAGTTTCCCCAGCCTCTTGGGTTCACAGGCGCAAGTACCTCTGGGAAGAGCAGTATCAGGGACACACAAGATGGGAGCTGTGGGGGAGGGGGACACGAATGCATCCCTTTCCCCCAGCTCTACCCTAACTGTGGGATCCTGCCGACCAGCTCACCAACGTGGCAGGCTCCAGAGTGTTCCCTGACTCTGGCTGGCACCCTCTTCCCATGGGCAGAGGCTCAGACTAGGAAGATCCATGCCTGTGCACGTTCACTCTGGGTCAAGGACAGTCTGCTGCCGGTTGGCAAGGGTCCAGGCAAAGGTGTCACTTTCCTCCTGTGGGCCCTAGGGATGGCTACAGCACCCCACACCAGGCCAGATGGCCACTTCTAAATACTCAAGCAGGGGAAAGGTGGCCCAGGCCAGCCTGGAGAGGGAAGGAATGCAAGTTTCACCCTTGGGAATGGAGAAAGACCCCAATACCTTCCCACCTTGACCTGTATCAATTCCATCCAGGGCTAAACAGAGAGACGGCTGCTCCCCTTGGGCCCAGATAGGCTCTCCCCACCCTCCAACCAGGCCTATCTCAGCCCAGCCTCCATGTCCATTTTCATGATGTCCCTCCTGCCTGCCAGTTCTCTTCTTGGGCTCAAAGCCCTCATGTCCCTGGAAACTTTTCTAGCCACTGCCTTTGAAAACACTTGACTCCATAATGCAGAGGTGAGAAAGGTGAGTCTCGGGCATTGTGAGGCTCCCTGGCCTCCTCCAGAAAGTCCTTGTTTGGCGGTCCTCTTTCCATCTTTGTCTTTCCCCACCTTCATGCGTAGAGTGCCTTCAGTTAGTTCTACGTGGCTGGCTGCGTGGTTTCTCTAAGTCAGAGATGAGTTTCTTAGTGGGGGAGGCCTTAGTGGTTTCTCAGAGCCTTAGTGGCGATCCCTACTGTGCCATTCTTTCAGACACCTGCTGGGTACATCGGTTGCTGTTGTTCAGTGTAGTCCATGCCTCCCCAGGACTCACCCCAATGGCTTCCCTTGTAGTCTTGCTAACAGGTTGTAACACCACCACCTCCAAACACGCAAACCTTTAGGGAAGACATTGCGAAGGGGTGGGGCTCTGCAGGAGGCTGCCTTGCCCTCACCCTGGTTACTCTTGCATTTTCTGCTCAGCAACTAACTTCAAGGCCAACCGGCTCTGGTCATTCAGACCCCAATTACAGCTCTTGGAAGGTCTCTGAGAGCCAGGTCCCCCTGATCTTGGGGTGCTTGAGTTTCCTTAGAAACCTGCTGAGGACCAGTCAAGAAACTGACATCTCTCTCTCTCTCTCTCTCTCTCTCTCTCTCTCTCTTTCTAAGTAGCTTTTGCAACCTCTCATGGTGACATGGTACTATGAGTTCACAAAACTTTATCAGTAACCCAAACTCCGGAAAGCTCAGTGAACCCTAGGGCTTTGGCATACTGGGATAAACAGGCCCAGAGTTCAGACCAAACAGTGTTACAATCTTTATTTATCCCAACCTATTACTGTTCTCTATGAAAATGAACCAAGTGTCTAGCTCCAGGTGCTGTGCTTCATAGGGATAATCATATCATGTGCTCTCTAAGCTCAGAATTCCAGACTGTACCTGGCCTGGAAGCTACTGGGATGTCAACGCAGACCCTCTGACCGTGCCCTCCATCCAGCCTCCCGGAGCTTCCAGCACTGACCAGAATCTACTGGCTGAAATCTGTCCTGGCTCCATCAGCCTCCCCACCCTCTCTTCAGTCCTCATCTCTCTAGTGAGGGGTCTTAGATGGAGACAACCACCTGACATATGTTCTTTTCCTCCTCCAGCTCATTCATGCCTACTGCTCATGAAATGCCCGAGCGGCTGATCCCAGGAGTCTGAGGGGTGAGGTGTGTCCCATGGTGACAGAGAGAGGGGTCAGGGCCTGGTACAGACCTGGGTGAAGAACTTGCAATGGGCATAGAGAAGGGCATGAGGGAAGAGGATGGCCAGCAAAAGAAAATGAACACTGTCCACCTAGACTTTGAATGCAGAATAGGGGTGACAGCAAAGGCTATAAGAACATGACCTAGCCAACAACAGGAACCCATGACCTGTGGCCACAGGGAGCTCTGAGAAAACTAGAGACACAAGCACGGGAAAACTTGGATAACAAGAGTTATCCAAGAGGGCAGAAAATGCTGCATATATGATTTCTAATTTTTTTAAAGAGGGCACCGGATCACATTATAGATGGTCGTGAGCCACCATGTGGTTGCTGGGAATTGAACTTGTGACCTCTGGAAGAGCAAACACTGAGCCATCTCTCCAGCCCCCAGAGGCTACATATATGAAAGTGAAGGACAAGAGCAGCAATGGGGAAACGAGAGGGACAAAGGGGTCACTCGGGAGTCCCACAAACTAGGTAGAGTTCAGTCTTGCACAGCTAGCCACCCGCCGTGTGACTTTGGGCAGAGCACTTGGTCTTTGTAAGATGACAACCATCCCAGCACCTACCTTCTGGGGTATCACAGTGGCATAATGACATCATGTGTGGAAAGTGGTGATGTGGGACGGTTGGGAGAAAGATGTAGAGAGAAAGGAAGAGGTGTGGCCAAAACATTGCTTAACATGGGATGCTCTAGGGAGGCCATTAGACGTCTTGCATGTTTACTGTAGGGAACATTTCCGGATTGTATATGCTCTTTTGAAGGTGGGCATGGCAGCGGGATGCCCATGAGCTTTGCCCATGCTCTTGGCAAGTGTTCTACCACTGAGCTACACCTTCATTTCTGTGTAATTTAACCCTCGCAACAACCCTGAGAGAGAAAAATTAGGCTGTTTCCCGACTGATGTCAAAACAGCTGACTTGACCGGTGCCATTTAGTAAGTCTCAGTGGAGGATTCAAATGCTGATCTGTGTAGCCTAGAGAACAGTAAGCCTGGCTGGTCTGGAACTCACTATGCAGACCAAACCAGCCTTGAACCCGAAGAGATCTTCCCAATTCTGCCTCCAAGATGCTGGGAGCAAAGGCATGCACCACCACACCCAGCTAGCCAATACCCCTTACACTAGATCAGTGGTTCTCAACCTTCCTAGGAACCTTTCATACGGTTCCTTATGCCGAGGTGACCTCCAACCATAAAATTATTCTCATTGCTACTTTGTGACTGTAATCTTGCTACTGTTATGAGTCATAATGTAGATATCTGTGTTTCCCGATGGTCTTAGCCACCCTGTGAAAGAGTTGGTCGACAACACTGAAGGGGTCTCGACCCCTAGGTTGAGAACTTCTGCACTTTAGCCAAGCCTTGACCGTTCTCATCTTGCTCTGGCTGATGCCAACATAGAGATGACCCTTCACTGATAATCTGGTCCGTTTCCTGAGACCAGCCCTGCCTGAGCACACACTCCCTAAAGCACTAATATCTCATGCTTACATGCTGATCTTCCAGCAGGAGAGGATCCCTACTCTGCTTCCCTTCCCCAAGTCCACTTCTCCCTGGCGAGGTGGATGGTCTGACCCAGAGCCCAAGCCTAAAGCACTTGTCAGCCAGGGGCAGGCGGCTGGAAGTCCTTCCCACAGACACAGTGACTCTTAGCGGGGAGATTGGCCTTTAAGCCATCACTGCATGGCCACAAGATTTCCTTTCCCTTTGGTCCTCTTACCCTGTTTTACTCAGGACCCGATCCCATATCTAGAAGTATGGGAAGGGGGACTGAATAAGAATGACACTATCTGAACATGGAGAACGCTTTAATAAATATTTGTAAGCCCTAAGCCGCATGTGGTGACACTGGCCTGCCATCCCAACACTTGGGGAGTCAGGGGAGGGAGGGGCAGAAGATCAGGACTTTAATGCCAGACTTAGGAACATAGTGAGTTTGAAGTCAGCCCTGGCTACCTAAGACCTTATCTGGACCCCACATTCCTGTCATAGAAGAATATCGCAAGAGAGCTATAGGATGGGAACCACAGACGTTGCTGAAGCCACCTTACAAAGCCCCAGGCAGACAGACATGGGTTGTTTCTGAAGCAGCCTGCTCAGTGTTCTATAAGTTTGTTTCTAGATTCAATACAGTTCACAGTCAACGTCCCAGCAGGCTTTCGTGTAGATGTTGACAAGCTGATGCAAAAGCACGAAGGACGTGGCCAGCCAGGGCAACTTCTGAAAAGATGGACAAAGTTAAGGAACTTGCAGTGCTTCGTGTCTGCCTTACCCTAAAGACCCGTGTGGAAAGCGGTATGCCTGGCTCCCTACCTCACATGGTGCACCCTAATTCACAGGCTTAACTGTAAAAGTGGAGTTTGCAAGGCGTCTAGAATGAAACATAGGGAGAAAAGGCATACAAGAAAAAGTTGACAGCACGCCGGATGTCACAAATTCAAAAGCCCTGCCTGTCCCTATCCCCTCAACTCTTTCTCTCACATCCCAGGCAAGTGCTCTGACACTAAGACATACCCCACTCCTCTTCTTGAGATAGGGTCTCACTAAGTTGCTCTGTCAGGTCTTGAACTTATGTATCTCCTGCCTTAACCTTCTGTGTACCCAGAATCACAGCCCTGTGCCACCCGCTAGCCCTGCCGAAACCTTCTGCTCTTTAGAAGATCCCAGTAGGAGAATGAAAAAGGCCAAAGATGAGTAAATGTTGCCAATACCTTTCGACAAAGGACCTGCGTCCAAAATATGTAAAGAACACCTAGATTAATAGAAAGACAAACCAATTAAAAAAAAAAAAAGATATTCTAACGATCACATGAAAAAAAGTGTCCAACACATCACTCGCCAATGGGCTAATACAAATTAAAACTGCAAGGAGATACCAGTACACACCAGTAAAACTGTAGCAATTAAAGCTGAGGAGAGCTGGCAATATGGAGGCACAACTGGAATGGGCAGACATTTCTGCGCAAACAGCACAGCCATGTTGGAAACTGTTCGGCCACTCCCTACGAATTAAACATATCCCTGCTAGGTGATCCAGCAATCCAGTCCCCTAGACAGTTAGCAAAGAGAAACGGAAATACACGTCTACAAAAGGGGTGTACATGGACGCTCACACCAGCCTTGTTGGGAAAAGCTGAAAACTAGAACTAACCCAAATGTCTATTAACTGTAGAATCAACAAACATTCATGGTATGCCCATATGTTAGAGTACAACTCAGTAAGAAAGAGGAAAGGACTGGAGCTGGAGAGATGGCTCAGCTGTTAAGAGCACTGACTGCCCTTCCAGAAGACCCTGGGTTCAATTCCCAGCACCACATGGCAGCTCACAACTGTCTGTAACTCCAAGATCTGACACCCTCACACAGACATACATGTGGGCAAAACACCAATACACATTATAAATGAAAATAAATAATTAAAAAAACCCAAAAATTAAAAGGATGAAAGATCTCTTCTATGTGCAGCAACACAGACGGATCTCAGTAAACATTATCTACAGATGTATAATAATTGTGGTCACCTCAAAGGGATTATAAAGGTGTATCCATTCAAAAGAGCTAGACGGTGTTCTTAAAATGAATGTGCTATATTATATGTGACAAGAACTTGGGGGGCGGAAATACAGGTGGTGTTTTGTCTCTTCCTTGCACCCACAAGGACAGCACCTGAACCGCCAAGCAGAGAAACAGCCTGGAAAGCTGGCCCACCACTGGTCAGTTGGGGGGGGGCCCTCCCAGGGGGCTGTGACAACAAGGGTAGGCCAGAGTTCAGAGACCGAGTTAGTCCTGCCTCTGAGGTGCCTGTTGTGTTGTCCTGATCAAGTCTCTCGTCTACAGAGTCCTTAGGACCTGGAGAGCCCAAGGCTTCCCACCCTGACAGACCTGGATGGTCAGGGTTTCCCAATGGCTTTGTGCCTTAGCCTGGACTGGTAGACCAGCATACTGATTACATGATGGGATGAACACATGCTAGGTCCTGTCACCCAGCTCAGTCCCGAGGTCACCCTGGGATCTTTGTCAGTAGAAACTGCTCCTGTGTATGCACATTTCCAGAGACCAGAAGGATGGCTATGGGTTTCATCCCCAAGAAGGTTGCTCATCTTTGAGGTCTTTCGTTGGCCTGAAGGTCACCAACTGGGCTAGATTAGCTGCTCGGTGAGACCCAGGGATCCTCCTGTCTCAGCCTCTCCAGCACGAAGACGTGCCACGACATGTAGCTTTGTTACATTAGTGTTGGGGACTCCGAGCTCAGGTTCCCTTGCTTGAGGGGCAAGCACTCCAAGCCTGTAGATGCCACCTACTAAGGCACAGTTGACTTCATCGGCCCTTTGCAAGCGTGGACAGCCTCTGCACTGGCTAAGTGCTTTCCTTTTCTAGGGTTGGCTCAGAAAAGGTTGTGAAAGCAGGAGCCTTTGAGTCCCAGGTCTGAATCCCAGCCTGGTCTGCTGGAGGCTATTGCGACGCTAGGCAGATGTTTTAACCTTGCTGGGGTGTCAATGGTGATAATAAGTGCTCAGCGCAGGCATTCCAGCCACCCCCTGTCCCATTGCTATCCTTTAAGAGGCTGCCTGAGGGGCTAGAAGTTTTGTAGAATCCTGCCTGTCTCACTGTGGAAGGGTGTGTGGCTTCTCCTGCCATGGCCAGGAGGGTCTGAGAGAATTCATCAAGCAGAGGGAGGCCGCTCTCCAAGCCACACCCTCTGTGGCAGCTGTCTCCCTCAGACATCACCCAACGATACTTTATGAAGTGGGGCCCTACACAGCATGGAGGACAAATACAAGGCAGGGCCTGGTTTCTATCCTGTCCCTCGCTGTCTGCTGTGTGACATCAGGTGACTCCCTGGCCCTTCCTGGATATTTTCTACCTAACCCAGGTATTGCTTTGAGGGCACTATGAGAGAAAGCGGCTTTGTGCAAAAGTGATGTTTAGACACCTACTCTGCTTCGCTTTGTTACGTCACCATTGCCACCTACTGAATACGGCTGGGGGCGCAAATGCCACAGCCTGTTTCCGATCTGAAAAACGGGGATAGCATGTGACCTTTTTGAAGCAGGGGGTCGGCCACTCCTCGCTCTGAAGTCTTTGACTGCAAAGATCCCAAAAAGATTGGTACCAAAATTGCTGTCACCTGCTCTCCTGATCGCTGAATTTCCTTTCATCAGGAAATAAAAGAAAGTATTTCATGTTATACTTAGAAATGAGACTTCAAAGGCAACTGACCTAAGGAGGGATAAGCACATTCGCCTCACGGTCTCACTAAAGTGTGGATGACTGATATCAGAGAGCAAATGCTGATGGGAGGCTAGGAAACCTGGTCCACCCAAGTCACAAGAGGGTTTGCCCCCGATGAGCCCCGGACGCAAACATTTAACAGTGAGAGGTTTGTGTGAACCTTTACAGCTCCTCCAAGGAAGGCTTCCAACACTCAGTGTCTTGCTCTTGCTCTGGACATAATTAACCATCCTCCCTCTTGCTTTTAAGGCTGTCCCTTGCTCCCCAGCCCCAAAATTTCATTCCCTTCCAACATACCAGCCGGGATGGTCCAGGCCTCCTGGGGCCCTCTCCTCCCAACTCATCTGACCTTTACTCCTGCCTCTGACCATAAAACCCAAAGAAACAAAGGAATCATGGGAATGGTCTGGTGTCCCTTCCTTCTCTATTCCAGCTCAGAGAGACCTCTTGGTTTCCTCTATCATCGTCTTCAGAAATCATTAGTCGAGTGTCTACTATGCGCTAGCCACTGTCCTAAAAGCTTTGTATGAGCTAACCTCAGGCACTGTTGTCCAAGTTCCACAGACCAGACACTAAGAACAGAGCAGTTAAGCCAGGCAGCACAGAGGCTTGAAAGTGGCAGGATTGAACTCAGGGCTTGAATCCTCTCCCTTCTGTCGTGCCCAGCCCACCGAGGGAAGCTCTTTCCCGCTGAGCTGAGCCATACCCGCTGCTCCGGGTAGGGGTGAGGGGGTGTCAAAAGGAGACACTGAGTCCCCAAGAACTGAGTGGTCCTCCCAGATCGTCATCAGCTAGGATCTGCACTGGGCTGGAGATTGACGACCCTTCCCCATATATTTCAGGAGCCTTTGTTGCCTAGACCCCAGGGGTCATGACCTGGAAATTAGCCTACAGCCCTTATGCCAGCCACTGGAGGTTGCCCCCGCAAACACCCTCCCCGCCTCAGGGGTGGCTTCCTGAAGGCAGCCTCCGCTGTGCCCAGACTGGGAGTCTTGCCTGACTAGGACCGAAGCTGGCAGAAAAGAGTAACGATTAAAGTTTAACATTTGGAGCCTGCTTTGGGTGGAGGTCAGGAAGGTGATCTTAAAATTTACGATCCCTGCCATCGCTGCCACCCCCAACCCTCCATTTAGAGTCGGAGAAGACGTTTGCAGACAAGTGCCTTTTAACTCTCCTTCCAACCATTCCTCTCGAGGCTCCTGCCCCGTTCCCCAGGTGTCACCACAAGCTATAATCATTTTCCTAACCATGTACCCCCCAGAATGGGCCTCTCTCCCTCTCTTCACCGTGAACCCTAGAATACACGCCCCCAAGCCAGCTCGGGGATGGGGGGGGGTAATTTGGTCGCACTTTCTCAGAACATAGTTTTTATACCTCCAACCAACAAGCCCCGCAGTCCCGGGATCTCCCATACCCTTGGATCAGCGGAACAGCCTCCTCCCCGCCCCTAACCACCAATCCCTCCCCCCAGCCAGGTGTCCAGGTCTCAGCCCTGCAGGAAGAAAGCGAAGGACACAGGAATCGCAGGCAAGGAGTGTGGCCGGACAGAGCCCAGGATGGGGACAGACAGGGCACCGAGAAGGAAACTGAAGAGGACACGGGAGCCCGGGACCGACGCTTGGACCGGGAGAGACAGGATGGACCGGGGCTGTCAGGCCAAGATCCCCGGCCCTAGCCGAGCCCCAGGCTTGGGAGTCTGACAGGCACCGGGCGGAGGAACCGGGCGGGGCAGGGAACTGAGACTTAGACTGGAGACAGGGAGGTGAAGTCTGAGCTCAGGGAACCAGGGACGGAGGATCCGGGCGCGAAGTAAGCCTGGGAGACGACCGGGGGTCCCGTCTGGGCAAAAGGCTGAGTTGGAGGCCTCGCGGGGGACTCGAGCCGGGGCTAGGGCACGCGGAGCGCGGGGACGCGACGGGCACTGACCCGAAGTAGGCGGCGGCGGCGGCGGCGGCGGGCAGCGCCAGCAGGCAGAGCGCGGCCAGGGCCAGCGCGGGCGCGGGGCGCATGGTGCCGGCGGCGGGCGCACTCTCGCATCTCCCTGCGCCACTCGGCGCTCGCAGCGCCGCCACCAGCCGCCCGCGGGGCTTTAAACCCGGGCGGGGCGGAGCGCGGGCCGCCCGGGGAGGGGGGCAGCGCGGCCGGCGAGCCCCCGGCCCCATTGGCCCCTCGGCGCTCGACCCGCCCCGTTAGAGGAGGGGTCAGCGGCGGGCCCCGCCCCGCCCCAGGTGAGCACTCACCTGGAGCCGCGCCCGGGGGCGGAGAGTGTCTGGAGAGGGATGGGGGGCGGGAGGGAGGTTCTAGGGGCCAAGGAGATGCTGCCTCTCCCGGGAGGGATGCAGGGGTGTGAGATCTCCGCTCCGACCTGGACAATAGGAAAAATGGGGCAACTCGCCTGGGCTCTGCGGCAAGGGTTCGGGTCGTCACGATGCTGCCTGAGCGGGTTCAGCTTTCTCTGCCCAGGAATTGCCAAGCGAGATGTCCCGGCTCAGAGTTCCACTCCAGCAGTGAGAGGAATTCACGCCCAATGCTTAGGAGGACTCTTGGCCAAAGGGCAGCCTTACAGAGGGCACCTGGTCTTAAACACGAAGCTGATGGCCCTCGGCGAGGAGTCAGGGGCCGCGTGTGAGAACGCTGTTGCTGGCCAGAAATTCAGACTGTCTAGGGAGCGAGGTAGGGCCACGGAGGAAGGAGGACCCAGCCTTCCTAGATGTGTAGATTCCAGATTTCCGTCAGCTAAAACGTGAATCTCCTAAAGCAACGCTCCCTGTTGCTTTAAAAAAAAAAAAAAAAAAAAAGTTTGACTCCAATTCTTGCGGAAAAGCAACGGGGTGACATCAGTCTAGGAAGGACACAGACAACCAAACGACCTTTCAAACGTCTTTGGGAGTCTTGGACATCCAGCCAAATCAAGCAAAAAAAAAAAAAAAAAAAAAAAAAAAAATTCTAGCTTGTAATGAATGTCAAATCTTCGTGTAAAATTTCAAAGAAAGGAAGGAAGGAAGGAAAAGAAAGAACTTAGACAGGGAGTTAGAACATTGGGTGACAGTGACCTTCCCTTTGCAGTGGATATCAGCGCGGCAGGGGCTGGAGCTGGGAAGATTTATGTCTGTTCTGACATCAAGTTTGTGGCAACAGAGGAAACTCTTTGCGCTGGCTCATGCGGAGCAGCCCGGTAGCCACATGACCCTTTCTTTGCGGCAGCGGCTCCGTGGTCCTGTCAGATCTGGTGGTCCGGTTGATGGAGGCTGCAAGGCCCCCGTGTGGGCTCCGGAGACCTGGAATTCCGTCAGGTGAACTATGAGTTCCAGATGTGAAATGGGGAGGATGACAAATAACTGACAAGACTTTTGTGCAGACGGGATGTCAGAGCTTAGGTAGGGGCTGTCATGCCTGCGGGCAGTTTACTCACTGGGCTGGGGGATGAGGGACTGGTGTGTTGATTCCCGTGATCCGCTGATTTCTGGGCGGTGGGTGTAAATGTCCCCTCCACGGCTGATTTAAAGCCATCACTGTGGTCACTAGTCATGACAGCTCCGGGAAGAAATATGGACGGTCAGCGCCGCAAGCTGACTGGCCGGGTCCTGGCTCTGCTTCCACGTTTGTGAAGTAGGATCCAGGAGGCTCAGAGTTGAGGAAGGCGCTCCGCTCCGTGGGATTGTGTGAGTCCAAGACTAGAGCGCTATGGACTGAGGTAAAAGAAAGATGCCAACGAGTCTCAGCCATACCCAAGGACACCCTAGTGTGGGCAGAGGTGGAGGGAGGGAGTTTAGCTTGGGCTGCTCCAGCTGCCCGCTGCTGCCTGTCCTAAAGCCCGCAAGTGCGCATATTCATAGAGAAGGCAGGTGGTGGGGAAAGGGAACAATTGTTCCCCCATGTGACACAGCGACCTGTTGCTGTCTGATGGGAGGCTGTACTAGAAGGACACTGGGGCCAACCTAAAGACGCAACACAGGCCTCAGTGGTGGAGAAGGAGACACAGAGCGTGCTCTTGGCACACTCCTGAGCCCCCAACAGCCAGGACAGTGGAGCCCACTCCAAGCGGGAGCTTTGCCTCCTGGGAGTCTCCCAGCAGCTCACAGAGGCCCCTCAGTGCTGCCTCTCCTTTTGTGGCCCACATGGCTCTAACAACACCCAGGACAGCTTCTCTTTGCTGGCAAGAGATTCCTTCAGCAACCCCCGCCCCCCCTCCCTGGCCTCCGTGTATACATGGGCCTCCCTGGATGTTTGATCCCCAGCCCCAGCCCATGGACTCACAGAGTCTCAAGTCCCCCGGAAAGCAGAGGGCAGCAAAGCTCAGGGACTGATAGCTGCTACAGGAGGCAGGAATGGAACCCAGCTGTGGGGTAACTGCCAGCACTCGCTGTGGCTCAGGGTGGCTGTGGATGGCTTAGGGATACAGGCTTGCACACGCTTTGAGAGTATGGTGTAGCTCCCAGGAGCTCACCCTCAAGAGATGCATGCGTGGTCTAGAGCAGAAGATGGGTGGCTTGGTGCTTCGCTCGCCACTTGCTGCCCTCCAGGGCGAGGCTGGACTGTACTCCCTTTCCAATATCGCCAGAACTGGGCACAAGATCTAGCACATAATTGGTACTTAGGATGTCCGAACCTGCCCATACATAACCTTGGTCCATTGGTCTGCTGTCTTGTTTTTTAGGAAGCTATAGAGATGTAGAGTGGCATGCTAGCATAATACATACATGCATACATACATACATCTATATATGACATTGGAACATGTGTCCCATGTGTCGACAGAGGGAGAAGTGCTTCTATGAACATATATGTACACATTTACACACTCACAGTCCAGGCATTCAGTGATAACAGACCTTCGCCTCCTACAGGCACCCCACGGATGTCTAAATTCCTAGGCATACCTACAGCTGCTCTGGGAGCCACACGTTCCCACAAGAATGCAAGAGAGGCATTCTTAGCCATCCACAAGCAGCTACCTGTCTCCATAAACCAGCCCAAGGCAGACTCTGCTTGAGTGGAATATTTCCCTCCCATTGAAAACACACACACACACACACACACACACACACACACACACACACACACAACCTGGAAGTGACAAGCATACAGAAAACGCTTTTACCCACTCTGCATCAGATCTAGCTGGAGGGGGAGGGGCTCTCCATTTTGTCTTCCTCCTGTCCCCAAGCATACCATCTACCTGAAGCAACGCCTCAGGAACCACCCTAGCCTGGCTCCAGTGCCCCACACCTCCAAAACGTAGCAGGAGCTTACCCAGAAGCCCCCCTGAGCCTCCGCCAGGTCCTAAGCAAGCAGAAATGCAACATTCCAGGCAGCCTCTCTCCAGCTTCCCTCCCAGCCTCTCTGGAAGTGGACAGTGGACCCACAGGAAGTGGGCAGCCATGTCCAGAAGCACCACCGTTTGACTCAGCTGCTAAGGAGGCAGATCCCAGGAGGCCCAGACAGGTCTAGGGTAATCTGTGCACCGGCTCCTCTCTTTGTCTTTCCCCACCCTCCCAGCACCCAACCCTGCTCTGCTGGGGACCTCACCATGACCATTTCCACCAGTCCTGACCCCACAAATCTCAACTGCAATTGGAGACATCTCTGTGACTTGTAGGTGACACTCCTTGCTTGTGTGTGACCCTGGAGCAGAGCGTGCACCATCGCCACCTTCATTATATGAATGAAGACACTCAAGTCCAGAGAGGTAACCTCCTGAAGGTCACAGAACTCACTGATGTTTCCGGAACACCTGCCTGAAATAGGACTAGAGCTCAGCGGGAGCAACAGTATCGGAATGCCCACACAGGACACCCACACTTGAGCCTGAAGACATGCTTCCCCAAAGGAGAGAGGACAGAAAAAAAAGACCAAAATGTTAATAATGGGTATGTTGGAGGTTGGAGTATGGGTAGAGACTTTTATTTTCCTTGTGTTCTCCAAGTATTTTATTACAAACATGGCTGACGTTCATATTAAAACCAAAGTCATTTAAAAGGAGGAGGTGGGCTAGGGTGTGGCTCCGGTGGTAGAGTGCTTGCCTAGCCTGCATGAAGCCCAGCATTTAGGGAGTGGAAAGAAGAGAATCAAAGTCGAGAGCATTTTCAACTACACAGAACCTCCAAGCCAGTCTCGCCTGCCTGAGCCCCTTTTCCAGACCTTGGACATGGTTATATTTTTACCCTTAAGCAGAGAAGACTGAATGTAGAGGGGTGTCCTTAAACCTGCCAACAAAACGGGTTGCTTCCATTGCCAAGGCAACAGGTTTTCTCCTGGAAGCCTTGACCTTCCCTGGCTTACTCATCACTTTGACTTGAGAAAACTTATTGGCACATTATATCAGTGATCACTCAAGCATGGTGCCCTTGAGTTTGGGAGATGTTTTGGAGTCCTTACTAGGCTGAGAGTCTGTGCCCTGCTGCTTTTTCATTCCTTCCTCCCTCTCACATACACAAGACAAGCATCCCGCTACTGAGTTTTTTTCATATCTGCAGTTCCTGTGCCCATGGGATGTGTGCTTTGGCTCAAGTTAAGAGATCATTAAGTATTAGAACAGTGGTTCTCACCCTGTGGGCTGTGATCTTTTGGGGGGTTGCAAATCAGATATCCTGCATATCTAACGTTACAACTCATAACAGTAGCAAAATTATACTTATAAGATGGGCATGGTGGCACACACCCTTAATCCCAGCTCTTGGGAGGCAGAGGCAGGAGGATCTTTGTGAGTTCAAGGCCAGCCTGGTCCACAAAGAGAGCCCCAGGACAGCCAGGGCTGTTACACAGAGAAACCCTGTCTTGAAAAAATTAAAAAAAATTACAGTTATGAAGTAGCAATGAGATAATTTTATGTTTGGGGGTCACTAAAACCTGAGAAACTCTATTAAAGGGTCTCAGTATTAGGAAGGTTGAGAACTACTGTGTTAGGATGAATTAATGAATAAGTGATTCTGAGCAGTCAAATTTGACTTACTAATGGCTAGAAATCCTTCCCTGGTTAGGCACAATGGTGCTGGCCTTTAATCCCAGGACTCAGGAGGCAGAGGCAGGCAGATCTCAGTGAGTTTGAGGCCAGCCTGGTTTGCATAGGGAGTTCCAGGATAACCAGGGCTATACAGTGAGACCCTGTCTCAGAAAAGGAAGGGAGAGAGATCCTGCCAAGGCCTTCAAGGGAGAGCCCCCTCTTCTGACCTGGGTGAAGCAGGGAGAATGTTCTCAGCGAGCCAGTTCTGTAATCACGAACACACAGGAAGTAGCCTGGAGGGGAAAAGCCCAGTGTCAGAGAATCTGCTCCTGGTTGCCAGGGGGCTCATACATGGCAGATGATATACATGTCTGATCTCTGCCTGGCCACTGGCTCACTGCGGATGAATGCCGCATCGCATCCCCTCCCTGGTGGCCACTTTCAGAAGTGTCAGAACACAGAAGGATACCTGCAGCAGGCATCCATCCTTCACCACCGTGAACCCCAGCAGAGCGGCTCCGTGCCGGCCACTGCGGCTGACTCTGTCCACCGAAGGAAAGAAAACTGAAGGAAAGACACAGAGAAAGGCAACCCCGCACACAGGCGCCCTAGACATCGTTTGGTTGCTCACCCTCCTCTCTGCAGAGGACAGGTGAGAGGAAGGGGTCCCATCCCGGTGCTCAGAAAGTCCCTGGAGTCACTTACAATCTCCTCTAGGTCACACCATCACATCATTATAACTGCAGGTGCAAGCGCATTGGCGAGAAGTGTTGCCAATCATCCTGTTCCGTAGAGGCTCAGCACGTCTTCCTATACTCAGAGTCGGGACATGAAGGTGTCACTAGACACCATTGCCCGGCTGGCGTTAACTCATTTAATCCTCACACTTTATACACAAGAAAGGGAGGCCCAGGACTGGCCTGTTTGGCAGCCTAGACCCGGAAACCTAGAACCCGTGAAGCTGGTGTCGGAGGCCATGAGTTTTACTGCTGCGGTAAAGAGAAGAGAGCACTGCCTATGAGGAGGAGCCAGGCAGGAGCACCGCTGACCCACTGTCCCAGGGAGGTTGTATAGGGCAATACTGAGATACTGTTGTGTTTTGACCTGGATCTTGCAGAGTGATTTTTCTGGTCCTTCTTTTTCTTGCTTTACCCGCCAGGACAGCCCATCCTACTTTGCTACAGAAGTGCTTGAAACAGAGGTGAACCTCTCAGTCCGGACTACTGAGCCCGTGTCTACTGACGTAGCTGTAATCCCAAACGTCTCCAATAGGGGTCACTAACTCCAACACAATGGAGCCTAGATTACTAGGAGAGAAACCTGGCACAGCAAACTCCATCAATGGGGCTCTCTGGGATCTCAGTTACCTCACTCATTAAGTAGGTTAACTTTCTCAGTCAGCCGCCTTCATGGAAGGGAGGTGAGAAACGTGGGGGCCAATGCCATTGCATGGGTGACCAGCTCCTACCCATGTGTGTTCAAATCCTCACCCGTTCCACCGTGTTTTTGAGTATCACTGTTCTAGATGCCATGCACAGCCCAGAAATCATTTCTACCTTTGCATGAAAGGACTTTGAATAGCCATATAGACCAGATGGTACTCTGACGTTGCCTGCAGGCTCCGGTGGGTCTTTCTGGGAAGTAGAGGCAGCCGCTCTTGCCCTGGAAACAAAAATGGCCAGAGTGGGCTGGGAGGGACAGGGAGTAGCTGGGAATACCTTTTTGTTCTGATAATCCTGCAAAGCTGAGACCAGCGGTTCCCTAGGGCGGCAAGGGTAGGTCAGCCTTCGGCAGCAGCGCCCTCTGCTGGGCAGCGGGGCCCGCGGCTGATGGCGCGGAGGTAGCTTGAGAACCATCCCGAAGGGCTGACGTGGAGGGGTGGCCTTAAAGCCTTGATTCTGCACAGGGCGAACACAGACCTTTAGGGGGAGAACCCACTTCTGGGAAAGCCGGTACATTTGGGATTTTTCCCAGAATGCCTGTCTCACACTGTATAAAGCCCCCCTCCAACCCCGTGGTCTTTTCTGCTAACAGACTCCTCTCCTGGAATCCATCTAGCTTCGCCAAGACCCCCTTTAGAAGGCTGTCTTCAACAGGGACCTATGGTCGAAGGGTAAAGGCAGGGAGGCTCTCCCCTAATGAAGAAGGTGCCTTTTAGGAGAGGGAACAGGCGGGAGAGGCCAGCCCCTGTAGGACCCAGTGGCTCTCTTACTTCTGGCTTGTTCCCTCTGCTCCGCGCCATAGTCGTACCAACCCCCTGGCTCCCATTGAAGGGAGGGGGTCACGGTATCACGGCAGGACCACAAGAAAGGAAGGTAATCTCAGCAGGAAGGGCTACAGGCGGTAGGCAGTTAGCCTGCACTGTCGACTAATGTTGCGGTGAACGCGATCTCCGGGTTTCATGATTTTGGCTCTCCGACTTGAGCCAGCTCCCTCGCCCTGCGTTCTTTCTAAGCAGTCTCCCTGCCTCCATTGCCACTTGCTTCTGTTCCCAGCCTCTTTGAACTTGCGGCCTGTGCACTGCTCGTCCTAGCCATTCTGGCATCCTCTCGGTGCAGCAGCCATTCCGTGTTGGGGCTCAGTGCATGGCAACACATACAACTAAGAAGAGAAGGGACCTCACAGGCGTGTTGTTTGGACCTGTCAAATGCCGTTGGGCAGCTGAACAGTGGCTTCGGAAGGGTCTGTGTTCACATATGTTCACACATGCCGCAGGGAGTGTGGCTACGAGGACAGGGTTTTCTGAGGCGTGGCCACAGATATGTTTATCTGATAAGCACTGTTATAAGTAATATTTGAAATCTTTCTTTTTTTAACATTTCTTTTTAGTGATGTGTATGTAGGTATATGTGGTATGTGCATGTGTGAGTGCATGTGCCCTTGGAGAGCAGTAGAGGGCATCAGAGCACCTGGAGCTGAAGTTGTAAGCCCTTGGCTGTAGATGCTGGGAGTTGAATGAACTCTGCAAGAGTGCTATGGCTCTCTTAATTGCTGAGGCATCTCTCCAGCACTACTCATGGTTTGTTTGTTTGTTTGCTTGCTTGTTTGTTTTGTTTTAATGTAGTTCCTTGTGGCGTCTCCATCCACTCCCTGGCTCTTTCCTGCCTCCTCTCCCTTGTCTTACTCTCGATCTCCAGGCTAGCCTGAATCTTTACCAGATTACCTCGGAGAGAAAACAAGTAAGGGAAGCAGATGTGGCAGCTTTATTCCTATTGCTGCTCTAATGGGTTTGGTGGAGTGTGTGTGTGGGGGGTTGGTTGTTTGGTTGGTTGGTGTGTTTTGTTTTTAAAGATTTATTTCTACTTTATGTAGATGAGTGTTTGTCTGTGTGTATGAATGTATACTATGCACATGTCTGGAGCCCACAGAAGCCAGAAGAAAGCAAGCCATTGGATTCCTGGAATTGGAGTTAGAAACAGTTGGGAGCTGGATCATCTGCAAGAACAGAAAGTGCTCTTAATGAGTGAGCTATCTTCCCAGCCATCCTCCCTGAGCCCTTTTCTTTGTTTTTAAAATTTTTTTTTTTTAGATTTCTTTATTTCATGTGTATGACTGTTTGGCCTGCACGTACATAGGTGCACCACCTGTGTGTCTGGTGCCTGCAGAGGCCAGATGAGGGCTCAGAGTCTTTGGAGCTACAGTTACAGATGTGGGTGCTGGCAACAAGTGTTCTTAAGCATTGAGCCAGCTCTCAAGCCCTGCTTTTTGTTTGTCTGCTGTTTTGTTTTTGTTGTTGTTTGTTTTTTCAAGACAGGGTTTCTCTGTGTAGCCCTGGATGTCCTGAAACTCACTCTGTAGACCAGGCTGGCCTAGAGCTCAGAGATTGGCCTGCCTCTGCCTCCCGAGCACCAGGATTAAAGGTGTGCACCACCACACCCGGCTCCAGCCCTGTATTTTGGGACAGGGTCCATATAGCCCAGGCTGGCTTCAAACTTATTATGTAACCAAAGACAGTCTTGAATTTCTGATTTTGCTGCCTCCACACCCAGAGTGCTGAGATTACTGTCATAGGCCACTGAACTCAGAGCTTCATATGTGCTAAGCAAGAAATCCTCGGAGTGAGCGACCATCTCAGCCTCCTCTGATGACTTCTGCAACAACCAGGAGAGCTTAGGAAACGAGAACTCCCCCCCCCCACACCATCTTCACTGAAATATAGGGAGTTGGAGATACGGCTTGGTGTTGAATGGAGACAGGTGTGCTTTCACACATGAAGAGGGCTGGCAGGGCACTGCCCTCCACATAGCCCCTCAGAGTGAGTCAGAAGCAGGTTTCCCCTCTAGGCACACCACATTCGCCTGGCAGATGATGATCATTGCAAAAACGCCCGTAGTGGGACGGTTCTCCTCTGCAGAGCCCATCCATGGCGCCCAGCATGCAGAGCCCTAAGTGTCTACTCAAGACACACACCAATTCTGTCCTCTGCAAGATGAATGGGCCGTCAGTTGTTCCCACGCACATGCCCAGAGATGTCAACACCTTCCTGGGAAGCCAGGTTCAGCCCTTTGGAATGAGCCCACACCTCCAGCTTTGACACAAAGAAGGTCTGGATTCACATCTCGGCTCCTAAACGGACTAGGACTGACTCCCACCAACCCTCCAGCCGCCCGGGACCACATGTCCCTCATTCTGTGAAGCATGGAGGTCCCCAACCAGCTCGCACTTAGGCCCCTAGCATGGATTTTGAGGAAACAAAAAGAATACAGCGAGACCAGAGCCTGGTGCTCACTGAACCCCTCACATCAGTCGGTCTCATCCTGCCAAGACATTTGTTTCTTCCATGATGGCTCCAAGCTGCATCCGAGGGATGTCGGCATCGGGCTCCATGGTAGCATGTACCTGGCACTCAGGCCCCTTAGCAGGGTTGATTCTCATTCGGAAAGAAGGACCTGTGGGACAGAAGGGATGCGGCAAGAGTCCTTTGTGCTAAGACTTTCTGAAAGTGGAGGCCTCTTTCGTTTACTTTGGCACAAGTGTGGGTGTGGAGGAGGGAGACAGTTCCTTTACCAACTCAGATCTTCGTGTGTGGGGCTCTTCATCCACATATCCAGTTTTTTTAAAATCATTAAAAAAGCCCACCTGGATGCCAGGGTAGAGGTCATCAGGACAGTACCCCGTGGCCTGGATAAACTCACACGGGAGGGGGCAGCCACTCAAAGACTTGTGTGTGAATCACGGTGCCAGCACCTCGAACAGGTGAGGTGTCGGACACGGCGCTATTCATCTCGTTATCCTATTTATCCTCCTGGTTTCTTAGCAGTTGACGTTTTTTAATCGTTGATGTCTGGGGCGTGAGAGTACTGAACTTTGTCCACCACCCCACCTCCCCTTATCAGGGCAATTGAACACAAAGGTATACAAAGGGTGTGCCAGATGTGTGATTGTCCTTTGTCCTCAAAACCTACCCCACACAAAAATTACAAAGAACAACCGGTCCTACTTCTGGGGATGTGTAAGGGGGTCCTGAAATTCTATTTCATGAGTGAAATCCCAACACAAGCAGCAGTGCCGAGGACAGCCAAGGAACCTGCGTCTCCCTGGACTCCCGGATGGAACTGCAGTGCCCTTCCCAAGCACCCACCTGAGCCTCTCCCTAGGGGAGGTGGAGGAGGGCTCAAGAGTCTCAGGATGCAGGGGCAGGTGTTATTTATCAATTGCCCCCAGCAGTCTCTCCTTGCTATTTCCTGATTGTCCAGCAGGTGTCACGCTCTTCCTTGCCATCCACACAGACCCCAGTCCTAGGCCTTACAACGTCTAATTCCCACGATTCCTATGGTGGCCTAGAGATGGGACCTTGTCTCCATTTCACTGTCTTCCTAGGATCACTTCAGGGAAGGGCTACGGTTCAGAGAAAGTGGTTCAAGCTCACGGTCTCAGAGATGGGAAGAGGGCAGAGTGCAGATGGAAACAGACATCAGGGACCTAGACATGCCCCCTTCCTGTCAATCCAGCTGGGTCTCTCCATCCTGTATTAAGAGAGACACTCCTGCCACCATCGACCCTCTCACCTGACTCCCAGTCCTGAGCTTTTGGGGACAAACCTTGGTGATTGATCAGGGCCACTCTGGGTTACTAAATCAATGAACTGATGTAGATTTGAAAGGCGAAGAGAAAGTGGCTGAAGTCAGGGAGGCTTCCCAGAGGGAAAAACTTCCATCTCAAGAGATGAAGCCATGATCCCAGCCCCACTTAAGACCCAGAGGATGCATTGGGGGAGGGGGAGGGGCTCTGTGCTACAGCCTTTGCCTAGCATAGGTGAGACTGTATAGGAGCTTCATCCTCAGAACATGCGGTGGGGGGAGGGGTGCACAGTGTTTGATTTTGTTTTAGCGTGTCTCCCTGCCGCACTTTTCCTGACTCTTTTCCCCACAGAGAGAAGCCGGGTGGTGGGGAAGGAAGGTGGGAGGGTGGAGTGTCTGTGAGCACGGTGGTGCTAGCTCGTGGCAGCCTCCAGCAGTGTCCCCGGTGCCTAAAGAGAAGTCAGCGGTTCTGCCTCGGAACCAAGCTGATGGCTGCTCTCTTCATCCCGACACCAGCGCCAACTCCAAGGGGGTTGGTGATGAGCCCAGAACCAGATCTGGGCTCAGCAGTCTTGGCCCAGGGACTTCTGCACTCATTCAAAGGAACCTGGAAGGGCTTCAGCTCAGCTTCCCTGTGCTTTAGGCCTGCTCGTGGCCCCCTGAGGCACCTACGCCTGCTCACTCAGCTTAAGCATCTTCCATGGGCAGGAAAGGGTCTGGAAACTTCAGTCCTTTTTTATCAGCAGTCCTTTTTTATCAGTCCTCTCAACCCTCCTGTCTGTGGGGTGGACCCCATCTGGTCACAGACCTGAGTTCTCTGTCGAGGATTCCTGGAGCTCAGACACCCTCTCCCAAACCCCAGTGTTCCACCCAGAACCAACAGAAATGCCCTTCCATGGAGAAACCAGGACACAAGCCCCTGGTCTCGGTACCCCATCAAGGCTGCTGGCTTCCTGGGGCCCTGGCTGGTGTGCGTCACTTCAGAAGCGGCCGGGGCATTTCAGTCGCCAGGACCACCGCCTTCTTGAGTCTTTTTCAGTTACTCTGCAGGCCAGCCCCGTTCATCTGTAACCTCCGGGGGGCGGGGGGGCTAAGGACACAAGAGGCTCTTGGGGCAGTGGAAGGGGGGGCAGGGTCCCCCCCTAACTGCAGAGGCTAGCTTTACACACCCAGCAACACATGTCCCCCTTTATGGCCCGGGCTTTCTCTCGGTGCTTAAAGGCGACTGTGAAAAGAGCAGGGCTGATTCTGGCTGCCTGTCTGTCTCCTGGCAACAGGCCTGGCAGGAGGTCTTTCTTTCTCCCCCCCCCACCCCACCTCCCTTCTCTTCTCCACCGCCCCCCCTTTTCCTTTCCCCCCTGTGTCTTGTGTTGTGTAACACTAAAACTTCCCTCCCAGCCACTTGGCAGCCAGCAACCAGGCCCTTCTGAGGCCGGTTCCCTAGGGGCAGATCAGCTGGCCCCAGGGGTGCAGGATCGGAGGGGTCAAGCCCCCAGAGCGGCGGCTTTGTGTGATGGAATGAGGCTTAAACTCCAGTTGGCAACCTTCGGCACATTCATGGGGGCAGTCACCACTGTGTGCACGTAAGCATATGTGCGTGATGCTCCTCGGCTGGCTCCTCTCCCCTCCCTTCCAGGATCCCCGTGTCTTCCAGGGCCGCTTGGAGCATGCCCAAGAGGGCCAATGGGCACTAACTAGCCCTGTGAATACCTCCTGGGGCTAATACAACCCTCACTGATAGCAAGTGTCCATGGCGGTGGGGGGAGGGGTGGGGGGAGGTGGCGCTGGAGAGATGGCTCAGAAGTTAAGAGCACTGGCTGCTCTTCCAAAGGTCCTGAGTTTCAATTCCCAGCAACCACATGGCGGCTCAGGACCGGCTGTCTATAATGAGATCTGGTGCCCTCTTCTGGTGTGCAGGTGTACATGCAGGCAGAACACTGTATACATAATAAATAAATACATCTAAAAAAAAAAAAAAAACAACAAAAAAAGTGTCCATGGAAGGTTGAGGTAGCCACTACCAGGGAGGGACCCACCACTAGCTCCTGTCCATTGTCCTGGCCTGCCCTGAAAGGCAAGGCCATCAAGGATAACAACCATTCGTGAAGATGGAGAAGCAAAACATTCCAATAACCAGCGGTCATGAGCAGAAGGACTCTTCATCTGGCCACTTCAATCTAGAGGAAGAGTGATAGTCAAAGAGGGCAAGAGCCTTGCCAGGGATCACACAGCAGAAAGCTAGGCTGGACCCCTTGGCTCCCCAACCCCTATTCTTCCAACTCCTCACACTCTTTGATTGAGGGTAACAGGGGGAGACTAACAGCCTTCTTTGGTCCCTGACCTGTCTGCCTTTAGAACAGTGTCTGAAGTAGGTATCTAAATTTGACCCAGCCTTCTTCCCCTCTTCCCTCATCCCACTCTGGAAGAAAGCCTCTCGCAGATCCAAAGGGATGCTCTAAAGCATTGCCCAGCTCCTCTGGCCAGCTGAGAAGCAGTCAAGCTTCCTGGCCTCCTGGGAATATATGAGGCCTCACTACTGACCCATGCTGTCACCCAACTCACTCATAGGGCTGGATTGTTGTTTCAAGTATATCTGACACTCTGAGGCAGGGATGAGGCATATACCTATGGTGGTTCCAGATGCTACTGCAGGGAAACTCAGTGCTACCCTGAGTAGCAGGGGCAGCCCCAGGTGGGATTAGGAAAATACTTCATCTTGTAACACACACACACACACACACACACACACACACACACACACACATTCTAAGGCAGGATTCTGAGAGCAGTTGATGTCTTGGCAATGGCTTGAGAGACTCAGTTCCTCCTTGGTCTATAGTCTACTTCATTCCCAGTCAGTTTTTCTCACAACGTCCCACCAAGATATAACAATGCCCCAAAGCAGGAAACCTCTCGCACTTTGTCTCAATTTCAAAGCCCCCTAAATACTTTCTAGAAACTTGAAGTCCTCCCACTGACCCTGTTCAAATCTCCTTTGAGTCACTGTAGCCCAAACCCTTGCAAATTGACTCACTGGTCAGCATTTATTTCTGAGCCAGGAGGGGGAGAACAAACTTGGGCTCCTGGGCATAAGCAAACCTTTTGCCTTTAAATATATATGTTTACGTGTGTTTATTAATATATACTGATGGTTTGCAACCACCATCTGCTTCCAGGGATCCTGACCTCTGCAGGCATCAAGCATGTAGCTGGTACATAGATATACATGCAGGCAAAACACTCATACACATAAAAAATAAAATAAATAAATCTAAAAAGTTTTAATAACTAAAAAAAAAAAAAGTAACTTGAAGCTTTCACTCAGCTCAGCTCCTGCCAGGTACCATTTCAGACCCAGCGGGTATCACTATTGCAGGCTCAGAGAACACAGGAAGCCTGCCCAGGGCCACACAGTGAGAGGCATCGTTGGGCTCTAAGGCAAGCATTCGGGCAGACAAGTGAAATTCCATACAGACGGATCTTACTGAAAGGCCAGCAGTGCCAAGCAGGGCCCTTGGTTTGCCCAAGATCTGCCCTGCCGCCCGCCCCTCCCCCCACTTGTGACAGCTACAAACATCTATTCCAGGAGCCTTGCTGGGGAGGCAGCTAGGGCCCCATTGACTGTCCACCGGACCTTTTATTTGTCGTGTTCAGGCTTTCAGCACCTAGAGCTCATTTCTGGTCCAGCCTCAGTTTCCAGCAGTGGCTACTGCTCGCCATACTTCTCTGTGGAGAGATGATTGGTGGACAGAGATCTGGAGGGTGAAAACCAGGGCATGATGGGAAATCATCTTACTTGATCCCCTGAGGCATGACTCTCCCCAGGATGGCAAGCCCCAAAAGCTTGTTGGGGCTCAGGCTTGCGAACCTGGGAGTTGCCCACATACAGTCCTTGTCAGTGAAGCAGTGAATGTGAGACACACACGGAACACCTACACACAGAATCCCTGAGGACGCGCTATAGCAGCGTGCACACAGCCAGTTTGCTGATTACATTCCTGTGGGCAGAACCCAGGTGAGGGGGTGGAGCTCAGGCTAGCTGAGGCTAGAGGCTGAAGAGACCAAAGATGGCTCCCATCTGCCTTGGATGACAACTGCCTGCAAAAGAAGTGAGCCAGAGAAAAAGACCCTTACAGGGCAGCCAAGAAAGACTACAGCTCCCTTCCACAGTCAGCCACGGAAGACTGGCTGCGTTCCCCAGGACAGGTTCGTGACAAAGCCAGGAATGGACCTTAGCTAGGGCACAGAACCTTGGGCAGCTGGAGCCTGCAGACCTGAGGTTCAGAGTTCTGGGTGAAAGGTGGGAAAAGTTGATGGCAGGAAAGAGAAGGGGAAAGAGGAGAGAAAGCTGGTACCAGGTAGCTGGAGTGGCCTTCAAGCCTCAAATGCCTCCAGATGACAGTGATTTCCGGCCAGGTTGCTAAGCTCTCATCTCAAACCACCAGGCAAGGCAGGTGTTCCCATGAGAAAAATGGACCCAAAACCCAGCATAGTAGCTGGGGTGGCCAGATCTCCAGGGAACATTAAATGCCTTAAAGGACCACAAGGAACATTAACCCAGGGCTCTCTTGCCTGAGACCTCAGTACTCTCTCTAGGCCTGTCACCAATGCTTAGACAGGGCTATCATGAGCCTGTTCTGTCAGAGTTCTCCTGATTTCAGAGTAAAGAACAACCATAGCAGTCTGGCTTGGTATGTGCCACAGGTACATGTCAGTACTCAGGGCTTCAGGCCTCAGAGGGCCAGAGCCATAGGGTAGAGCTTGGCACTAATAGGGATGAAGAAACTCTGCAAAGAAACGCAGGTGTGGGGTTGAACAGGTCCCACAAGAGAGGGGGCTCGGGGGCTCTAGGACCCCTCATGGCAGAGAAAAAGAAAGCTAGTGTTGCTATACCATCTAGGCGGGGCGTCCTGTCTCATCAACATTTATCGATAACAATTCCCCGTGAGACGTTTAAATTCCATCCCCTCATCCCAACCGGGAGTAAAGTCTGGGGGCAGCTGCCTCCGCTAGCGGTGGTCGCCTGCCTCTCGTTTCATAGCTCTTCCGAAGGACCCGTGCTCAGTGTCCCCTTCCAAATTACCCCGGGTCCTGGGACTGCTGCTGGAGGTTCACTGGGCTAAGGGGACAGCTGGCATCTTGAGGTCTGGTTACACCTAGACCAGGAAAGAACACCCCTTCCGGAGTCGAAGGCACTGAGGTATCCCAGAGACCACTCCCAGAGAGGCCAGCCTGTGCAGCCTGCCGGCGGTCTCTAGGACCTGTAACTCCAGGAAACTCACTGGGGTGCCGAGAAGAGGAGCACCCTAAGCCCCTAAACCTAAACCGAGCACACTTGATCCCCAGGTAAGCACAGTAGATTAAAGGGAATTCACTCACAAGGATGCCTCCTTAGTTGGATCCCCAAAGATCCAGGCTGCGTAGGACCCAAAAGCCACCAAAAGCCACTTGACTTTTGCCTTCTTAGCGGCACCTCCCCTCCGGGGGACACGGGAGGCAGGCAGCACGGGGGGGGGGAGCTGAGCTCTGGGAGAGACACCCTCGTGCCTTTGGGTGTTTGTGTGCCCCTATTCTGCTGCCTCCGTGCAGGCCACAGGCTTCTGCCTCCTCGTCACCTCGGGAGGATACGGGGCCTGCGTAAATGGAGTGGTGTCTCATTTGTTCCTGCCTCTGCCGGCCCAAGCCATGAGCCTCCTCCTTCCAAGACTACCCTCTGCTGTCCGGTATCCCAGAGGCCTCCACGGACCTCCCCCGAAACCCTGGAGTCTCCCACTCTCCCTGGCGCTATGTATTCTGAGAATCTGTTTCAGGTCTCTTGACCTTCGCACTTGATGCCTCCCCTGCCTGAGGCCAGTTGTTTTCCCTCTTCTCCATCCCCACTTTGGGCTGCGCTGGTTCTGAGCCCCCAACCCCCATCCGGCAGCTCGCGATGGGTGGGGAGAGGCCGTCCCAGAAATAAAAAAAATAAATGAATGAGTGAATGAATGAATGAATGAAAGTCTGTGCGTGGATGGGAGACTTCCTCCTCCTTCCTCAAGACAGACTGGCAGCCGCGTGAGGGCGGGCGGGGGGCCTGGCGGCCCGAATTCTTTGTCTTCGAGGTGCCTCGGCGGGGGTCCGGTGGAGCAGCCTCGGACTACGCTGGCCGCTGACCGCCGAGCTCCTGGAGAGAGCGCACTTCAAAAGGAACCTCCGGGCAGCTACCGAGGTGGGGGGCGGGGGTCCCCGCGTGCCACACCTCTTGCTGCAGGTCCTGGGACCCGGCTGCGGCTGCCTTTCCCCTCCCTCAGCCGGGGGAGACCACCCTTCCTGGCTGGGGGTGGGGTGGGGGCGAGCCTCGTGTCCACCCTCGCTAGCTGGTTTGGGAGTGAGAGCAAGCCTTTCCCGCCGTAGGCAGCCTACGCTGAGGTCGGGGCGCCTGCGGAGAGAGAGGATGCTCCGCCGCCGCCTGGGCAGGGGCCGCTCCTGCGTTGCCACCCGCAGGCGGGAGGAAGAACATTAAGCTCGTGTTGAAGGAAGGACACCTGGCAGGGGAGACCAGAGGACTCCGGAATCCCCTCCCCTGGGGAACTTTCCAGTGTTTGTGGGGGGAAATCCCCACGCAGGCCTCTGCCCTGTGCGGCGGCAGCGTGCGCGGCCACTCCCCGCTGCTGGTCCCCTCCTCCTCCGCTCCGCACGCGGTCCCCTGCTCGTTGCCGACCCGCGGAACAGCACCTGGGCCCGCCTCGGGCTCCAGGATGCGTGGGAAGAGGCACCTGCCAACACACGGCCCTTCAAGGAACGACCCGCTTCCCGCGTATCTCTCGGGCAACCAACACCTCACCCAAAGCCACCGAGAGCCTCTGCTCCCACCTCCCGGGGCTGGCACCTGTGGAGTCTCCAGGCTCTAACTGACCCTGGGAAGCCGGCTGGGTTAGCTCCCGTCTTCGTGCCACGGTGGGGTGGTGGAGGCCAGGGAAAGCAACTTTGTGGCTCTGGGAAACGCTAGTATTGGACTGTCCGACCCCAGGCTGAGGTTCGGGGCTTGAGTTCTAACCCGCACTGATGATCAGCCAGCCACGGGGAGTCCACCATCCCGCCGAGTACTCAGCTAAAGGGAACCTAGCAATGCTGGAGCCAACAGCCTGTGGAAGCTCTCTCCTGACTGCAGCCTCAGCACGCCCCCCGCCCCCCCACACACACCAAGGCTCTGCATTTCCGGATAGTGTCCAGCCCCCTCCCAGGTGAATCAGAAATGGGGCCTCAGAACCAGCTCTGCCACGGGGTGGGGGGGCATCATCCGGGAATGCCCGGCCCCTGGGGGCATTTCTAGGGGTGCTTATCACAGCACCATCTAACAGCTCCTCTAGTCTTCAGCAGGTGGGGGATTGCCATGCTGTCCCCTAGCCCTCGTCCCTTCCCCTCCCTCCCCCTTCCCCTGTCTGGGAGCTCAAGCTCCCCCACCCTGCCCCCGCTCTCTTCTGTCTCGGTGTCTCCATCCACTCGTCTCTATCTCCCCTTCCTCTCCTCTTTCATCTCTCCCTCTCTCCCCTCCAGCCGTGGATAGGGCTAGGAACTCGTAGAAGCTGTGACAAGCCCGGGCGGCTCTCCCGACCCTTGGTGCCCCAGGGGCCAGTTCTTTGCTCTCCCTTCGCGAGCAGAGGATGCGAGCCGAGAGCAGACCAGCAGGGGCAGTGGATTGGAGCTGTGGGCACCAGGCGCCAGGATCAAAGGCTGGGACTGTCTGCTCCCCTGCAGGATTTCCCCCAATCCTGCCCACCCCAATCAGCGGGAGAGCACGCCATTCCAGGCCAGGCACGGTTAGGTGGGCTCCTTCTTTGGCCCCTCTACACAGCTGGGGGGTGGGGGGGAGCAGCTCCTTCCAAGGCTTCTTCTCAGGCTTGCTCTCTTGGTCCCAAGCCAAGAGCATTTCAAGGGCTCAGGGTCTTCTGTGGCCCGGGAGAGAAGTTGAGGACAAGGTACCGAGGTGAGGAGACTGAATCCTAACCATCTAGGCGTAATCTCGGCACCAGTAGGGCTGAGACCTGACTCCCAGGAGGAGTCCGATTCTCTGCAGGAGAATTGGAAAGAGTGTCCCTTCGGGGCCTGGACGCTTCCCCCTGCGTGTGGGCTACAGTGGGTCGCAGGGTGATTCTGGCGTCTGCACGGGACAACGCTTGAACCCCCAAAGTTCCGGTTTCTCATCCTCAGAAGGGCCGGGAATAGGTCGGAAAACCTGGGCAAGGGAAGAGCGGATGTCCCCCCCCCCCCCCAACTGGCCAGAGCTATACCACGGCTCACTGGTCCCAAATGGTTCCACCCCAAGATCCAAACGAGACTGCAGGTACCGGCGGGGTCCGGCCTGCGTGCCCGCGGGAGGAGAAAGTGAGTCCTCCCGCAGGAAATGCAAACGGCAGCTGGTGTCAGTTGCAGGAAATGCAAAGGCTGCAGGAGGTCCCGATACCAATCTGACTCATGACAAAAGACTCCAATGACACTAGCCCCGTCCCCCGGCGCCGCCGGCCGGCCGACCTTCGAGCCTCCGCGGATTCTCCCGCGCGCCCCTCGGACACCCTGGAGGCGACCCACGGCCGGGTGGCGGGGCCGCCAGCTCGCAGGCTCGGAGAGGCTGGGGACGGGGAGGGGTTGCCTTTCCCAAGCCCCTGCAGCCGGCCGCGTCGATCTGGAAACACCCGCCTTGGCTTTCCAGGCTCAGTTCCTTACGGGGCCCAAGTCCCAAGGGACCACTGTTCCCAGACAGGAGCGGGGAGCCACCCATCAGTCCCCCAAGCCGACCCTTTCACCGAGTGAACGCCGGGTCAAAGCTGCAGCTCCCTAACCCTGGCTGGCGCGGGCTGGGGAGGGGGTGTCCCAGGCCAGCAGAGAAGCCAGAGTGCCGGGTCCTCCCGAGGCCTCCGTGCGCCCGGGGCGCAGGCTTTGCCCAAGTTTGCCGGGAGATGCCCTTCCCAGAGCCGGAGTTGTGGGCCGGGCGGGAGGGGCGCGTGATTGACAGGCTGAACTACAGACTCATCTCTTACCTTAGGCCGCGGGCGCTGATTGGCTGCTCGCTGACATCCTCAAACCCGGCTGCTCGGCGCTGGGCTCCGGAGGGGGGCGGCTGCGGGTGGAGGTGCGCCTCTGACGAGCCCGAAAGTCATTTCCAACCTCAAGTGGACTTTGTTCCAACTATTGGGGGCGTCGCTCCCCCTCTTCATGGTCGCCGGCAAACTTCCTCCTCGGCGCCGCTTCTAATGGAGCCCCACCTGCTCGGGCTGCTCCTCGGCCTCCTGCTCAGTGGCACCAGGGTCCTCGCCGGCTACCCAATTTGGTGGTAAGACTTGCCTCTTGTCTGCCCGCGGGCCCGATCTCTCGGCCGCGCCCGGCTCCGGTGGGGGCCGCTGGCCGGGTCCGGGCTGCGGCAGGCCTGCGGGGCTCCTTTCTCCTTGCTTTCCTCCAGTCCCCCAGCCGTCCACCCCTTCTGGATCTTCTGCCGATGTCGCTTTCCCGATCCAACTCCTGGTGCCTCGGATCATCACCATTTTCCCTGCTACCCGCCGCAGAGGCGGGAGGGCTCTTTCCGCCCCAGAAGGGCTCCCATTCTTAGTCCTCGCCCTCTCCCGCTCCTATCTGGGGGTCCCGAAGACCCTTCGTTTGCTTACAGTTGGATCTGTGTGCTGTCCCCGCGGGCCCGGCCACTCCTCTTCTCCATTTTAGGGTCTCCATGGGCAAAATTATCCTGTCCTTCTTCGCCACCCCACCTCTTCGGTGTCTCGGTCAAGAGATTTTTTTTTTCCCTCCCCACAATACTCGCTTTTGCCTTCATATTTCAGATCCGAAGGGCTTTGGGGGTCCCAGGCAGGGGACTTGAGGGGGCATTTCATCGGATTCTCCCCCACTCTGCTCTAGATTGAATTTGAGCCTCTGAAGGGAATATAGAATATAAACCCTAGATGCCGTTGCTGATCCGGCCGTATTCGTTCCTTGCTCGAGCATCCCGGAGAATAGGGGTGGGGGGCTCTTTGAAAATGTAGTTGTTGGGGAGGGTTAGGCTTTTTTTTTTTTTTTTTTTCGAGCAAAAACGCAGTTCTCCATGTCAAATTCGTTGCTTTTGGAAGACGGAGAATCGAGGAGAAAGGGGCAATTCTGTCCCTGAGAAATACAGATACAAAAGGCATTTTTTTTTTCTTTTTAAATAAATAAGGCTGGGAGAGCAGGCGGAGTACCTCGGGCCGGTGGGTGTGTGAGGAGACTCTCTGAAGATTAACAGCCTTTTGGGAGCCCCAGCTCCAGGGATTCCCCTGTTTTCTGAGCCCCATGGCTGCTCCCCCCCTCTGCAGGTTCTACAGGGAAGACACTAAAACCAGTTTTCTAAATTACACCCCAGCTCTTCCCGTCTCCAGCCCCTTGCATTCCGGAAAACTTTAATAAAAAGAACCCTCCCCTCCTGGACAGCTAGCGGCCAGGGGGTGGGAGGTGAGGAGGAGGAGGAGGAGGACCTGGGGGTGAGAAGGAGACTGACCCCGGGGGTGAAAGTTAGAGAGAAACGCCACTGGGGTGAAACACTGCCTGCCTGTCCCCTTCTCGCCTGCTACCTGGAAGCCTGCAGTGCGAGGCTCAGAGCCACACCCCAAGCCTTCTTCCAGCTGCTTTGGGAATATCTGGAGGCCAGGGGAGGGGAAGTCATGAACCCAAACACCCAAGCTATGGCCTGGCCAAGGGTTTGTTGAAAGGAGTCTCTCCTTGGGTAGCTATCCCAAGAACAAACATACAGTCATCCTTTCCTGCGGACTTGGGCTGGTCTGAGACCTCCCATGTGCATGTACAGAGCCCGTGTATGTGGGGGGGGGGGGCAGCCAGAGATTCCAGGGTGGGGTTCTGCCACTTGGAGAAAGGTCGCCTCCTGTCTCTCTTTCCATCCCTGCAATGCTCTGCCCTCTTGGGGAGCCTGGGGGTGCATAGGAAGAGATGCCTGGCACCCTAGGGATGCCATAGGTGAAAGAGGAGAGTGGGTTTCCTAGTTCTGGAAACTGGAAGAGAGCACTTCCTGGGGCGGGATCAGTGGGTTCAATGGTGGTGGCACTGGGGTCTGGGTATAATGTTGTCCAGGAATGCCTAGATGGGGTCACGGGCCAACAAGAGGCAACATTAGGAAAACCTGGAAGGCCGAGGCAGGCTCTGAGATAACGCTATACTCCTGGTCTGTTTGGGGGTCGAGGGGGTACCAAGTGGCTGCTTTGTCTGAGCCATAGAGAGAGTGTGTGGGTATTTTGGAGATGGTTTGTCAGTGCCTGTGGCTGCCTCTGTATGTATGGTGCAGTGTGCGTCCTGGGTCTGTGACCCTACAAAGTGTGTCTGTGTACCAGCGTGTCTCTGTGGGTAGAAGTTCGTGCCTGAGGCCCAGGCAACTGTGCGTGTAAGTCTTGCGGGACTCCTGGGGGAGCCCTGGCCCACGGCGGGCTGTGCTGTGCCTGCATGCAAGCACCAGCAAGTGGCCATCTCTGTGATGTGAGACAGAAGTCTGTCGGTATCTTTGCTTGCGTAAGGCAGACCACCTGGCTTTCGCTGGTGGTGCTGGACATGGCGATAGTTGTGTCTGGACCCATGTGCTGTCTGTGCACGGGTCTGTGTGTGCTCTGCTCCTGCACACGCGCGTGTCTTTCTGACAGCGTGAGTGGGGAAGGCCCAACAAACGTCTTTGTGCACAGGATCGGTGTTCGTGGCATGACCTGCTTGTGGTTGAAGGTAGGAGAGTGGGCCTTGTGTCTAGAGAGTGGGGGCTGTGTCTACGCCTGCTTCGGACCTTGTCCCCAAGGGCCAGTGACACAGTCTTGTACCAGTGGCTCTGTGTCTGTGGCCATGTTTGCCGACACCTGAGAGGGTTGCTTGGTGGACATCCATCGCACTGAGGAGAAAGACGGGCAGGAAGTGGAGGTCTCAGAAGGTGGCTGCAGACACGATTGGCCTGGGACCCCAGCTGGGGCAGGGCAGGGCCTTCCTTGGCACCAGCATCATGCCTTGTCTGCCCGAGGACTGTGGCCACAGCCCCTCCCTCCTCTGAGGTCCTTTCCCTTTGGTCTTGGAGCTGGGATGGGGCATGAATCACCTTCTCCCTGCTGGAGAGTGGGTAGGCCTCAAATTCTTGATTTCTCCCCTCTGCCCCCGGGGCAAGCAGATTCCAGTCCTGTTAGCATTTGAGTCCATCACTGCCTGCCCTCCTTGGCCCACCCAGCTCACACATTCCCCAGGAGGGATTGACAGGGGAAATCGTTTAGCTGGGATTTCTCCTCAAGAAAGGGCCCCCACTCCCAGTAGCCTGTCCCTGCTCTTCCTCGCTTGGGCTCCAACACTAAGAGAAGGCAGATGAGGAAGGGGCTCTGAGGGGCACCAGAGCCTTCCAGGCAGGTAGTGGCTGCTTTGGGACAGAACTAGTGACAGCAAGCGTGATTTCTGGAACTCTCGGCGATAGTACCGGTTAGCTCCTGACAGAGAAATCTCTCCTCTTTCTTGAGGAGAAGTATCTTCCTAGGGCCTTGCCCTGTGTCACCTGCGTTCCACAGGAGATGCCCTGATAAAAGTGGCCTGCTTGGCTGAGTGATATTTGGCAGCTTATCTCACAATGTGACTGAAGGACACTGACCCCTCCCCTTTCTGGGCCCCTTTTCTCACTTTTTATCTGGGGCCACCAGCCCACCCAACCTTTCAATTTAGGGAAAATGTTTTGCTGAGGTCTCCGAGCCTGTTTGGACACCCCAGAGCCCATCCTCCACTCAAGGGCCTGTCTTAAGCGGTGCCTCAGTTTCTCCATGTGTCACATCCTGCTGCTGCCTCTCCACTGCTAAACGCCCACCCGACAGCCGACAGCCGAGTCTCTCAAAGGCTTGGGAACGTGTTCAGTCAAACCCCAGTGGGGGTCAGTAGGCTGGGCCCAGGGAGGCACCTGGAGTCTGCGGGGGAGGAAGGCCCCAGGCCAGGTGTTAACACTTGTAACAGGCAGGAATTACAGCTGGCTGGGGCGGGCAGCGCTGGTGAGGAGCTGAGCTGGCTGGAGGCTGTTGATCCCACAGACAGACAGACAGACAGACAGACAGATGGGAGATACCAGGTCGGATGGCCAAACTTTAGCAGGGTGTTCGCCCTTGCTGAGAAGATCTTGCCTTGGGAGATCCGTCTGGGGGAAAATGAATGCAAGACCCCTTGACAGTGAGTTCAGGGCTCTTCTGCCCATCCCACCCCTTCGGTGGGTGGGGCCTCAAGCTCCAAAGGGAATGTAATTGGTGGTGGATCTGTTGGAGATCCTTCTGGTGGCATCACACATTGCTGAACAAAGAAAGAAAGAAAGAAAACAGGTCAAACATTATAGAACACCAGGAGTTGTGCCGTTGAGAAGACCCTACTCAAATGTGTAGGGAGGAAGGTATGGGGGGTGTGATGAAATCTCCCCCCCAGTCAAGTGTCCTGTTAACATTCTTGGGACCAGGGGGTAAAAGCTGGGAGAGTCTAAGCTCTAAGGGTCCTGTATGTCTAAGCCTTTCTGAAGCTTGGTACCTGCTGCTGCTGCCTTTTCTGTCAACTCAGCTAGAGTTGGTCCCCAGGGCCCAACTCTCATGCGTGGGCTCCTGTTCCACCCCTGATTAAAGAGGCCAGAGGTAGACAGAGGGCACCAAATAAGAATCCCCAAGGAGCAGACTCGTCCAAGCGAGCTTTTCCCATCCCGTTACTACAGAACTCAGGTGTTTGCAGGAGGATGCAGTGGGCTTGGGGATAAGAGGGATAATAACCACTGGCCTCGTACCACAGCTACTGACAGAAGGGCCTGCCCTACCTCTACCCAGCACCCTCTGGATTGCATGATCTACGTCTAGATATTCATACTGGGGCGCAGGAGATGGTTCAGGCTGGGAGTGGAGAGACCCATGTCTGAGTTCTGAGCTTACCACCATTGGCTGTGTGACCCGGGGCGAATCTGTGCTTCAGGTCCCTGCCTCTCTCCGGGCTTCGTTTCCTTGTCTGTACTGAGAGGTGTTCTCAGAGTCTCGGGGATATGGCAGGGACTCCACAGCAGATACTTGGGACCTTGCTGAGACATTGCACCCCTTTATCTCTGTAGCTTGTCCTAAACCCCACCCCTACCCCACTCCTGCCTAGCCTTCTTAATGCACGCCCAAGCCTCACACGAGAACTTCATTTCCCTGTCTCCAGGCTGCTGGTTCACATACCTGTATACTTTCATGTTATCTAGTGACCAAGGCAAAATGACCTCTCTCAGTCTCACTCAGTTTCTCCAAACGAAAAATAAGCAGTTATACCATCTTCTACCCCGTGAACATTCGTGACTGAACACAAGCCCCTAGAATGCTGCCGGTATACAGGAAGTACAGCTCAACGTTTGAACCTCTGTCTGGTCCTGAATCCAGACTCGACACCTCCAAGAATCCCTCCCAGGTCAGCCCCCATGGCTCTTCTCTCTCCTTGTTCTATCATGCTTGGCTAGTGCCCACAGGCTTGTCACTTTCTTCAAAAGTAGAGGAAATGCAGCCTTTTACTGCCTGGGGAGGGAAGGGTAAGGTGGACAGAGGTGCTGGGGTTCTCCCTAATCCTCCTGATACCCCACAGTCTTCCAAGCTCTGATGCCTCTGTCATTTCCAGTTGGGACGTCAGAGAGAGGGCTAGGTTTGGGGCACTGGCTGCTGAAGTGGCCCCAGCAGGAGGTGAAGCTGCTTCTGGAGCTGGGGGATGACTCCGAAGGTGATTTATAGACGGAAGGCAGAAAGCTTGGCTCCTGGCAGAGGCCTGCTGCTTAATTACATTCTTTGGGGGGGGAGGTATGTGGGGTGACAGTAAGGGAGAGACTCCTAGCTCGTTCCCTCCGGGCCTGGGACCTGTGATGTCCTACCTCCAAATTGGGTTCTTCTTAGAGAGCGAATCCCTTGTACTGACCTGGTACTGGGTGTAGGCCACTCAGAAGAGCAAGGGGTGGGAAAGAAGGAGAAGGAGAGAGTCCCATGGACACAGGCACCCCAGGTGAATGGAGCCCAGTAGTAGAGAGGGATGTTGGGGAGGATCACTGGGTCTCCACCTTGCTTCCGCAGGAGAATAGCTAAGCCACCCGGGCCAAAGACTTGTGGAATCTTCTCAGTGTGGCAACTCTCCACTTCCCCCTTAGCCCTGTAGGTGCCTGAGAAGAGCTTCAGGTTGGCTTCTTGTCCCGTGGGCTTGGATCCTGGTGGCCCATGGAGACTAGGCCTGGTACTCGGAGGCTGACCCCTAACTCTTTGACTTATATCGCCTGTTGCGTAGGGCCGAGGTACTCCTGATAGCATCAACCTTGCACTAGAGGAGAGAGCACTACCCTCTCCCCCCTCCCCGAACCCTGCTTAAACTAACTTCTCGGGGAGCCCCACAGCTCACCTGGCTGCCTGGTGGCAAGCTCTGGAGAGTTACTTCTGTCAGTTCCAGCACAGACTCTAATTGCACGTTCAGCCCCAGATACTGAGCCTTTAGGTCAGGGGACCCCCACAAAAAAAAAGGTATGGGGCAGGCAGAGGTAGGGGTGCCAAGGCCTGCAGCACCTGGCTGCCTGTTTGAGTTTGGCTAGTACAGCTGGCAGAAGTTGGCAGGGGTCAGGATGGGGACAGCAGACAGCTCTCCGGTTCCCCCTGAGGCAGGCCTTCTCAAAATGGCCTCATTAATGCATGTGGAGTGAATTCCAGAAATGTCAGGCCCACTCATACATCTAAAGGAAGGCTGGGGGACCCAGAAGCGTGCTGTGCCTGGAGACAAGAGGAGTCAGAGTGAGAAATGGTTTCCAGGTAGGGAGCCGGGGGACCTGACCTGTTGAACATGGTCTTCTCCTGAAGTGATGCTCTGTGCACGGCCAGCCAGCGGGAGTTTGGGTTGTCTGTACCTGATGGGAGACCGGGAACGGATTCCGTAAACTTTACACTCAAGCGGCTTCGAGATGCTGGCTGAGTTGTCAACCTCCTCAGACCTCAGTTTTCTCATTCGCCAAATGGGCAGTACCGCGCCTTCCCTGGCTGTGGGGCTGCTAAGATCTCAGGATGTCTGTTCCCCCCAAAGTCAGCAACTGCTAGAAAGATGACCGAGAGCCCTGCCCCCTACACAGAGGTGGTGCAAGAGCACCGGTCTCCGAGTAGAATCTGTGGGGAGCAGAGCCCTTCCTTAGGTTTAAGACCAAGCGACAGTGGGTGTGCCCCAGTTTCAGCTCTGAAGGTCCATGAGAGCCCACAGACCTGACCCTCACTGAGACCTGGAGTAAGAGGTCCAGTGTGGGGGGCGGGAGCTACCGGTGTGAAGGCAGGCAACTGGAAGGGCTCTTTCAAGGCCTGAGGTTATTAGGAAATCCGAACTTCCCCCAGGGATTGCCAAGAAAACCCACAGCAGGCGGGCCCTGCTCCTCAAGCTGGGCTGGAGAGAGTAGATGAAACTGTTGTGCGTCCCTGTGTTGGCAAGGGGGATGGGAGCAACAGGACCCTGTGCCCAGGTCTGTTGGGAGGGCCTTTCTGCCAAACCTGCCCCTGGGCTGAGTCCCACTTATCTGTCGGAGCCAGCTGGGTCAGCAGGGAAAGCCAATCTTCCAGTGCCTGCTATGAATGCAAAAGGAGGCTTGTGACCACGTGAACCGGCACGCCACCACCCCCTCTAGTCTTCGCCACACTTTATAATGTGGCTTTCTGAGGGTGTCATCCTGCTCCTCTGAAACCTCTCATGGTTCCAGTTTAGCCACCCCCCCCCTTGTTTTGTTTTGGCCTGTACCTATCTATACATCTTTCTGAACTCCTCCCTCAAACCCAGCATCAAATAGAACATGACCCTCTCTGCCTGTTCTCCCTCCCACTGTCCTCTGAGCTGGGGAAGGCAGTAAAACTCTTGTCTCTAGGCTGGCCAGGTCTTACTCTCCCTCTCTGCCCAGCACAGGTCCAGCTTGGCTTGGGTCCTGCCGCTGACAGCCTTGGGCTGTGAAGGGCCTTCAGTGTCCCTTAGGCCAGGGGACCCTTAGTTGAACGGGCTGTTAATGTTCCTCTAGGTGTCTCCACCATGTTCCTTTCCTTGGGCTTTGTTGCTCCCGGTCAGCCCAGACGGCAGGTTTGTTTGTTTATGTGTTAGTCCATGTTCAAGCAGCTCATGCTGTGCATATAGAGTTGGCAGGACCCAGAGGCAGGTGCCTTTGCCTGCTGGATGGTGGTCTACACAGACCCAGAAGATAGGCGTCCAAGCTTAAAGGTGAAGCGGCGGCTCCACACAGGTCACACGTGGTGGGAGGAGCGTTGGAGCTCACATCCTTTCTCCTCCTGCCTCCGCCCAGGCTTGCAAGGGGACTCCCCAGTTAGGAGACGCCGCTCGCTAGTGTAATACTTTGTTCTCCAAAGCATTTTGAGGCAAGATCTCACTTGACTTTCAGCGGGAGAGCCACTACCTAGTGTGTGTGGGTCCCACGATGAAGAGTCTAGGAACTCTGGCTGGGGACAGGCGTCCGTCACTGGAGCCTTCCTGCAGCCGGTCGGTCCAACTTGAGGCTGTCCTCAAGTTGGGATGGTGCAGTGTGGTCCTGCAGGCGTTTTGTTGCCCTTGGACTAAGCAGGGCTAGCCTCAGTCAATCGTTGGGCCTCTGTTCTCTTAACTGGAAGGTAGTCAGTGACCCCTGAGGTTATGGCCTGCAACCCGCCCCATCATCCCCCCGGGTCCCTTTTTCTCCTTGGCTTCACACTGTATGAGCCAGAAAGCAGTCAGTCAGAGTGGTTTGGCTTTGTGTGTGTGTGTGTGTTGGAGAGAAGCTATCTACGCCTGTGTGTGTGTGTGTGTGTGTGTGTGTGTGTGTGTAGGGGTATATGTTCCTGTGTGCTTTTGAACCAGTCTCTCACTGGGACCTTGGGCTCACTGGTTAGGAATGACCTCAGCTCTTTGGGTAAACCACCTTACCTTTCCCCCCTCAGAATTCTCACCCATGTCCTAGCCCTGAGTTGGCATCTATGGGCTGTTGATTGCTTACTCGACTTTCACAGCTAAACCTTCAGCATTATTTCCCGCCAAGAAACTAGAATGCTCTCCCCTTTCTTATAAATCACATTTCCTTTATGTCCCGGCCATTAGGAACCAGGCTTGACACGTAACGCTTGTGCCTGCACTGACCTTGGGCGTCGTGTTCGTCCTCTCCTTTGCCAGGTCCAGCGTTTCTGTCTCCATCCTGCTATTTACCCAGGAACATTTTGTATTCTGAACTCCTTGCAGGCAGACCCCATGCCTGGGACATCTGAAATTCTCCATGCTTGGTCTCTGCATAGTGGCTGCTGAGGATCCATAAATATATATATATATTTTTTTGGTCTTCAGATGGGATGTTGGCTGCCAGCTGTGCCGAATCCTTACTGAAAAGAGGCCAGGCACACAAAAATAAAAAAATAAATAAACAAAGCAAAAGACATTTTGTCAGCATGGTGGCAGTCTGCCTGTAATCCCTGCACTCCAGAGACTGCGGCAGGAGAATTGCAAGTTTGAAACCAGCTTGGGCTCTACAACAAAATCCTGTCTCCACAAAAGAAAGAAGAATGGGGGTGGGCAGTTTGAGGAAAAAAAAAATGGCTGTTTCCAAGAAGCGCCTCCAAGCAGACAGTTTGGGGGAAGTACAGGTGGTGTCTCTATCGTCTGCTTCCCCCGCCCCGCCCAAGTCCGAAGGGATGCTGCCTACGGGGATGCTGTTATGATGTGCTTTAGTCTAAACTTGAAGGTGGCGGCCCGCCTCCTGGGAGTCTGTTTCTCTGTCAAGACAAGGTCCCAAACACTACAGCCAAGGATTCTCTTCAACTTGTCACCCTCCTGCTTCTGCTACCCCAGTCCTGGGATTGGCATGCACCACCGTGCCTGGGGTTGTTCGGTGTTGGGGACTAAACCCACGCTTCATGCACGCTAGGCAAGCCCTCGACCAGCTATACCCCTAGTTGGGGACTGTTTCTGCGATGGCTGTGCCTTCCCTTTGCTTGGCCGCCATCACACCTGCGAGTCCTGCCTCCCTTACCTTGGGAGACAACTGGCGTTCTTGATACCGTTTCATAAGTGACACCGTGTACCCTGTAGAAGTTCAGGGTGGCATGAGGATGTTCAGGGGGAGCAGGGGAGACAGACTCAGGATCACACACAGTGGCCTCCCTCAACCCAGGCTTTCCCATTTGCAAAGCTCTGGCTGAGACCCTGACTAGGCCTGGGCTGAGCCACCGCTGTGGTGGGAGCCGCTCGAGAGGAGAACCGTGCAGTTTCTGTGCACTGTGGTATCTTTGACATCAACACTTGGGAGACCAAGACAGGCAGGTTTCTGTAAGTTCAAGACCAGCCTGGTCCACATGGTAGGTTTTAGGGCAGCCAGGGCAACAAGAAACCTTGTCTCAAGCAACAACAATTAAACCAAAAAGCCTAACCAACAGAGAACAGAAGCAAAGAAGTGCTTCAGGGTACGGGGAGGGGAGGGCAGCCTGCCCCACCACCTAGCAAGGCTTCAGCTTACCTGTCAGCTCCTGCCCTTAGTTGACACCCCAGAGACCACCCCACTCAGCCCATTGGCTTTACCAAAGAGGGCATCCAAGTCTACTGTGGGTGTCCATCTCAGTGGAAGCAGGCTGTGTGAGTTTCCAGAACTTTCCAAGGATAGCCACGGCTCCAGCATGTCCTTGAAGCTAACACAGTAGCCCTGTCTCCAGAAGGTGGGCAGCCAGGGAACGGGGTTTAATAACCAGCAGGGAATCAATCTGTCCCTCCAGATGCTCCAGACTCAGCCTTGTGCACACAGAGGAGACGTCACACACACATCCTCTCCAACAGCCTTAGAAGCTTCCTCTTGTTCTCCCCATTCTGCAGGTGACTCACTGAGGCCCCGAGAGGACCACCTCAGTGCTCAAGGCTTCTTGGCGAGTAGACGCCAGCTCCAGTCACGCTGGAAGCAAGGCCCTCCAGGGTCCACAGGCCCTCGGTGATACTACACGCCATCCTAGCAGCCAGGAAGTTCCCTCAAAAGTCTAGCTAAAGACTTAGTCTAAGCCCAGGTGCTTTCATTTGGTTGCCAGGACATGAGCAAGCATCTCTGATGTTCTAAGTTTGCCCTAGAGGACTAAATATAACTGCTCCCAGAGTCTCTTTTCCAGAACAGTCCCTTGGAGGTGGGCTGCCTTGAACTAAGTGTCCTTCAGGTCTTTCTCAGCATCATCTGCAAGTCCTCTGGTCCACAAACTGCCTTTAGCCCAAACTGTGGGCCAGATTGTGCTCTGGCCTTTGAGGCAGAGGGCTCTGCACTCATTATGGGGCCAGGAATCTGGAGTCCGCCACGCTCACACCCTCAGGGGCCACACCCACCTGGTCATGCTCCAGGTATCCTTCTGGGACTCCTTCCCAGATGCCTTCGAGCCTCCCCCTGTGCTCTGTGGGATTCTGCCTGAGGTCTGTCCTACTGGCGGAGGCCGATAGCCCAAAAAGAGGCCAGGGTAGGCCTTTGCAGGGGCTGTGGATACGTGCAGCTTTAGCCAGCTGTCGAGCACGGGACGGTGGAAGGGTGAGCCCAGCAGAGGCCGGGGACTATTTCTGCCCATGTCACCATCTTCTAGAATGAACTCCTTGAAGAACTGGACCTTTCCCGTATTTTTTTTTTCCCCAGATAGGAGGCTAGTATTATTTTTAAATTTTTGTATTGGTAGATCACACACACACACACACACACACACACACAATCACATGGTTCCGTTGAGCCCAGGTGGAGGAGCTCAGTAGAACGTGGACTGTCGACACCTGCTAACCTGAGGTGAAGATTTTCAGTCTCTGGGACTTGATGAATGAGCTGCCTTTGTTTAATAATCCCATCCCATACGCTCAGGCCAGGCAGAGGGAGTTGGGTGGAAAGTGGGTCTATCCGTGTTCTTCCGGCACAGAATGTGGGAGAGGGCTCGGAGGTCCTGCCGCTGTCCCTCCCCTTCAGCCTGGCGGCATGGGGTAACCTTAGCACGGCAACCCCTTGTTTAGCAGCAGTACTGGGGACGGTCCCAGCTGTGTTCCCTCTTAGACCTTGTCTTGCCACTCTCGGTCTCAAATGACCTTCCATTTGTGCTTAGCCAGTCTTGCCGTTTTAGAAGGTGTGATCAGAAGGACAGTGACACCATCAGCTAACACCCCCATCACCATGCACCGTCCAGCCCCTGCCTGGCTCTCCTTCTGACTACCCCCATGCCTCCTTCACCTGCTTGCCTGCTAGCCTCCTTTCACTAGCAAGGATTAGAGCATGCTCTGGTGGAGGACAGACCTGGGCTTCTGTCTGTGTAGCTGGGTGACCTTATTTTCTCCGAGCCTCAACCTTTCCCTCTGTAAAATGGGTATCGTGAGGATTAAAGGATATAGCATACATGAGACAGACAGGGTCTGGCGTCTACCCCGTGAGTAATCCTCCCATTTGCCATCATTAATCTTTCTGCATCACGCCTCTGTGCTTTCGTGTGCTCCCCGACCTTCTCCCAGGGCAGGCTGTGAGGACTCCTGCAAAGTGAGGCGGGTACCATTGCCTCACGGAAGCCTTTCGCCAGCACCTGCCTCATCTGAGCCCCTCCTGGAGGCTCAGTGGGGTTCCTTCATCTCCACCCACCCTGCCAAGCAGCACAGCACACGAGGCGGCATCTAAGGACAGCACCCTAGGATGAGGGCACGGTGCTGAGTGTGCCCTGCATGGCAGACGCTCAGTCTTTCTGCTGTGTGTCCTCCTCCTCCCCAGAAAGGTTGACAGACACTTGTCAATTGCTCCTCTTCGGTTCGCAGTCACGTAGCATGGGGATCTATCAATTCTGCTTTGTCTTTGTGGCCCAAGCAAGCCTCGTATAGCAACATGAGGGCGCAGAGCACAGCTTGGGGAGCACTATCGTTCTAGTGATTGGTGGGGCTTAGGTGCTACCTACTGCAGTGGACAGCAACTCTTTCACCCGTGATGCCAGCAGGGCCCAGCCTCGACCTTTCACGGACACATATCTCTCACTGCATTCGAAGAAGAGCTGTCCATGGAGAATGGCACATCCCAGACTTGTCAGTTGGCGGGTCCCAGACCTTGGGAGGAAAAGGGGTTACTTGAAAAATTCTGAGCCTCCATTTCTTCTATATAAAAGGGGGGGGGGGCAGGGCACTGTGATGTCAAGATAGTTATGAGGACCCTGCTACATAGGGGCTGAGCCGACAGTGACAGGTCCCTGGTGGCGGGTGCAGGTCATTCCAGCACAGCGAGGGTTGTCCAAGTCCTCAGTACCGGGAAAGAATGCGGGTCATCCTGCCCTAGAGAAAGGGCCACGCTTGGGGAAAGCCATACTCACCTTGGATGGTGTGTCCCAATTATCACCTTATTTGAAAACCAAAGTGGGAGTGGTTCAGGAGAGGATGCCAGTGATTCAGTGAGGACACTGGCCTGACCCTGAGTCCCTGGTGTCCTGCTCAGCCTTTGGCTCCTGGGAAGGGGGTGGGCAAGTCAGATGTGGTGGCTTCAGGGAGTTTTACTGGGGCTCCTGGGCTGGTCTGTGCAGGTTTAATACGGCTGAGGCACCGGTCATTTCAGTCCTGAGGAGTGTGGTGAATAAGCCTGGCTGGGAGTCCTGGGGGGTGGGGTCGCTGCGCAGGCCCCGCCTTTTAGGGAAGAGGGCCTTGCCGGGCCATTCGGAGTGTCACAGACAAGAAGGGGTGAGCTGCTGCTGCTCTGGCTAAAATGTACCCTGCACAGACACTAGTTGTCCTGTTGAGAACCGGTGAATGAATATTCTTTTTATTATATAGTGCTTCACACACACAGGAAGCAGACACATCATATGGGATGTCATAACAAGACGAAGCCTTGTGCCTCCCCACGCCCTGAAGAACCAGAACATCTACATTTGTCCAGAGGTTTCTCCCTTCCCATCCCAACACCATCTCCCTCCAGATGTGACTGCATCCTGAAGTTTACCTTTTTTGGGGGGAGGGGGGTTGTCTCTCACCCAGTCTGGAACTCACTGATTGGGCCAGGCTGTCCAGGAAGTCCCCTGAAGATTCTCCTGTTGATAGCTTCCGATGCTGCAATTACTGCCATGCTGTTTATATGGCTGCTGGAGACTAAAACCAGGGCTTCAAGCCTGCAGGGATTACTGACGGAGCTCTCTCCCCAGCCCCCACACATATATTTCATGACTAAGATAACAAGCCAGCTGGGTGTGTTGGCACTCCTTTAATCCCAGGACTGGGGAGGCTGAGGCAGGTAGATGTCTTTAGAGTTCCAGGACAGCCGGGGCCACACAGAGAAACCTGGTCTCAAAACAACAACAATAAACAAAAGAGGAAAAACCCCACCTCCACCTCCCAAGAGCTGGGATTAAGAGGTGTGTGCGGCCGCCTCTGTCTTTGTTCTCTCTATGTCATTTTCCTGTGTTATGCTCCACTGGTGTGGAGAATGTCTGCGTTTCTTTCATTTTCACAGCTGTAGAGTAGTCACTGTGTCCGCCAGCTTCCCTCCAGGGAGGCACACACCTCTCTCTCTGTGCCCTTGGAGGCGAGCTCTCCCTGGAGACGCTTGCCTAGGAGTTAAGCTGCGGATTGAGGGAGAAGCGGTTCTTCTTAGAATGATGCCAAGCTGTTTCCCAAGGAGTGATCCCATCTCCTTGCCACCATTCCTCTTTTTGCTGTCATCTTCCAAAGCCTTTTCACATTGCAGCTCAGAGGTTTCCCTTGGTCTCGTTCCAGCTTGGCTTCTGTGTTGTCCATCCGTCTGTCTGTCTGTCCATCCATCCTTCCCGCCCCCCCCCACTTCTACCCCGTCCAGCTCCTCCGAGCAATCACTGTGTCTCATCTCACCAGTCCTACGTGATCCCGCTAGGAAAGGCTTCTAGGGTCAAACATATTTAGAAGTCATCTTGCTCTTTGGAGTGTCAGTGGCACCAGGGGAACTGCAGAGGTGACCCTTGTTTTCATTTGTCTAGTCTGTTTCCCCAGACTAGTTAGCCCAGGAGTCTTTTCTCTCCTAGGAAATCCTCCTCCCCCTTTCAGTTTTGTTTTTGTGGTCTTATTTTCTCAACTGAGAGGCTGTAAATTTTTTCTCCAAGATTTTTGTGGGCATCCTGCATGAAATGAATGAGTTTAGTCCAGGGTGTCCATCCCAGAGGGTCTTGAGATGAATGAGAGATGCTAGCATGGGTGGTGAATGAAGGAGGCAGTAAAAAAAAAAAAAAAAAAAAAAAAAAAAGCAATTGGCTCACTTTTCTGTGGGCCTGCTGGGGTCTCTTGTCCTGTGAGGAGTCAGAAGCTATGGACACTTGAGGCTGTTTGGCCAGGGTCCAGCTCTGCCTACAGTATTTCTGCAAGCCTTCCTCTAACACCCACGTGGAGTGAATCATTCACATTAAACCTCCTGTCACTGTTTTTGGGGCATCTGTTTCATAGGGAGGCCTGGAGCCCTTGCAGGGGCAGAGGCTCTGTTCCATTTCACGCCCCTCCCAGCTTCTCAAGAGTGGCCACGCACCCTGGCTGGTGCGTGAATGCTGTCAGAGGAGATCTCCTGTTGATCCTCCCCAGGGACTTGAGGGCACTGTGATAAAGTCTGCAGGCTCTGGAACTCACACCAAATGTGTCTCCACTTGCCTGCCAGGCTCTCCCTCGGCTTAAGAACTGGGCAGCTCCTTCTCTTCTTCCTACCCACAATGACTCCGCTGACTTTGGGAATAGGCTTGTGTTTTAAATTATTGAGACAGGGTCTCACTTGGTAGCTCTGGATGACCTGAAACTCAGCATGTAGACCAGGCTAAGCTCAAAGTTAAGGCAGGCAGCCTCCTGTCTCTGCCTCCCAAGTACTGGGATTACAGTCATGTTCTGCCACCCTGGCTTTTTGTTTTTGCTGGAGTTTTGTTTAAATTGAGGCACCGTCTCACGTGGCCCAGGCTGGCCTGGGACTGTTCACTGTAGAGTGGAGGGTGAATGCCTGATCTTCCTGACTCTATCACCAAGTTCTGCGATTACAGGACCGCATGCTCAATTCACGTGACAGATGGGACTTCATGTATGAGGCAAGAACTGAGCCTTTGTTTGTTTTGAGGCAGGGCCTTACCGTGTAGTGCTAGATAATCACTATGTAGATAAGACTGTCTTTGAACTTGTGATGACTCTCCTGCCTCAGCCTTCCAGATGCTGGGATCACAGGTGCGCAGTACCATTCGCAACACTGCTGGGTTTTCTTGTTTTTGATCCTTTATTCATCCCAACAAACTGGAGCCTATAACGGTGCTTGGTTGTTTTTATTTGGGGGAGGGGGAGGGGAAGGAGGGAACACACAGGCAAGCAAGCAGGAAGTTGGGAGGCCCAAGCATAGCAGGACTTTCATGGCCAAGCCAGGAAGCGAAGTGTACCGAGACAAAGATCTCTTTGACATAGTGTGGCTAGAGTGCCCCGTGCCGTAGCAGTGTCCTAGAACGGAGGGCCCACCGAGCATGGCTTACTGCCATGATCCTCAGCCTCCTGCACAGGACTATGTGTAGCAATGCTAGCACACGGAACACTAGGACCCCTTTCCCCCAGGGTTAGAGCTCCGGAAGATCAGACAGCAGGGGGTGAGGATGCGAGGCACCTGCTTCTCACCCTGGAGCTCACACCACAGAATCTGGTGGAGGGAGACTGAGGCCTTCCTGGTAAGGAAGGGATTTAAGGCAATTCAGAGAGCACTGGCCTGGTGAGAGCGTGGCAGAGGGGCAGAGGCGATGGAAGAGGCTTGTTATCCTCTCTGCAGCGGTAACAAGACAACAAATGGTAACAAGGATGGCCTGAAATTCCCAGATACAGAAGAACCCTGTTTGGTACTGATCCCTCAGCCTCATGAGCTACCTTATCCGGCTGGATCCAAGAGTGCCCGGGTTCCTGCCAATCTTCTTTCAGATTCACAGATGCTTTCGACATTGCTGCCAGCCTCTGCCTCCATCTTCCCTTGCCCCATTATGTCAGTGTCCTGCTTACATCTCTGTGTCTGAGCCACCGTTTTTTCTGAGAGCAGACAAAATCCACCTAGAGCATCCCCCTTTTACCTCTTCCTTCTTGGTCCAGGTCCCTCCTACTAGTGACACCCTGAACGCACTTATTCTGTGCCCACGGTGTATGTATAACACATCAAGGGTTGTACTTGGTTGAAATGAATTTTAACCAGAAGATTTTTAAAACAACAGCAAGCACAGTGCCAAGTGTAGTGGTACATATCTGTAATCCCAGCATCTGGGAGGCTAGGGCAAGGTAATTTCTATCAATTCGAGGGCAGCCTGGTCTGCATAGTGAGTTCCAGGCCAGCCAGAGCTATGCAGTGAGACCCTCACCCCATTAGATGATCCAGTCCATGGATCATGGGACCATGACAATACTGGGTCAGTGTGGGACACACATGGGTGCAGAATAAGTGAATTCTGCCAGAATGAGTTATTACCAGAGGGTGGATCTAGACCTTCAGACAAAATGGCAGCAGCGTAGGAGGAGAGATCAAACCATTTCAGGCCCTGTAGCTCCTTCTGAGCCTTTGCTTTCTCGGTGGTACAGTGCAATGGCCTGAACCCTGGGGGGCTTTTTTTAAAATCCTTTTCTTAAATTGGGATCTTATTTTTATTTTATGTACATTGGTGTTTTGACTGCACTCGTGTCTGTGTGGGGGTATCGGATCCCCTGCAATTGGATTTGCAGACAGTTGTGAGCTGCCACGTGGGAGCTGGGAATTGAACCCAGGTCTTCCGGAAGAGCAGCCGGTGCTCTTAACCGCTGGGCCCTCTTTCTAGCATTCCCTCCTCCCCCCACCTGACCTTGGGGGTTCTTTGAAAGAAGGAATCTGAATCAGGAGGTTCCGGGGAAACAGCTTTGCAGTCTCAAAGGCGCTCAGCTCTCTTGAGGACAACATATCCACACTGGTTCTGACAACCCAAATCTTCTGGGCTTGATATCTTAGAAGAGGCCTGGTCACCTGGAATTCTCTGAGGTTACTTATCCCTCCGATTCTAGGGCAGAGGTCTCCTGTCCCCTGAGCATGCCTGGGACACAGCCTTTCTTTGAAACATACATGTCAGGGGTAGATGATCCACACCAACATTCAAGAGAAAAAAATACTAGTAGGAAGAGGAGGCAGTGTGAGTCCAGGGCTCAGCCTGAGCAGCAAGACAGGCTGAGTGCCTCAGCTCTCCATTCACACACTGTAGAGACCCTGTCCCAGTAAATGTCTCTCCTCTTGCTGTCTTAGGAAGCGCAGTGCCACCATCACCAGCTACATGACCCCGGACACATCACCTAGCCTCTGGAACCTGTGTCATCACCTGTCAAGTGGGGGTAGTAACGTTGCTGGGTTCTCTGGCAAATTAAAGGATGTATTTCATGTAAAGTGCTTTACGTGGTGCCTGGCATGGAGTCAGGGCCCAATAAATGCTGGCCTTTACAAATAATAATAACCATTGTGAGCAGCCTGGAATGGTCTCCCTCAACCCCCTTGCACCAGAGCTTAGGAAATTATTTCTTCATGGCCTTATTAACTGCTGTCTCCCCAGGTAAGTGCACCCTGTATTATCTTATTCACCACTGAGTATGCACCTGTAAAACCGTTCCCCTGTATTCATTTATAGCCGTTTCCACAAAGAGGCCCCCATTACCCCACCCCCCCCCCCCCGTTTTGTGGGCTCCTCCTGTCTATGGCCACTCCTGAGGGAGCCTCAGCCGCTGGTCTGTGTTGATATCTGCGCTCACGCTGAACACACAGCTTTGTGTGTGTTTGTAGGACACCCCCCCCAAAAAAAAATCTGTAATTTGCCCATGCTTTGTGGCACAGGCCTGTAAACCCACCTACTCAAGGGGCTGAGGCAGGAGGATGGAAAGTTCAAGATGAACGTAGGCCCTAAATCCCATCCCTGAAGAAGCAGAGGTAGGAGGATCTCTGTGAGTTCAGGCCAGCCTGGTCTACATTTGAAGTTTTAGATCAGCCAAGAGTACATAGTAACAACCTACCTCACCCAAGAGAGTAAAAAAAAGAAAGCTCAGGGTGGGTCCGAGAACTTAGCAGCACCCTATCTCTATGCATCTGTAGCTATATAACAGAAAAAGGGCTGGGAATGTATGGCTGTGGAGAGAGAGAGAGAGAGAGAGAGAGACTTTTGTGCACAAAGCTTGTCCTCCTCCAGAAGAAATACAGCAAAACACAGGACTGAAGGTGCAGACGTGGCCGTGGTAGCAGCTGGGCCCTGCAGCCTTCTGGCGTGACACGGTTGGGCACATGAGAGGAGATGGGTGAACAAGGTGGACTCGGCGTGCAGAACGCATCGGCTCCCCTCTGGCTTATGTGAAAGAACCCAGAAGTCGTGGATCCCTGCAGGAGACACATCTTGAGACCTTGAACCCCAGTACTGTCTGGGGGCATCCAGCGTGTCCGGGAGTTTCTGTACTCACAGGCGTGTAAACCCCACTGCAAGGCTCAGAAACCTGGGTGGAGAAATCAGGGAAGGGGGGGTATAGGAAGGCAGATGTAAAGAGGAATGTAGTGTTGGGCAAGGCACGGTGGGGTCCCCCAGCAGGTTTCTTTTGAAAGTGTTTTTCATGGTCACCTTCCTTTTTGAATGGATGTTAGCTAGCTAGTACTAAGGCTCTTAAACTCCAAGCTCGGAGGCGCCGGTGATTTTTTTTTTTTTTTAACCTGGCCTATGTAGATGAGGGACATGCCCAAACTAATCAAAAAACAGTTTGGCTGCTGCGGCTGTCAAGATGGAGGCTTGAGAAACCCGGAGAGCTAGGATGAGGACAACACCAGGGCTCGGGGGAGAAACAGGGAGGCTAGCTCTGGGTACCGGGAAAGGATGGAGCAGATAGAGCCAAGTGGTGAAGCCCCACGAGCGGTCCTAGTCTCTCTGGGCTCCTGGCCTGCAGGGAGGACTCACTAACCCCTCACATCCTTCCGATGCAAGGTGGAGCAGACATCGTTACTGGGAATTCCGTGTGTGGCCAGCATTGAAACTCGGCGGCCCTTTCTCTGGGCGCTCAAATTCCTGCTGGGGTCCTGCTTGGGTCTGCAGGCAGCTAGGAGCGTGGAGCGGGGCCCTCGCAAACCCAGAGAAGAAAGGCCAGGTTCAGCGGAGGAGCTGGAGGCGGGAGGCCGAGGCTGGTGAATGTGATGGTGTGGGTGCGGGGCAGGGGGTGCGAAGGAAGGTGTTGAGGCTCGCTCCGGGGAATGGGCCCGGGGAGGGGGAGGAGCAGGCAGCGCTTTGAACTTGCGCGCAGCCTCCAGAAGGAGGGCGGGGGAAGCCCAGGTGCCGGCCCGGCTGCCTTCACCTGCGGATCCTTGGCGCTGTTGGGGGGACTGCGGCGCAAGGAAGACCTCCTGGGAACGCGGTGGAAATACCCACCTTGAAAGGCTCGGAGCGGGAACGTAGCCCTGAGCGCCGGGCGTGGCGCGCCTCCCGCCCCCCTCCCCACCCGCCGCCCGCTGCAGCTCGCGCACCTGCTGCTGCTGCCGGGCTGGGGCCAGGGCCGGTGCCCGTGCCATTCCAGGGCCCTGTTGCTGATGCTCCCAGCAACTGGGCCTTCAAGGTGCCAGCCCTGCACAGGTGCCATCCAGAAGTCCCCACAAATGAGTGGGGAGTTTCTATTGTTCTACGAAGTTTTATTATGAGAATTGCTAATGAGGGCTGTAACCCTGCTTAGGGGGTTAGGGCTGGCAGAGCACGCTGCAAGGGCCTGGTGTTCACCACCACAACACAGCAGCGGGTGAAGTGAAGCAGAAAAGTCGAAAGGGGGCAGGGGATACGGCTCAACCGGTAGAGCCCTTCCCTAGTACACCTGAGGCCGTGGTTTAAAGCGCCGTCCTGCTGGGATGGGGAACCAGGAGCGTTATAGCTAGTCCCAGACCATCCAACTCTACTTGGCAAGTTCCAGGCAAGCCAGAGCTACAGTAATGAAAAGTGGTCAAAAATAATACAAGGAGCAAGCATTCACACACCTCCTGATGCGGCCATTTTGGATGCTACAAACATGCCTGTTTGTTTTCGCCGACTGTGAAGTAAATTCTATTCATCATGAGTTCTGAGATTCCGATATGTGAGGTTGGTCCCTGACCTCAGGCCATCCACCATGCAGCTTTCAACAAGCTGCAGTGATACGGGTTTCCTGGTGTCCTTTCTGCCTTTATCCTGAGGGTTTTCAACCCAGGCTCCAGACGTGTATGTTCTCTCTCGTCTTTATTTTAACCTCAAAGCAATTCTCCTCATGCCCAATGCACTCGGCCCTTGGGAGAGCTACGGGCTGTGGTCTCTCCTCACCTCACGTGACCTACCCTCAGACTGCCTGCCTGCCTCTGTGCAGTCACATGGCTTGTACCTCTGCCTCTCCTTTCCCTGACAGCTGAGGGTGACCTGTTGGGTCAAGCGTGGTGAGCTTTATGGGGAAGGATGGGTGGCTCCCACATCGCACCATCTCAGGCTCTCCTGCTGTCCCATTCATTTCTCTGGAGGTGTTTAATAGTTTCTCAGCCTGCTTCCCAGATGGGCTGGTCCAGCGGGTTAGCGCTGGAGTCCTTGAGTCTGGGTTTTGCAAATCTGCCCCTGGTAAGCTGCTTCAGTGTCTCACCTGCCTTCCTGGCCTCAGCAGCCAACTGGGCAGTGATCATCCTTTGACCTTCCACAGGGAGAGAAGCTGCATTCTGGAGGTTCTGGTTCTAGCAGACCTGAGTGTCTGGATCTGAAATGGGGAGGGAGACAGCCTGGTGCCGGTCTGCAGCTCCACGCTGCTCCTGGAGTTGGTGGTTCTTGTAGATTATTGCTGTGCCCACACGCATCTTCATGCTCTCTACAGCTAGTACAGAGCTGGCCCGGTGTGACTGTCCCTGAAGGTGTGCCCCAGGCTGGTGGCCCTCGAGGAACCCCCCCCCCCAGAAGAAGGTCTAGAGTGAGCTTCCAACTGGTCACTCAGCTTTCTGCATTTGAAGGCTCAGAGAAAGATTTCTGAGGCTGTGCAGCAGCTGTTGAAAATCCCAGAGAAACAGCAGGGTGGCTTCTGCCCACAGCTTGTCATGGTAGCAATCTGAGTGATAGGTAGGGGGAAAAGTGTTTGGGGAAGTCAGTGGGGGCCACTGAGTCTGGTTCAAGGGCATCCTCCCAGGTCCTGTTCCCACTGGAAAGCCGGAGTTTCCATTTGGTGGCTGCCAGTGAGAGAATTTGTCCTCTGAAAAGTCTCACCGTTTAGTGCAGAAATGGACTCCGTAGAGAGCTCAGTAGAAGGTGTTCAAGGTCCCTCTCCCTCTGATACGCTGAAGAAATGACCAGAAGGAACAATTTAAACTGAAGGTATCAGGAGGGGGTTTAAAGCTCAGATCTTGAAGGGCGAATGGGAACTCAGGGTGAAGTGGAAGGGTAGGGAGGCTGTTTGGTCTTGTACCGAAACTTGGCTTGATTGGAAAGCTACGTGAGAACCCAGGCCAGTTCTGACCTAGGAACCAGCTGTCATCTCTCCCAGAACAGTTCTGACCAGACCCTGTCAAGCACCTGGGAGACTGTCCCTGCCATCTGTAACTGTGCCTTAGAGGGTCATCGGGGAGGAAGCGGTACATGGTTCAAAGGAACTAATGAAGTAAACTGGGCTTAGGGAACGTTTATGCTTCTGATCGGCAGCTTGATAGGCCAAGAAGGAAAGAGCAGAGCCCAGAGAGAAAGGGATGACCAAATCAAGCTGGGCTTTCAAGCCAGAGCGCAGTTCAGCTCTGTAAGGCTCCTCTCACCGCTCGCCCCCAGGCACTCCTCTGTTTTCTAGGGTTCCTATCCCCAATGGGACTCCTCACACTTGGTCAACTCTAGGATGCCTCTTCTTCATAGGGCAGGGTCCACATTCAACACATACGAGGAACCTTCCTAGTGTGGAGTGTGCTGGCTGAGGCTCTGTGAGGCTTATAGGAGGGTCTGTGTGGTATAAGGAGATGGAGCTCTGGCTGGAGGTTAGATCTCCCCTTCACCTTGAACCAGTGAAGGACACAGGATGAGTCACATCACTTTGGGCGGGGGGGGGGGCACGGTTTCCCCTAAGAAAAAAAAAATTAATTGTCCCACCAAGCTCTGACGTTTTATGACTTGGTACTTGAATGGGATGGCTGGCCATGTTACTGCTTAGAGAGGCTTCCGGTGGCTTTCCCAGGGCCTCCCGTGTTACATCTGCCCTCCTCCAGCCAGCCAGAGGCCAGCGAGGGACACTTTCTGGGCAGAAACTTCTATTTAATAAGCCTTTATGATCGATCCACCTTGAACCCAGAAACTGCTGCTCTTACCAGGGCCTCAGGGATGCTCGACATCTCCCACACTAGACAGAGTAACATCTGCAGTTCCCAGGCAGGGATGATGTGACCCAAGCCAAGACTTTGATCCTTGATCGTCCTGTCTATGAGACTGAGCCTATCTGGTATCTGGGGCTAGAGACCAGACCATAGTTTCCAAGGGCAAGGACCTGACCTGCTCAGCGGGGCTGGGGAAGGGAAGCTCACCAGGAGTCACTTGGGAACGGCTTGGTAAACGAGAGGAAATGACTCAGTTCTTGCCCTGACCTCCTGGAAGCCTTATCTGCCAGACAGCTGGCACTTCTCAGAGAGACCTTCTTGGGGTCTGAGGTGGGAGGCCCCTGACCTGGACCTGCCATCTCTGGATATTGTGGGTTGAGTCTTCCTTCTGGGAAGTCTTTCTAGAGAAGATGAACCAGGCCAGGCTGCAGAGACTCCTGCCTCCCCCTTCTTTCTCATCTTCCACCTTTTCCCTTTGCAATTCTCTGGATCCCTCCCTTTCCCCCTACAGTTGCTCTCTTGCCTCCTCTTCAGGGCCCACCAGCCCACTCCATGCTCCAACCCCCAATTTAGCCAGGAGGGACAGTCCTTCTGTCCCCTCCTCCCTTCTCCAACTGTAGACTGAACCTTCCTGTGAAATGGGGGTTGGGGGGGTGGGAGGGCTGGCTCAGGCTCACAATACCTCAAAAAACAGGTTTCAACATTTCACAGGTTTCAACATTTTTCAGGCAACCTTGTCACTACCTTATCAGATCAGGGCCTGCAGGCCGGCTGCTTGGCTGCGGCAGCAGAGAGGAGACAGACGCTGGTACATTCCATTTAGGCTGAGCTCTCTCGGGCAGAAAGGGTCCACCTGGTTCCTTGGATGGAGGCAAAATTGCTACCATTTCCCTCTGACAGGGGTTTAAGGGCGACCCCCCAGCTGTGTACCTGTTCCCACATCCTCTTCTTCCCTGCATGGCTGCCCAGAATCAAGACCCTTTAGGACAAGTGCACTGCCTCCTTTAAAGGCTCCTGGTTGGCCCTGCAAGGAGCCTCTGGACGTGGGGGTTGGAGATGAGTTGCTAGATTTACTACCAGAATGTAGACAGTCTTTTGGCCAGCAGGGCCAATGCGTCCTGTTGCTTGAGTTCCGTGGGAACTTCGGGGAAAGAGGAAGCCACCCTGCCCTTCCCAGTGGCTGCTCCCTTCCAGAAGGGACAACTTTGACATCGTTTTTTTCCTCTCACTCTCTCTTCACGCCTGTGGGTTTCACCCCACGGTGTGGGCTGTCAGCCTGAAATGCCCCTTCCTTCGTATTATCTGCTTTCCTGCTCCTGTCATGTTCATGATGGTCTTGGTGACATGGGAAACCCTAGTCAAAGCCCAAAGGCCCAGAGTTCAGCTGAGCCAGCCTGAGAAACATACCCGGAGGCTGGTTCCCCAGGCCACAGAGAGCAGCAGCTCCCATGGCCCCTCTCACTGGGTGGAGAAAGGTCAGGCTGGGGGTAAGCCCCCTCTGTTCATCAGAAAGGAGTCTCTACAGGAGCACCTGGCTGTGGTGGCTTAAGGTGAAGCAGAACTCTCACCCGGTGAGGAAACAGTAGACAGAGGGCAGAGCAGAGGAAGGGACACTGTGATGGCTGCCCACACAGGCAGGCTATGTGCCTCTGTAAGGACTATGAAACAGAAGCCAGGGACAAAACCTATGCTTCCACGGGCTTTAGGTCTATCAGTGTGAGGTTTGGGTGTGTCAGGCTAGGCCGGCGTCACACCTGCCTGCCTGGCATATGATCTCAGCAGCCCCAACAGGAGGCTTCCAGTTGGTCTGGCTTGCCCAGGTACCTTTTTGGAGAGATCTGGTGTAGAGTGCCATTCCATTCTACTTTCTGAACAACTGTCCTCAAGTAGGACAAGTGTCTTCCTCTTTGGCCTCTGTACCTCCCCATTCTCTGGATATGGGGTCTGCAGCTGTCACTGTCCCCAAGGCCTTCCCCCCCCCCCGCTTTGCTTTAGCCTTTATAAATGTCACCCCAGTTCAGATCCTTTCTCACACCTTCTTCTGTTTTCCTGTCCTTATCCGCAGCCTTCTCTCTGGAGCCTTTGTCTCCCGATGGCCAGCAGGCCCATCCACTACCACAGCACCAGTTAACCAGACTGGCTCACCTAAGGCCAGTGGCACTAAAGCCTTTGGTAATGGCAATGTGTTGCCGGGTCCCAGAATCTCTTTAGTGCCAACTGTCACCGTCAGCCTCCCAGCTGTTTCCCAGCTTTTGATCTCAAGTGTTGTCCCACCGCCCATGTGACTGAGAGATCAACAGACCAAAGTTTAGGTCAGGATGCTTCAAGCTCTGCCAGCTTGCCCAGAGTGGCATAGAGCTGGGCAGGTGGGGCCCTTTGCCAGGCCCCCCTCACCGCCCCCCCCCCCCAGCTCCTCTGCTTCTCTCAACAGCCCAAGACTTCAGGTGAAAGATAAAATGTAGCCTGGGTACACCAGCTGTTGTCCTGAGGCCCCTAGTCTGAGGCTGTTCTCTGTTCCAGGTGCTTAAGGGAGCCAGGTCTAATCACAGGTGCACAGCTGCTCCTGATCAGGGCAGTGGGGAGCAGCTGGCTCTGGGAGACTCAGGGATCTCGCCCTATGCTACGGTCATGATGACAGGGTCTGTGAGTGACAAGTGGCCAAAACCCATCTCCTGCCCATGTGTGGCTTTCACAGTACCCTGAGCCGGTAGGTGCTTGAACAGGGCTCGTTGGTCTGCCGTTGATAGATGTCTCCTGGCCTGGGTGCTCCTCCGTGGGGCTTCATTCATCTCTGTGTTCCTAGCACCTGGAGCTCTGCCAGGTTTGGAGCTATCACTCAATAAGTGATGCTGAGTGAGCAGGCGCTGAGTGACTGTGTTTACCAAGGAAGGACTTGGGCCCAGCTGCTGAGACCAAACCCTTTCTTTGCTTATCCTCACTGGTTCCAGTCTGCAGGCCCAGACTCAGGCGGACCGGAAACCCAGCCCTGCCTGCGGCTCCACCCTTTTCCCTTCAGCCCCTGCTGTAACCGGAAAGGCAGATGCAAAGGATGGAGCAGGGTCCGGGGCTCCCCGCTGCTGTGAAGAGCAGCGTCTAGGCTCCCTTTGTAAACTGCCAGGCGCTCCCTTTGTAAAACTGCGTCACTCGGAAACAGCCTCACACTGGCCGTGCGCTGTGATGCTTCCAAGGGTAAAGATGGGTGCTTGGCTTGCACAGGGCCCTTATGTGTTCGAGATCACAGGGATTCTAGGAAAGGCGGCAGCAGGTGTGCCTTGAGTTTTGGCCGTCCTCTCACTTTGTCAAAGCTTCCTGCTGAGGCACCAAGGCGAATGAATGTTCCCTTCCAGAGCCAAGAGAGGCTCCAGGAGTTGAGAGAACCCCAGCCCCCCATGCTCCGCTCCTTCCCAGCCCTCAGGTGCCTGTACCCCTGAACTTTGTCCCCTCCCTTGTAATAACCTTCAGCTCTAATTTACCCAAGTGGAAAAGCTCCTTCTGCCCATTTCTCAAAAATGAATGAATGAAATTCTGGCTTCTAGAACATTCCATATTGCCCAGGACAGGGTAGAGTTCTGCTGGACCAAAAGCAGATTGGACCTCTATCTAATATTGCCTAGAGGCCAGCGGACAGAATACCTGGCTCTCTGCCCTTTTAGTGTTTTTTGTTTGTTTTGTTTTGTTTTTTGAACCCTTTGCCCTCCTCTTCCTTGAAATGTCTGGACACTTATTTAATGAGGTCCTAGGCTTTTGGATCAGACTCTCCTGGTGACCCCTCTTTGAGACCAGAAGGACGGTAACTTATCTCTGTGAGAAGGGACAAAGAATCCCATGATCCCAGGAAGAGAAGGATGAGGGGGGCTTGACCTCCGAACTCATCCCAGGCCCAGTGGAGGAGCCAGGCAGCCATACCCTGTGCTATGGCCCTGAAATACACTCTGTCTACTCTGCCAAGACCTAGGGAAGCTTCCGAGAATGTGTCTTTATCTCAGCCTCGGACTCAGAGGAAGGAACAGTGGTACAGGGCGAAGAGTCTGTTGGCCATAGGAAGGGAGCTGTGGCCACGGCTCCCGATCACCTCAGTCAACTGAGTGACCCAGAAAAACAAGCTACCCTTTCTGAGCTTTGGTATCTCCATAAACCTAGACCAGACCAATGGCTCTCCAAAAGTCTCCTAAAAAATTGAGGGATCTTAGTAGACACGATCGTGGTCATTTTAGCTATTATTAACTGCATAAATCAATGCGTTAAGTACATTCCGATGTCAGACAACTACCACCAATATTTCTAGAACATTCTCATTATCCTACACATTCATTACTGTGAAATACAAGCCCAGGCTTGTATTCTAGATTCTATGATCTATATATGATCTATATCTATATAATACATATTATATAAATATCTATATAATACATATATATTTTGTATATATGTCATATATATTTGAAAAAATCTTCTTTTAAAATGCTTTTTTTAATATAGGGAGAGGTGGGAGGTTGTGTTTGTGTTCATTTTCAGCAAAAATAGTTTACAATTAAGACAAAGTGAACAAGAACAACAACAGAAAAGACCTCCTGAACTTGGTGACCTCCAACGCCTCGCCAAGCTCTAAGCTCCTTAATTCAGAAGCTCTAAACTTAAAAGCAAATAAAACAAGCTGGGCTTGGATGTCGGGGAAGGATGAGCCTGACGCTAACAGGTAGAGCCAGCCTGGGCCCGGCAGGGGTTAGAGCCAGCCTGGGCCCGGCAGGGGTTCAGTCATGCTGGGGGATAGCAGAGCCTGTGGGTCTTTAAGGCCACAGGGACTCTTCTGTCTGTAAGTCAATGCAGCAGTTAGGCTGCCTTGAATTCTCTGACTGGGGCTAGAGTTGTTGGTAGAGTGCCTTCCCAGCAGGCCTGCGTTTGCTCTCCAATGCTGTATAAACTGGGTGTGGTGGCCCATGCCAACAATCCTGGCACTCAGGTAGGGGCAGGAGGCTCAGAAGTTAAAGGTCATCCTTGGCTACATAGGGAGTTCAAGGCCAGCCTAGGATACTTGAGATCCTGTCTCTTTAAAATAAAAGAACCAAAAAAATTCTATATCTAATGAAAGTATTATATATATATATATATATATATATATATATAGAGAGAGAGAGAGAGAGAGAGAGAGAGAATATGTAGAGAGATGTATAGAATTATTTATATATGTATATAATTCTATATCTATATGAAGAGTATCAGCAAGCCACTTGTGCTTTCTTTAGGAACTGCTGCAGATCTCTTCCCCACTTTCCTTCTAACTAATTATATCTGTAAACAAAGAATATAAGTTAACACGTTAAAATGGTTGTGTTTGAGTTGGATGTGGAGTGCATGCCTGCAGTGCTAGTACTGAGGCGTCTGAGGCAGGAGGATTGCAAGATCAATGCCTGCATGGGCTGCAGACTATGGCCTTGTCTCAGAGGACCAGAGCCCCTTGCCTTTGCATGGCAAGGACCCTGGCTCCCTCTCCAGCACGGAAAACTCTGATCTTGTCATCATGCACAGCCATCGGCAACCCTTTGCCCACGGGTGTCCAAACAGGTGACAACTGGGTGTCAGTGGGAACCTGAGAAAACCATGGAGATGTTTTCAGTCTGGCCTAATCAGACTGGCATTTCTCCCTTTGGGGTCAGCACTCAGGTCCCCATAATCAGCCTGTGGCTTACTGGCACCTAGGGCCGACCCACCTGATGGCTTGTACCTGCCTGGGCCCACCTGGACGCTAAGTGGTTGGGATGAAGGATGAGCTAGCTGTCCCTGGGGTTGAAGACAATGGGGTCTTGGGCAGAGCAGGGCAAGTCAGGGACAGGAGCTGGGTATAAATAGCCCCTTCCCAGCTGGGCAGGCCTGGCAAGCCCTCTGTCCTCCCCCTCACCAGCTGCCAGCACCAGCCATGCCCTACCTCCTTTGGGAGCCCGGCCATCATCTCAGATCCTTCACTGTAGGAAGTCCCTCAGCGGAACTGAGGAGTCTTGTCCTGTGTGTGGGTGCAACCTCCGGCTGCCTAGAACCTGCTGAGTGAGGGCATCAGGCCGTCTCCTTGGGGTGTCCTCTATTCCTTGCCTGGAAGGCGAGTATGCTAGTGTCGGTGTAGGGGAACAAGAGGAGACAGGACTCTGGGTGCCATGCTGCAGACAAATTAGCCCGTCTCCTTTGGTGAGAAGGGGAGAACGGGGTGTAGGAACACTCAGACTAGGGAGGGTTACTTCTGCCTGGGAGCCCATGCAAGTCTTTAGAAGTGATTCAGGATAAGTTTGCCTTGGGTATGGGCTGCAGAGAGGCACTCAGGTGGAGGGCTTGGTGCATGCAAAGGCTGTGAAGCAGTTTCAGCTGGCCTCAAGGCAAATCTAATCAAAGCCTCTCACACTGGGGAGAGAGAGAAGAGAGGGAAGCTCTCTTGTTGACTCTCCCAGGGGGACAAGTTCTTCTGTAATGGGGACAAGAAGTGGGTTACACTGATATGTCTGCAACGATGGAATGTCAGCCATGCTGCGTGGGCATGGCTCAGGGCCGGCAGGGCATGTCTGGGAGGGCAGCTGTCCCGCAGAATTCAATCCCAAGGCCACAGCCTCGGGAGCCCAAGGCCGTCCGAAGATCTGAGTCCTGTCCTCAGAGGCCCTGGCTGATTACCACAGGATGTCCAGATAGATCCCCCTGAGACCTTTGACTGGAGCATCCTGGAAATGTTCCCACTGCCTTTCGGTTAGCTTGAACATCCATCCAAGTCGGCTCAGCCTGTCAGTCGCAGAGGGATTTTCTCGGCCAGCCCTGTCAGGGTTGAGGGGTCTCCACTCTGTCCTGAGGCCTCCCTCTCAAGGTTTGATGGGAGGTGGCTTTAGAAATTCTGATGCATTGTATTAGGTCAGGGAAATGAAGATGGGAGAAGTGAGGTTGGGGACAGGACAGGGACAAAGTACTGAGGGCATGGAGCCTGAGGTGGCCACCAATTCTGCTGTACCTGCCTCTGAGCTGTACACCCTTACTTCTCCTGGGAGGTCTATCTTACAGAAGAAGAAAGTGGGCTGTGGAGAAGTTGAGGAAGCCACTTGGATTGGCAGCTTGAGATAGAGAGAGCTGGGGTAAGGGAGGTTTGCGGGGAGCAGGCAATGTAAGTCATGGTGGCAAGCTATCTACACTGAACTCTCGCTAGTTCCCTTCCCTCCATTTTCTTCTCTGTGAAATGGGGTGACAGTGATGAGGACAGTTTCTCCCTCACAGACTAGTTGTGACGATTAAATAGGTTAAAGACAAACAGAGCCACACTCAGCCCAGGTCAGATTCATAATACACGCTGGGCGTTTTCACTGGGCTCCTTTCAAGGCTTCGTGGGCTGTTGCCTCCAGCCCCTAGATTCACCATTGTCTCCCACTTAGGCATGAGCCCTCCAGGGTATAGATAGGCCAAGCCTGAAGCCACCTTAGCATCTGGGGCATTACCCAGGAGGGGCAGAGCCAGATGAGTCTACTTTCTAACAGTAGTTAGAAACTCTGTGGTCTGGGCAGCTGGTAAAGCTCCCACTGTGTGCTGGGTTGTTATCAGGCAACTCAAGGGAGGGGCACTTAGTGAGGGGAGTTGGTAGTTAACATGACAGTGTGACATAGATGCTTCAGTGGGTACCACATTCTTTCTCTCTCCCGTTCTGCCTTAACGAGACAGTCTCTTGTAGCCCAGGCTAGCTTGCAGCTCCTGATCCTCTTGCTCACAAGTGTTGGAATTACGGGAAGGCATGACCACATTCCTAGCTTTTCCTTTTCCAAAAAGCACTGGCTGGGGTGGAGAGTCCACGGGGAGATCACTTGCCCAGCATGCCCGAGGCTGTGAAAGGTGGTGCTCCTCAAGCCCACGAGTTCAAACCCCCTAGTTCTGCTCCCTCACCCCCAGTCTCTCTTCCCAGTCAACAAACGGGAAAACCTGGAGTTCTCCCCCCCCCCCCCCAACTGAGGTGAGAGGTTGCTGGGAGTTACCTCGTTGCCCTGGAGTGTCTGAGCTGAGCAAGGCTCTGAGCGTACAGTGTGGGGGAAGGCCGTTGGGGAGGCAGCTCAGACAGTACTCTGATTGGCTAACTACCTGTTAAGAAGCCTGGGGCAAGCTAGTTGTTTGTTTGTTTTCTGTAAACCCTGGTTCTTATTTTGTCTTTTTTTTTTCTCCCAGAGCTGAGGACCGAACCCAGGACCTTGCGCTTGCTAGGCAAGAGCTCTACCACTAAGCAAAATCCCCAACCCCAAACCCTGGTTCTTTACCAGGGGACAGAGATGATTAAAAAACTGGTCAGGCCTGTTGCTCCCAAGTGCTGAGCAGCTAGAGTCCATCAGTGGCGACTGTTAGGTTCACCCATGTCCAGCCAAGGAGGCTTTTGTGTGCTTTCTTCTGACCCACTCTAGAACCGAACACCAGGCTCTCTCTCCAAGACTCCTGCACCCAGGACCTGACCTCAGCCAGTGCCTATGTCCCTTTCTTCCAGGACACTGCCCTTTATCATGGGCCTGGCCACAATGGGCTGTGACGTCCCCTGAGACCCGCAATGTCATTTCTGCTCTCCCTTTCTTGGGAAGAGGGAAGGAAAGACTAGAGGCTCTGACAGTACCTGGATTTTTCTACATTATTTAACACCCCCCCCCCAGTACTTCCCAACACTATAAAATCCCAAGGTTTAAACAGTAGGGGGTGGAAGAATGGGCTGTCTTGATTGAAGCAGCAGCATTGGAGGAAATGCCTGCTGAGGTTTCCCTTTTGCTCTTGAGCTATACTAGTCATGAAACGGCACCTCTGTCCCTGGTGAGAGGGAAGGTGGTGCCTAGAAATTTCTAGGGAACTATAAAGATGGTGATGGGGGGGCTTGATGCCATCAGAGACAGACAGGCTCTTGTGGGAGAGAGAGCGAGAGAGAGGGAGGGAGGTACAAGCTCTGCTAAGACTTGTTCGTCTGTTTTTCCCCCCCTAAGATAGAGCTGGAGTCACAATGGCCTCCTCTGCTCCCTTTGTCCTTTATGTTTGGATTCCTTCCCACACATGGCTGTTCTTCTCCACAGGGCCCATGAATACGGGAGTCCCTGGGAGATGGCTCAGCTGGAGTCCTGCAATTCCCACCTCAGAACTTGATCTCGGCCCCAGTCCTACATTCCCAACCCAGGGCTATTTTCATGACACAGTACAAGTCCACAGAGCCCCCCCCCTCGCCCGCAGAGGCTGTGCTGCTCCACCCACCCTGAAAGTCAGACGTGCCCATGTCAGAGGGACGCTGCCTAAACCAGTGCTGTGCCCTCTGTGGGGCACCGTGTCCCCAGGGAAGTCAAAAGCAGCATGTGAGGTGCCAGGCTTGAGGGCCAGCCGTGGGTCATACCACCCCCACCCCACTCCACCGTCTGTGAAGAAATGACATCCATGCTGGGCCACGTGTTCTGTGTCTACAGTGCCATCCCCATTGTCTGCCCACAGGTCCCTGGCCCTGGGCCAGCAGTACACATCTCTGGGCTCCCAGCCTCTGCTCTGCGGCTCTATCCCAGGCCTGGTCCCCAAGCAACTGCGCTTCTGCCGCAATTACATTGAGATTATGCCCAGCGTAGCAGAAGGCGTGAAGCTGGGCATCCAGGAGTGCCAGCATCAGTTCCGGGGCCGCCGCTGGAACTGTACCACCGTAGACGACAGCCTGGCTATCTTTGGGCCTGTCCTGGACAAAGGTACTTGCCTGGGGCTGGGTTGGGAGGTGCTGGGAGGGGTGGTGGGTGGGAAGGGTCCCAGGTCCCTGCCCCCTTCCTCCTGCCGTGGGAAACTCGGAGTCTAAGTTCTCCCTAGAAGGGTAATAAAGCTGGTGGAAAGTGGGTGGGATCCACCCCTGGACAGACCAGGCTGTCTCCACGTCATCTGCATCTTTTCCAGTGCGGCAGGGGGTGGGGAGCCCTGAGATGCCCTGGGGTCCCGACACTGGAGGGCAGGGGGCAGGCACCAAGGAGCCCAAGAGCCTTCCATCCCGGATGACCCAGCGGGGGCCCGGGCTTTGATGTGGACATGTGTGACATTTCCCTTATGCTGTGTTAAGTGCTATGCAAATACAGCTTTGGGGCGGGGGGGGGGGGGGGGCCGTGCCAGGCCTAGGTAGGTGTTCTGCCATGGAAAAGTCTCCACTTTGCCTGGTGCCGGTAGCACCGCATGGCCTCCAAGGGTACCCGTTCGTTTCCTGTCCTGAGAGCAAGACAGGTCCATAAACTCTGGTGGCCCGCGACTCCCTCTCGGCTATCCTGAGACCTGGAGGTCTAACCTGCTGGGACCCCAGCATGAGGTGTAGGGGAAGGGAGGAATGAACAACTGCTCCTAAGAAGGAGACCTTGGCTCCAGAACCCCTTGTGTCCAGGAACTTAATGACCCTAGCTGGGCTGGCCTCCACTGGAGTTCTGCCAGCGATTGGGGAGAGCCCGCTCTTCCTCTGAGAAGAAATTGGTTAAAGCCGGATTCACAGCCAGGAAGAGGAGGGGTCCGAGAGCCTGCTGACGGGGTGGGCGCAGAGTTTGGGAGAGGGGAGGCTGACTAACCCCTATCGGAGAGACAGCCCCCCCCCCCCCCCCCTTTTTTTTTCTTTTACCTGTGCTTCAAGTGCAAAGGGTCTGTACGACCTACGAGCCAAAAAACGCCGGCTATTGTCACGGGACAGGAGGGCAATTAGCAAATCAATGGATGATGATTCTGTTTACGCTTCTATTACCAAAGCTAATTATTCCT
>NW_026596131.1:173339-199738 GCF_907164565.1 Psammomys obesus
GGCGCGGCCCGGCGCCGGGGCTGGGGGCGCGGCCCGGCCGCGGGAGCCGCCCGTTGCTACGCGGTGGCGACCGGCCCGGCGGCCCGGGCCCGGCGGCCGCATTATCCGGGTAATGCGGTGTGACACCGAGCGAACAAAGGCGGATTGAGCGGCGCAGCGGGCCCCGCCGGACGGGGACCGGCACAGCGGGGCCCGGCAGCGCCGCTCCCAGGCTTTAATCCCCGCCCCACCCCCGCCGCCCCCGCGGGCCCCGGCGCTGGGAACCGAGCGCGGCGGGGCCTGGCTCGCCGGAAGCCAGGGGCGGCCTCCCTGGGGCGCGCTGATGGCCACGGGCGCGCGGGCCCCACCCCGGCTGCTGCGCCGGCTCCGCGCTCCCCGCCGGGCTGCGGAGAAAGTGGGGCGCGCCCCTGCTGGACGGGTGGCGCACGAGGGCGTCGCGCCCGCGGAGGCTGCTGTGGCCGTGGGGACCTCGTACCCGGCGTGCTCAGCCCTGGAGGGGGGACCCGGGTCCGACCACCTGTGCAGTTCGGCGTGGCTCGCTCTGGGGTCCTGGCCACTGGCCTCTCAGTCCCCTGTCTATAGAATAGGGTTTGCAGTATTGTAGGGAACAATCTAGCACCCAAAAGGACAGATCTGTGCGCTCAGAGAGTGGCTCCCGTTAGAACAAGGCTGGGGACAGGCCCTGAGAATCTCCTTTTCTCCGGACCATGGGGCCAGAGGCAGAGAAACAGCCCCGTGTCTCAGCCCTCGTGGGAGGACAGGGGATGAGCGGCCACGGCTGGAGACGCTGCCCCATTTTACGGAGTGTGATGTGAGGCTCAGGTGACAGATGTGCGTACGGGGAAAGCGGAATGGCTGGATTGGTAGGTTTAGGCTGCAAATTCCTGTCTCCAGAATGGAGGGCTCAGAACTGGGGGTGGCGAGCTTTGTGACCGTGCAAGGTTGGAGAGCCAGAGCCAGGACAGGGCGTGGCCACCTTAGGTCTTCCGTGAGCACTCCGGTCCCATCACGGACCCCTCCGTCTTAGAAGCACCGCAGCCCTGCTCTCAGTTTACCCATCCGTAAAGTGAGACTATCAGCCAGTGTCTGGAGGGCTCCTGGCTCTCCCCTCCGCGGCTGGTGAGCCTCCGAGCGCGTCTCCAGCCCCCAGCGGAAAGGCTGGGGACCCCAGGCTCCAGCCTGAGCATCCTTCTCCCGACATCCTCCTGCAGCCACCCGCGAATCGGCCTTCGTGCATGCCATCGCCTCAGCCGGTGTAGCCTTCGCCGTCACGCGCTCCTGCGCCGAGGGCACCTCCACCATCTGCGGCTGTGACTCGCATCACAAGGGGCCGCCGGGAGAGGGCTGGAAGTGGGGGGGCTGCAGCGAGGACGCCGACTTCGGGGTGCTGGTGTCCCGGGAGTTTGCAGACGCGCGGGAGAACAGGCCGGATGCCCGCTCAGCTATGAACAAGCACAACAACGAAGCAGGCCGCACGGTGAGACAGCTACCCACAACCCTGGGGGGAGTTGGCACCTGGGACCCCTGCCCCCGAGGGGCCATCCACACCCAGGAACACCCCCTGGCCACCCTCCTTCCTTGCCTCCAGTTGGCCCCGAGTACATTGGTGTATACATGTCGTGTGTGTGTGTGTGTGTGTGTGTGTGTGTGTGTGTGTGTGTGTGTGTGGACAACTTCTAGGAGTCAGTCGGTGGGGACCATGTAAGTTTTGGTGCCAAATTAAAATCATCCTGCTTGATTCCTGGTTCTTTAGAGAAATCTGCTAGGGAACAGCCACCTGCAGACTGTACTGTCCTGGTTGGCAGGCTTTATCTGTGTAGGTCTGTGGTGTGTGTGTGTGTGTGTGTTGGTTGGTTTCTGTAGCCCTTCCTGTGGTTTTGGAACCTTGAGCCGATCACTTAGCTCTCAGCCTCAGTGTCCCCATCTGTTAAATGGGGAGAATAGCCCCTAGTTTGCTCCACTTGTGTGGATGAGGTGAGCATGAGGCCTGCCCGGGCATGGGGGTGGGACTAGGGGCGTGGTGTGGTACAGAGGGGCGGGTGCCCCAGTGGGTCAGCCTGGGCTAGCTGCTGCTCCTCTTCCCTAGACCATCCTTGACCACATGCACCTGAAATGCAAATGCCATGGGCTGTCAGGCAGCTGCGAGGTGAAGACCTGCTGGTGGGCCCAGCCCGACTTCCGAGCCATTGGCGATTTCCTCAAGGACAAGTACGACAGCGCCTCAGAGATGGTGGTGGAGAAGCACCGGGAGTCCAGAGGCTGGGTGGAGACCCTGCGGGCCAAGTACGCGCTCTTCAAGCCGCCCACCGAGAGGGACCTGGTCTACTACGAGAACTCCCCCAACTTTTGTGAGCCCAACCCAGAGACGGGCTCCTTTGGCACCAGGGACCGGACTTGCAACGTCACCTCCCACGGCATCGACGGCTGCGACCTGCTGTGCTGTGGCCGGGGCCACAACACGAGGACGGAGAAGCGGAAGGAGAAATGCCATTGTGTCTTCCACTGGTGCTGCTACGTCAGCTGCCAGGAGTGCATCCGTATCTATGACGTGCACACGTGCAAGTAGGGAGCCAGGTAGGGTGCCGGGCGGGGCCCGGGGCTGCCCTCTCCTCTCCCCCCTTCTCCCCTGCCAGGCCTGCCCTCCTGTTTCTCAGCTTCTCAGGACAGACTAGTTCCCAAAGCCTGAGCAGGAAACCAGGCTTCCCATGCTCCCACGGGAATGGTCTTGGACAGCGGCTTGGCAGATTTACACGAGGCTCAGATAATCACCCAGGGTGTGCACGTAAGCCGCAAAGCAATTGATTAAAATCCTTACGCAAATTAGCAAATGATGAGCCAGGCCAGATTTGTTCGTGGCCGCTGGCTGTCATTACTGAGCATCTGTGCATCCAGGAGAGAGATTTAAGGTCTGGCCCCAGCGGCGCCCCTAAGTTTTGTAACTCAGGGCCTCAGTTTCCTTACTGTTGGCCGAGGAGAGGTTCAGATGCCAGAAACAGGGCATGGGTATGGTGTTGCTGGCCTTTACTCCCAGCACTCGGGAGGCAGAGGCAGATGGGTCTCTGTAAGTTCCAGGCCAGTCCGGGCTACATAGAGAATACCAGGCCTGTCAGGGCTACATGGTGAGACCCTGTCTTTAAAAAAAAAGAAAAAGAAGAGACTGAAACAGTAGACTGAAAAGTCTCTCTTACCCGGAGGCAGAGTCATTTCACTTTAACCGTGAACTGAGAGGGCAAGCTTTGACCTAGCGCAAATCCTCCAGAGCTTGGGGAGGTGGGTGGAGAGGCCAAGATCTGAAGCCTGGGTGGAGTGGAGCATTCTCACCAAGTTTATGGAGGGAGATGGGAAGGAGGAGGGAGTCCCAATTCAGAGTGACTGTGGTGAGTAATCACGGGATGAAAGGCTGGCAGGTTATGCTTCCAAGCTTCCCAGAGGTGGCCTGCGTGGGAGGACCCCAGGGAAGGTCAGTCTGGAAGCAGAGTGAGCCGAGAGTCTGGCATGGGCCAGCATGACCCTTCTCTCTGTCCTCTTCCCCTGAGAAGGCTCTGCTGCTGCCAGTAGGTCTGATTCTCAGCCAGCTTCTCCCATTTGTCGAAAACTCCTGGCTTCGGCGTGCCGCCTTCCCCGAGCTGCCATAAGGGACATGGAAAAGTATACAGGGGACCACGCTTGATTAATAGAAAAGCAGCTGCCGGCCACTTTACAGCTGGCCAGTGCTGTGTGTTCCACCCCGGCACCTTGGAGCTGGTGGCTCATAACACCCTTCTCAGCCCATCTGAGAAGTAGCTTGGCCGATTCACATGCCCACTGCTGAACCTTAAAGTCCTGGCTTCCTCACCAAGGCAGGGATGGGACTGCAAGGCAGAAGGGGACCTTGCTGAGTTTTTATAAGGCTCAAGTTAGGAGGGTGTGTATGTGTGTCTGTGCCCCCTGAAGATAGCTCCAAACAGAAGTGTCAGAGATGCTGCCTGAGCATTGGCACGGGGTTGCTGCAAAGGAGCTGTATCTCCTTGGTGTTCTCTGATACCCACCTTCTCTGATTCCCACCATGGCAAGAAGTAGTCCCGCACCCCAATATCAGATGGCACACAGCTCTGGCCATTTTGGGGAGCTGTTGGTGTGCTCTCCAGCTCGGCAGGCAGGAGGGCCATTTGCCTAGCCCACCCATCTCACTGACGGCCAGACTGAGTTAGTGGCCTACACAGACCCAGCTGTCTGCCTCCAAAAGCCCCCTTTGTAGGCTTGCTGAGGTCCCGGTGTTGGCAGCCCAAGCCTCAGGCTGGACCCACAGGGCAGTCTAAGTCCCCGATAGAGACCCTGTGACTCTGTCCTTGCCCTGTGGGCAGCTGAGGTCCTCCAGGCAGGGAAGGAGGTGCTGCGTTGGCCTTCAATGTCCAGAAAATTGCTTCACTTCGACCCTCTCACTAAAACTAATTCCCTAAGAATCATCGGGTGTAGCTAGGTAGTAGGGCACTTGTCAAACCCTGGGCTCAATCTCCAGTCCTGGGGAGGGGGTGGGGGAAGCAGCCTGTTTTCTCCACATTTCTACAGTAGACACTTGATGTATCATGCAAACATGTCGTTAAGATGCTATGCCCACATAGCCTGGACCCCTTCATGTAGGCTCCACATGCTTCCTGATAAGAAGGGAGATTCTCTCCCCTCCCCCGCCCACCCCCCGTGTGATGTTTTTGCCTCTCTGAGCCCTGGTTTATGGTCTGTGCCCTGCAAGGCTGCCTGGGAGCCAGACACAGTTATGAAGAGCCTGGCCTGGGGACCAGTGCTCCCAGAGAGGCAGCTGCCCAGCAGGGCTGATGAGAGTCATTTTTTTCTAGCTTTCAAGCTTCTTGCAGCCAGAGGCCAGCAGGTTCCTTCCCATTCTCTCACCCCTAAAAATGCTGCTAATGATGGAACCAACAAGACCAGTGGGCAGGGGGACGGCAGGCAGAGAAGAAGCTCAGAGCAGAGCAGGCCACGTGCCCTTCATAGGCCCAAGGAAAGCTCAGCACGGTGGCGTCATCCTCATCCTTCCCAAGTGGGGAAGACAACTGCTCCATTGCATGAGTTTCGTCCACCGACTCCAGTTAGCTGCTGGCTTGTTACCCAAGTGCTGGGACTTCCCAAGCGTCTGATTTAATCCTTTTATCCCTGTGTTGGAAAGGCTATGGACCCAGTCACCTCATCATGTAACTGGCCTCGCATCCTGGGTCTGTCACTAGGCTTTTGTGGGACCTTGGGCAGATCCAGGTCATCTTGCTTTGCCTGGTTCAGCTCTGCGCAGCCCCACAGCTGAGGGTCGGCTGGGGGTGCCTGGGAGATGGCTCAGTACCTCAAATCCCACAGGATAGGGCTGTAGAGAGGAGTGAACGTCCTCAGGAGGGTGTCCTGGGAAGAGATTCGTCATAACTGGTTAAGCGGATTCCTTTTCTTTTGGACAAGTCACAGGAGGCTGGCAGTGCCTGGGCAGAAACACAAGAGCATGTGTGCGATGGCACTAGCCCTGCTGGGGACTGACTGGTGGCTCAGACTGTCCATGAGACAGTGCTGCTGTAGCAGAGGGCTTCCTCAGCTAGGAGGTTTGATTTGTGGACGCAGGCTCCGCTGTTCCTGCAGGTGGCCTGCCTCCCACAGGCGGCGGGCTCTCAAGTTTGGAGGGAGCAGGCCTAGCAGTTTCGGGTCTGTGAGTTCGCGCCCAGGGGCTGATGTTGCCAGCCGTTACAGGTTTCTGATTCTTCCTGTTTATTTCCCAAAGGGCACTGGGAAAGGATCTAGATCTGGGCCAGCCTTCGGCACTGGCCAGCAAGGAGCGTGGACTGTTGCCAGCTGCATGCGATAAACGACCCGGACCAGCCGGCTTCGGAGGGGAGGCTTCTCCTTTCTCAGCTAACGTCTCTCACCCTGCTCTGGATGGTGTGGCTTTACAGAGGGGCTTCCCTGGTGGTTTTCCAGGGTCTGCTGGGGACAGACCCGAGGCTTACCTTTGCACATGTTAAAGAAAATAAAAATGAAAAAAAAAAAATCTACTGCAACAGAACAGGCTGGGCTAATGCAAGCTCTTGGCCTGGTGGGAAGGACAAGGGTGGGGCAAGAGTCTGTGTCCAGGCTGCCTACTCGTGACGTTCCAAGATGCCTCTGAGGTGGGAATTGTGAAATAGGTCAGAACCCCGCAGTCCCCTTTTGTCCATCAGCTCCCATTCAAATTGGACACACTTTCCCATTGTGAGAAAAGCCATAGGTGTAGCTGGGATATAGTAGCGGAGGGCCTGTGCCATTGTTGGGGCAGGATCTTGAATTTTGAAGAGCCGAGAGTTCCGGGCGGCTGGGAAGCCATTTGAAGAACAGCTGAGTTCCTCCTGGGCTCTTTTTTTTTTTTTTCCCCTATCGCCCTGCCCTGCACTAGAGAGATAGTCGGATCTCGACATCGGTTTCTGCCATTCTGCAGCTTCCGCCTTTGCTGCAAATCTTTTTCATGGTGGATCTTGTAAATAGGTTAGCGGTGGAGGCAAGTCTCCCCCGTCTCCATCCACCACCTGCAGAAAGAAGGGACTGTTGTGCTAGTCTCGGCCTTGCCCACCAGCAGACGCCAGGGAGAGTGGCCGGGTACCTTCGTGTTACCCAGACAGCGCCAGCAACAGAGCTGTCTACGTGGCTGGCAGGTGGGGAGGGCAGAGAGTCCCGCTCCCCTTGTGCGGGGAGGGCAGGCCATCCTGCATCCTTTTCTCCTGCTGGCTGGGCTAACCCAAAAGAGAAAAGATCCTTAACACAGCCCTTCCCCCTCCTGTGAGCGAGACAGCCTAGCTCAGTTCCCAAGGATCTGGATTAGATGCCCAAAGGAGTCCAGCAGGTGAACGAAGCAGCTCCCAGCTCAGTCCTCGAAGCACAATGGCCCTGGCTAGGGTGACAGTAAGATGGGTGTGGCAGCATGGATCGATCCATCCGCTCTGTCTTAAGGAAAATCAGATAGAGGAGATGCAACAGGGGAATGGAGCAGAACAAAGATCTGTCCTTCCCTCTTCTGTCTGGGGTCTGCTAAACTCAGACTTGACACTTGAGTCAGCCCCTTGACTATCCTGTTGTGCAGTTGGCTTGCCAAGCAGGCCCAAGTAGGCCCTTGCGTGTGCACTCTCCACCCTGCCAGCATGAGCTCTGCTCGGGGTTCACCTCACACCCCTTCTCCTAGCATCCCCAATGCCCCTTCCCATCTCTCCTCCGGAAGTCGGAAATCAAGTCAACTGGATAACAATGCTCGCTTTCGTGAGGACACTTCAGCAGATCGGATACCACAATCCACAAGTCTTCTCATATCCATGTATTCTATATTAAAAGTGATAAAGTCATGTTTCTGGGGCGTATTCAAGTAGCTGACAAGTAATTATTTAATAATAGTACATGAGTGCATTGTAATTATCCTCGCCATAGTCAGGTGATAGTATCCAACGGGAATTTCCTACCAACCTGCTGTATCCAAAGTTTTGTAAAAAGTTGTAGAAGTTGTTGATCTTTTTGATTTTATATTCAAAAAGTCTCTTTTTATAAATATTATTTATTATACAATGTATATACCTTTGAGTTAACTAAGATTATATATTATATAAATATATATATATTTGGAGAAAATCTATTTCATCATGCAGTCTTTTTCTGTTAAATCATTAAAGAGAAGGTAAACTTCAAACGGACACTGTACAATGTGTGGAGTCTCCAGATTCATCCTTAGGTCACGGGTAACTGCACGTTGTGGCCTCAGCTGATTAAATGGCCAGAATCTGGCCATTTCCTCTGCTCTCTAAGTAAGATGAGATGTCATGGGCAGCAGGTGTGACGTGAGACTAAGTCAATATCAAACAAGGAATTTCCAATTTGGGGAAGAACGAACCTGGTCAGCAGTTCATGCACAGACTTGAACGTTTTCAACATGCATGTTGATGTCTCAGACATTTCTAAAAGAGCCAGCCATGGTCTTACTTCCCTCCTCACCCCACATTCCCAACTCCGTTTGTTGGGGAACGAGAAATTGCTCTATTGAAAACAAAGCTGGACCAGAAATGGCTGCTCCCCTGCCAGCTTTGGACAACAGCTGAACTGTGGAAGACATAGGTAGGTTGCCAAGATGCTGTTCTGCCCACACTCTGGGCCAATTGACATTGGAGTTGTAGGTTGGTTTGGACAGAACTTGCTGGGCCATGCACTGGGAAGGGTCCTCTTTCCTTGGGCTGGAGTTTCTTAAGGCTCACCTGAGGACCTCATCCCATCATCCCGATGCTATGCTGTAACTCAGTTTTATGATGATACATGGGCCTTCAGCTCTCAGGCCTACAAAGGAACCCCCCCCCCCCCCAGTGTTTCTAGCGTAATGTTTCGGAGGATGGCTAAAGGGTTCTTTCTTTCTTTATTCATTTAAATTTAGAAGATTACCAAATATTTACATGATCCCTATTCACACTTACCAAGGCCATGTGTATCCTATGACCATCTATATTCTCTTTTTTTTTCTTTAGAGCACTTTATTTGTTTTTTGTTTTTTTTTCTTTAGAAGAATAAGAAACTATATTCTCTTAAAGAGAAGACAGTTCATAGTTGTGCTTGAACGTAAGTTAGAAACACAAGAGGAAGTTTTAGCGTATGCTTGGTGTGAGCCTTTCATTTCAGCACCTGGGAGGCAGAGACAGGCCGATCTCTCAGTTCTAAGCCAGCCAGTGCTACACAGTGAGACTTAGTGAGTTTTTAGGGAAAAAAAAGAAATTTTAAAAATAACTTGAGAGAAGAAAAAGAAACAACATGGTGAGGTTTTATTCAAAGCAACATTACTTTGAAGACAGGCTGTGAGTTCATGAACAAGGTGCAAATATAAGAAAAGGAGCTGAGGAGAAAGAAAGCCAGGGAAAGCAAGGCAAAGGAAGGGAGTTTGCTCTGGGTGGACTGGCAGCCCTCCCGTGTGTTGCCGGGCCTAAGTGCATGCAGCATGAGGATGTGAGCTCAGCGAAAACCATACCTGGCTTAACAACCCAGGGAGGCAAACAACACTACTGTTGCCACTAATTAATCCCCAAATAGTCGCCATCTGTCATGGAGACTGTGTGCTGGAGAGTCGCATCTACACGTCATTGGAACTTTGTATTTGGATATAGTCTCACTCTGTAGTGCCAGCTGTCCTGGAACCATGACCAGGCTTGCCTTGAACTTGTGCTGATCCTCCTGCCTCTGCCCCTCGGTTGCTGGGACTATAGATGCACCACCACAGCCCATCTTCCTTGCAATCCCCGTCTTCCCCTGCTTGGGACTCCTGTAGATCACAGGTGTTGTCTGGATGACATGGCGTCACACCCTCCCACCTCCTGGGTTGTCCCCGAGACTCAGCCTCAGCAGCTGCCAGTAGATGGGTGGCTTTCATTCTGCACTATCTTCTAGAACTTAAACACTTTTTTTTTTTTTTTTTGAACTCTTAACAGACCTTGCCTGGTCGCTTAGTTGAAGAGGGCGCCCCAGCTGCCAGGCGGGCAAACGGAAATCCTTCCCTTGCCTTCTGTGTTTGGTCAGGTGGCTGTTTATCACTGACTCTGCTTTGGCAGGTCTGTGGATCACGTAACTGAATCTTAGCCATAATTCCGTGACATAGGGTGAAAAGTCCAAGGGTGCTCACTGTGACATTTAGGCTACGAAAAGATAGCTTTAAAACACTTCTTGGATAATAATCATATATATATATATATATATATATATATATATATATATATATAGTATGAATAACCACATATATAATGTAACCATATATATATATATATATATATATATTTACATAAAAAATAACTCCCCCAAGATACACATTTAATAAGGAAAAAATAAGCTCCTTTTTGGAAGACTTTCCTCTCTGGAAGATTTTCTGACAGCCAGGAGTGGTCCATCAAGAGTCATATAACGACCCCCCTCCCCTCCCCCGTGCTGTTCACCTGGCCATGCTATGGGCTGGAGGTAAGTAGGCCTCTGGGACTCCACCTAGAGCCAGGGGGTGCAACTGCTGTCCCCCAAGTTGCTGGAGATCACCTCCTCTCTACACAGCCTCCATTTCTGGGCTTACTGGTGCCAAGGGCTGTGGCTGTGGCATCTGCTATCTGAGAAATGCAGAAGGTATGAAGGATGCCACAGAAAGGCATGCTTCGGAGGAGCTGTTTCATTGAAGAGCAGCTTCCCTCTAGTTTCTGGGTAACCCAGTTCATGGCTCAGAAGCTCAGGTTTTTAAGGTAAAATCAGTATCAAACATGAGCATGAAGATTCTTGTATATTAGCATATGCTAAAAAGTCTTAATATTTTTTCTTTTTTTTCGTTATTTTTTTTGAGACAGGGTCTCTCTACATCGGTGGCTCTCAACCTTCCTGATGCTGTCACCCTTTAATATAGTTCCTCATATTGTGGTGACGCCCCAACTATAAAATTATTTTCATTGCTACTTCATAGCTAATTTTGCTACTGTTATGAACTGTAATATAAATGTTTGTGTTTTCCAGTGGTCTTAGGTGAATCCCAATCGGGTAGTGACCCCCCAGGTTGAGAACCATTGTTCTACAGAGCCTAGATGTCCTAGAACTATGTAGACCAGGCTAGCCTCACAGAGATAGACCAGGCTAGAATTCATAGAGTTCCACCTGCCTCTGCCTCCTGAGTGCTGAGATTAAAGACATGTGCCATCAGCCTGGCCTAAAACTTATTTTATGTGCTTTGCCTGCCATTATTTTGGTGCACCACATGTGTGAGTTAAAGTTGTGAGCTGCCATGTGGATTCTGGGAATCAAACTGGGTCCTCTGGAAGAGCAGTAAGTGCTCTTAACTGCTAAGCCATTAACATTTTCTAAAGAGATTTAAAAATAAGTATTTTCCGTCTCCTATGCTAACAAAACAAGGAGGGGTTTCTCTTCTGAGCTCTTCTTCTTCACATAGTCCTGTTCAGTGACTGGTGCTGTTTGGTATAAAATATTGGTCTACACAACATTTCAAGTATATTTACTCTTTATTGCATTCCTTCAATTTGCATTACACAATATAATATTTATCTTTTTCAATATAATTTTGGACAAAAACACAAGACACTAACTTCACTGAACAAGAAACATAAGTTACTCCATGGAGGACTTTGGGAGGAGAAAGGCAGGACCGCAGACAACAGGGACCATGGTGACAGACAGGAGCCACGCACGGTACTGGCCACAGGAATCACAGCTTCACGACACAGTCCACTCTTTCAAAGCCACGAAATAAGCCAGGGATGAAAACGCAAAACAAAGTATACAGATAGCAAGATCAGGAGACGGGGTGCGCCCAGCCGCCCTGCCGCAGCAAGCCTCTGAGGGCTGCCTTCACGTTTTAAGCAGCAGCGGGGAGAGTGGCGCGCTCCCTAAGACTCGTCTCCATGAATGACGACCTAATTAAATTCCTTCTAACCCACTGATTAGACAAACCACCCTCCAAAAGGCGGGGTGAGGTCCTCCTCTTTTGGAAGAAGTGTGCTGAGGACCCTGGAATGGATAGTCAAGGTCTGAGGGAGAGGGTTGGGAGGTGGCTTGTTTTGCTAGTTCATAGTGTTTTATTTATGTGCTTCAGACGTTACTGATCACTTGAGATATGGGGAGGATAAATTATTATAAGTCATTAGGCTGAGGAAAAAGGAGAGTATGGCACTAATGAGCCTCTGACGTCATCCTAAGGAGCTGACCCACTTAGAGTTGGACACTAATTAGCGCTGAGAGGCTTGTAAATTATTTTAGTATTTTTTTTTTTTCTGTTTAGGGATGCACAGCTTTCCGTATGTGTCTTTCAGAAGGTTTTAACAGCATCTACCAAGTGATGCTGTTAAATGATTAGCCTATCTCCTACCACAGAGCAAATGAATTACGCTCAGGGCCTGTCACAGCCACCCCAGGAATGATCTGATTTCTGATTAGAAAAGCTCTCCTGATTGCAATTTGGAAATATCTCTGAAAACGATTGAGACCAGCATCTCAGATAGTCAAAGCCTGCTTCTTGAGGCAAAGATAGTGACCTACTCTGCGAGGGAACCGTTTCACCAGATCCGCAGCGCTGAGTGAAACCCTCGGAGCCTCTACCTTTGCTCTTGGTCACAGGAAGCCTACCTTCTGGTAGGCCAAGTGTTTCCAGGGTGGGCGTGGCAGGAAGCGCAGCATGCGCAAAGTGCACAAGTGCAGCCTGCCTTCCCCGTAGGCAGGGATCACCTTAGCGAGCACGGGCGGGAAGCACAGCAGTCCAGGAAACACTAGGCCGTCTCAAAAAGCACGAGGGAGTTTGCCGCACTAATCATGCAGGGCGAGGGCACTGAGGGTGGAGAACGCTTCACTGAGTCCGGTGTCTTGGGTATGGTGAGTGACGATCCCAGGCCAGCTTCACCTTGGTCACCTCCCCTGGTCACTGTTGTAAGCACTCTGTCCTTCAGTCAAAGTCCAGGGGACTACTGCAAAAGAAATCCCAAAGCACACACAAAATTATGAGCTCTGCAAACAAGCAAGCAAACAAAAGTCATTCACCAAGAAATCGCTAAAAGCTTCGTGTGTCTTCTGCACTGTCCACCGTCTACTTGCTGTTTAACAGGCACGTTCTAAAAGTAAATATTCACAGCTCCATGAACGTAAAAGCAGGAGCTAGTGAGCATGTCCCACTGAGTTTTCCCTGCGCGGTGACAAGGAAGCTTTGTGAAGCTTCCTGGAGCGCAGACCGACAGAATAGCCTGCGTCCTTTCGTGGCCCCTCAGGCCTACAGCACAGGAAGAGGCTAATCCACGGGAAGGAGGTTATGCCGGAAAGAAGCCATCAGACGCACACACTGCACTGTGTCGATGCTCAGGGGGAACCCTGGGACCCTGCAGATGGGGACCCACATCGGGTACTCCTGGGCACTGGGCGTACTTACGTTCCTTCTTCTCTCAGGAGGGCCAAGAATTTCCTCACACGGTACTCGGGGTCCATCTAAAATCATCAGAAGAGACAAGGAAGACATGTCAATGGCATTTCTCCCCCAAGATGCATTTCTCTCACGCTAGGGAGACGCTTGTTCCTATGCTCCCAGTGGCTTCCGGAAACCTGTCACCGCAACCTGGCCGCTTTTGTTTTTGAGGCATAACAAAGCAGATTATGTCATGTAGAAGCCAGTGGGACTTCCCGACATGCAGAGAAGCCACTGGTCATTCCCAGCTCTCCCTTGGCTGAGTTGGTGTGAGGAGGAAAACAACACCAGCAAGGTGTCACCACAACACTAGACTGTGGTTGCTCACAGGCTGAGGGTGAGTTCCAGACCTGCCTGGATGCATTCAGAGTGCAAATGATATCTAATTCAAACATCTTCTTGAAGGGGTAAGGGAGAACTTGAAGAAACCGAATTGAGGCTGATTAAGGGACCAAAATACTGACTTTCACATATTCAGGGACCTGGCTCTCTTAGTTATAGTGCCCCTTTGGGACTGGCAGAGACACTGGCACACCTAAGAGGGCAGAAAGTGCTTTTGGGCTCTGCTCTCAGGACACCTGGCTTCTGGCTATCACTGTGTCACAGACCCCTGACAACATGGTGGGGGTTTTGACCCAGGTGCTCAGTTCAAGTCATTATTACTATTCGCCTCTCCTAGCTGTCATTTTGTATCCAGATTACCTTACACAGTTGAAGTGTATTGAGCTCTTATTGGCCTAACCGAGATGTGTGGTGATCTGGGAAAAGATCATTACAAACCAACATCTTTAATTCCTTAGTATGAATTTTTTTCTAATTGTAAGAAACACCTCACTTTTAAAGCATGTTGCAGGGCAGAAGTCTGTTCCCAGGAGGGAAACTCCCTGCCCTCCAGGGGCAGCTTGCAAATGCTTTGCTGTGCACCGCTGTGGGTAAGGGTGCAATCAAATTCCCCTCCAACCACTCTGTAAAAACGGTTCTTCTCCTTCTGTCCCAGCAAAACATGGAACAGAAATTTCGAATGTATCAAAGTTAAGGAGTCAGGCTACAAAGAACTAAGAAGAAGTGTGAACAGCTAACAAAAGCCATTTTCCCCCCCTCTTTGGGACTAGAATTACACATGAATCAATTGTCAAAGCTCCTTCTGAAAGATGGAACTGGCTGGAGCTCGCTGCAGTCGGCACATGCAGGCCTTCGCCCATTAACTCTATTTAATATGTGTGAGGAGCAGCTTACTGACTTGCCTGTAGCTATGGAATTAAAAGGCAAGAGAAAGGGAGGAAAAAAGTAATCTAGATAAATGACTTTATTCCCTCAGGTGACATCCAGTCAGAGCAGATCCTCAATGCCGAGCAAGTTTTAACAGACTCGGGTACGGCGCACAGAGCGAGCATGGCTTCCAGTCTGCCGAGCCGCATGCCTCTCCATTCGGGCTCGGCTCCTCAGGCGGATCTAAAGAGAAGTCACTCAGCTGCACAGAATCCATCTGACGTGAGGGGGTTCAGACTCCAGGCCTATGAAGTGTCAGTCGTGGAAGATTAGGCCGAGCCCGAGTGCCCCACTCTCACTTTCTACCCCACACACATAAGAGGCATTAAACTTGATCACTGCGCTGCAGGCATCAAAGGGAGAGGAGGCGGGGGTGGGAAGGAAACCTCGAATAGTTTCTTCTATGCAATTATGTTAAAAGATTGTACTGAAACTGAGGAAAGAAGGGCAGAGCTGACTTTCTGACAGATTTATCTTTTTTCAGGGACAGAGCCAATACACCTGTATGTGCGGCTTTCCCCGGACTAAGCCTGAGCAGGGCACTCAGTCTACGCCTCTGATTTACTGCTTATAATGGAAAATACATAAATCGACTTGAAAACAGTTGTTGGAAGCTCGGGAAACTTTTGGCTTCTGGGGAAAGAAGACCACAAAAATTTCATTTTAAATTAAGTTTATCAGAGGGAATGAAAACAATTCTCTCCATATTTCTTAGCTGTTGGCCTAAGAGCTTCCTTCAGATGTGAACGTGAGGCCGAGGCAGCTGGCTGCTCACAATGGAAGGGCAGGGCTGCTCGGGGACGCTTAGAATAACAGCTCTCTATCTGCTCCAGTCTGGGGATGGACTGCTCTTCATTCCCTCATTGAGCCATTCATTTGCTCAAGGAAAACTCGCTCAGCATGTGCTGAGCTGGCCCAGGGCCGGTGCCCGAACGAACACAGGTATTATGTACATGTGAGGGAGTTCCAGGTTAGTCTCATCTGCCTGGGCCCAGCTGCCAACAGGCGGGGACTCAGCTGTCTACGGGGTCCTGTATGCTTCAACCTGCCAGCGGTCCACATGAGATTTCTAGGGAGCCGACCATGGTGGTGCACACCTTTGATTCCAGCATGTGGGAGGCAGAGGCAGGAGGACCTTTGAGTTCAAGGTCAGCCTGCTCTACAAAGGGAGCTCCAGGACAGCCGGGGTCACACACAGAAACCCTGTCTCAAAAAAACAAATAAATGAATGAATAGAAATTGAATAAATAAATGAATGAATAAATAAATAGAAGTTTCTGGAAGTTTGGTGAGGGAAAAACACAGAGTCCATGTCTAACGTGTCCAAGTCAATGTACCCACCTTCGCATGTCCCCAGCAATCCTGACCTATCTGTGCAGTCACTTACTGACCCCAATGGTCAGTGCCTCAGTAGAGTGTGCGATCTGGGCTAATTCACTGACAACCTGTGGGCATGGCATCCATGTGTTTAAAATTGCTCTTGCAAGTCCTTTCTAATTTTGGACCTAATAACTCGCTACACTGAGATGGAAAGTCATGCCACGCTCTTCTCATTTATTTCTGAACATTAAGAAGGAAAGCCCTATAATCCTGGCATTTGGGAGCCAGAGGCAGGCAGATCTCTGAGTTCAAGGCTAGCCTGGTCTCCAGTGTCCAGGACAGCCAAGGTTGCACAGAGAAGCGCTTTCTGGATGGAGAGCACCAGCGCTGCCAAGCCTTGGGAGAGAAGCACAGGCCCCCCTTGGCGCGCCACCCCCGTTCCTGTGACTCACCAGGGAGGGAATCGCCTTACCTGCAGGGACATCTCAATCAGCATTAGTAACTTCTTGATTCCTATCCAGACTTTCTTCCCTTTGACTTGCTGAGCAATTGTGGTGCGTTCCTTATCTTTAAAGTTGCCCAAAAGCTACAAAAGTGATAAACAACAATAATGACACTTTTACCATCCGCACATCAACACATCTGCCCTTACGTGAACTGTGGGAGGCACTACCTGACTGGCATGAATGGACCCACCTAGTCATGTATGGACACATAAGGCAAGGTCTTATTCTGTGGCCCAGACTAGCCTCAAACTCATGGTAATCCTCCTGCCTCAGCCTCCCTGGTGCTGAGATTACTTTGTTTGGAAGAAATTTATCTTCAGCTGTTTTCCTTGGTACCTCCACTAAACTGCTGGGGGGGGGGGGGCAGGGAAACAGCTCCAATCTTTGTTAAATATAAATGTGTTAGCATTCCTTCCTAGAAACAATTTGTATGTGTCAAAGTTCACTAACTTTTTTCTTCTCTTACCCATCCCAGCTACAACAGGATGTTCAAACAGGTGACCCAGAAATGCCCCTTATGCTGACAGCTCTGTTCTGCTGGGAGCACACAGCAACTCCTCAGTTGCGAGGCCTTTAAGCTGCCTCCCTGACCTGACCACACCGAACACCTTACATCACATTTTCCAACAGGTCTCATCTCGTCATTTGTGCACATTAACATTAATCAAAATTCGCTGCAAGATTCATTTTTTTAAATTAAAGGCTTTATCATCTTCATAAAATTAAGGAAGCGTTTCTATGCTGTAAAGTTGTGAAGTTTGGGTAGCTTTTGTGGAGTTTCAAAGGCCTTACTCACTGTTCTGGTTTATTAGATGTAAAGAAATGCGCAGCCAGCCACTGTGAAGGAGCAGTGGTCACTCCCCATGCCGCGCCCAGCCTGACCCCCTGCCATGTAGGCTAGAAGTATCACATGCATGCTGGGAGGATGAGCGAGCCCTGCAGTCTGTGTGCTACCCACACCAGGAATGAGAAGTCTATCGCTCTCCTTTGCGCCTCTCTTCTCCCTCTCGCTCCTGAAAAGCACTGGAGAAAACATCCCAGGTCCCACATTCTGCTCCAGCTGGGAACCCTTCCACATTCTCTCAGGCCTCAACTCCTTTCTGATAAGCAGTTTCTAGCAGGGGCTCATCTTTACCTCCAGAGCTTCCAGCAGCTGCTCCCCAGTGGCAATGTTGGGCACATGGATGGTGGTGCTGAAGGCATTAAGCATCTCCATTTCCTGCAGGACATCTTTGCGGCTGGTGGTCCCGATGATGAGAAGCTTGCGGCCCTGCTTATCGAGACAGACGTGTTACAGCGCACAAAAACAAAAAAAACAAAACAAAAAAGCAGTAACAAGGAGACCAGAGGAACGACCACTTATTTGTGTATATGAATGAGGAGGCAAAACACACAAAACCCAGGATTTTCCAAATAAAACTCTGAACAAGACATAGATGATGCAACTCGGAAGCAGCAACAATGAAGCAGGCCCTTCCTACCGATGCTAGCTGACAAAGGAACACCAAACCAAAGCCAGAGACACCCAAGTGTGCACGACAGTTCCGTCCTGGTGATGGGAAATAGGGTTTTTCTTTAGACAGGTTTTTCTTTAGCTGTGGCTGGCTGGTCTGAAATTTACTGTATAGACTAGCTGGCCTCCATCCAATTCAGAAATCTGCTTGCCTCTGTCAGATTGGTTTTCACTGCGAGCTCCAAGCTAGCCAGGGCTGCACAGTGAGACCAGGTCTCTGAGACAAAACGATCCCCCACTCAAACTTCAACTTGGGCTTTGTACACATTTTACCACTAACTGTCAACAAAGCAAGGTAGCTTTTGTCAATCTCATTCATTGTTTTTATCCTTTATGTGCCATGAATAACAATGTATCACCACAAAGTAGACGCAGGGCTGCAGCTTACCTAGCAAGCACAGAGACAGGTTCAAGGTCTAGCATATGCGCGCACACGCGCGCACACACACACACACACACACACACACACACACACACACACACTACACACACACGAGCAGAAACCTCTGACACTATTAGCTCCTTGGTTTAACAGATGAATGTGCAAAGACTCCAAGGTACAAGTTTATTTGTGATATGTATAGAATTAAAGGTGAATCATTACTGCTATTCAATAAATCAACTAGAAAAAAACATATTAATCAAAAAAATCAAATGCTTATCATCAGACATTTGCCACGTTCCTGAATGACTATGGAATGACCTTGTATAGAGAGGTAGAAAGATAAGAAACAACAACAAACCCTCAGACTAATGCCACATGGAAAGGAGGCAGATTGTATCCAGGGAAGGAACCTGGCAGAGGAAGCAGGGAGGAGTCCACAGGCCAGTTTTTTGAGTTGTTTTGGTTTGTTTTTTTCAAGGCAGGATTTCTCTGTGTAGCCTTGGCTGTCCTAGGCTCTGTAGACCAGACTGGCCTCAAACTCACAGAGATCCACCTGCCTCTGCCTCCCTAAAGGCGTGCCACCACTGCCTAGCCTCCAGGCCAAGTCTTAAGGAACTGGTAGGCTGGTTTGGAAGATGAAGAGGGCTCTAAGTCAGAGGGAATGGAAGTTTAAAAGCAAAAATAACAAAGCTGGGTGAATCCTCATCTCTCTCTTCTCACAAAGGGAAATATTGGCCTCTCTAGGGCATCTCTGCAGAAGCGTCTTCTTGCTCGCTACAGAAAGCTGGACTTTTTTCCCCATCTACCACTATCTTCCTCAAAGAACTTTCTTCTACAGTGACTCTGATGTCTTCAGAGTGTTGAAAGATTGGGAAGTGTGGGCTAACCTATAATGGAGACGCTAATTTATGTTTTGCCTGTCTTCTTGTTTAACAAGACTGCAAACACGGTGGAGAGGTCATGACCCAGGCAAGCTCAGGCCTTGACTTGTAAAGCACCATCTTTGGGAAAACACTGAAAAACATTACTAAATAATTAAATTGTGCTGGATCGTTTTGTGTATTAATTAGTGGTATGTAAAAGTGTTCTCATGGAAAAAGAGTTGCAGGTGTACTAAAGGAACCACACTGGGTCATATTTGAAGGGTAGGGACTGGCAGCAGCATGAGGGAGGAGTGCAGCTTTAGAGGAGGCCAGTTCAACCCAAAGGGGAAGTCTATCTTGCTAATGTGTGGCTACCAGTTTAAAGTCCACAGTGCCCAAACATGCCCCAGGGATGGAAGGAAGGAAGGAAGGAAGGAGGGAAGGAAGGAAGGAAGGAAGGAAGGAAGGAAGGAAGGAAGGAAGGAAGGGAGAGAGGGAGAGAAGGAAAAGGAAAGAAAGAAAGAAAGAAAGAAAGAAAGAAAGAAAGAAAGAAAGAAAGAAAGAAAAAAAGCAGCAGCAATAACCTATCTGGGGGGCAGTCAATCCCAGCATATTCTACTGAGATTTGCTGGTCCTGATGCGACACAGAAAAGGCCTAAATAAAATGACTATCTGCCAATCGGATTACGATGAACATTGTTCCAAGGTTAAATAAGTATTAGTTAACCAAGTCTTAGTGCTATAAGAAGCAACTCAGGTGAAAACATTACCATGAAAAAGGCAGGGCTCCGTCAGGTGCTGATCCTTCAAAAACCCACTGCTTTACAGGATGAAGAATGGACCAAGCACCAAGCAGCATCTAAGCCTTTTGCCACACAAAAGGCTAACCAGATAATCCACACCCTTTCAGAGTTCTGCCATTGATTGGCCCCAATCAACTGATTTGTAACAAAAGTTCATGTGGAATAAAGCTTTTTTTTTCTTTTCCTAAATAAAAAAATGCCACCAATATAATAACTGCAGTGAAATGGAAGGACTGGCCTCAACCCCCCAACAAAAGTGAAGTCAGTTATGCGGGAAAGAAAGGCCCAGTTCTTTCTTATCATTCAAAGCAGCAAATGTAACACACTCTTGCTAAGAAGAATTAACCCGGAACAATCGGAAACCCTGGGATGGATTAAGAAGTGAGTTTAAAAGCAAGGTTCAAAACTGCCATGTGCGATGGGCCTTACACTCTATTTTCTAATGACTACAATCTGATGTTTATGTAAAAGAGTGAAAAAAAATGTCAGAATACTAGGAACTTGTAAACCCAGTGAGCAAAAGGTGAAATTAACATTTGCTAATTGGAACATCAACAAGAAGTTATCTTTTAGGCATGCGAATGGTGAAATTTAGTTTGCACCTTCCAAGTGATTTTAATTTAGCTGGGAAACTGGCTGGGCAGCACTCGGGAGCCACTACCGAGTCATGTACCAGCAAACACGGAGGGGCAATGGCTGCAGGGGCCTGGAGGCGCATGGAGCCTCTCAGAGTGGGAGAACCTGGAGCAGCAGCAGAGCTGCAGGGCCAGAGCCAGGAGGCACTGGCAAGGCCCCTCCAGGAGCAGGACAGGTACAAATGCTACTAAACCTCACGCGGTTGGTGGAAACAGCGATGCCACAGCACCAGGTCTCTCTGGAGAGAATGAGGGCAACCAACGAAGGCACGACTCAAGATGCTAAAGGGGATTTAACATAAAAAGCACCGGGAGAAGCCAAAGGCAGGTCTGAAGGAGAAAGCACCACGGAGGAGGGGAAGGATTCTGGCAGGATGTCCTCCTCCTGTGGCCTTGGACAAAGCAGCCACAGCAAGGCCATGCCAGTTCTGAGGAAAACTCCCCAACAAGGGTCCTGCACCGTTTACCCACAGCCTACCCATAGTGGGGTACTTTTGATGCCAGCCTGGGTAAGAGCAGGAGTGGGGACAGCAACAGAGTTTTCCTGAAGGCTGGGTAGCTTGTGCAGCAGGAAAGGGACAGGCACCATTATTCGCAGCTGTGTGACAGACATGGGGTAGATTACCTCAGCACCGGACTCCTCTTCAATCATAAAAAAACGGGATTAGAAAAATCCTATGTGTGTGATAGAGCATAAGGTAAAGAATGCTACGGAGGGTACTCCCTAACATCACATCACGGTCACGACAGACGAGGAGAGGAAGCAAGGGTTCCAAGGGGAGTCTGGAAAGGCGGGGTTCATCTTAGGTCAGGCAGGTGAGCAGTAGGATTGGAGGTTCTCTTCCTAACACCTGGGACCCCAGCAGTGACATGGGGCAAGCATGCTTCCAGGCACCAGACTTGCCCTGCACAGGGATGACAGGGGCCCAACATTCGGCCTACCTGGAATGCCAATGAGGCTCAGGCAACACAGCCTTTTGGGAGGTGTCACTGCAGTGGGGTTTGAGGGGCCTCTGTGAGAGGCCACCAGGGAAGCTTCTCCTGACAGAGTCCTTCTGCTTTTTGCTTTTCCAGTTTCCTTCTTGGGAAGGAAACAGTTCTTCTTTTTTGCTATCTGCTACTGAGACCATAGGAACAATTCTGCCTGACTGCTGCTTCCCTCCCTCTACGCACTTACGGATCTACTTTTCAGCCTCTCAGCTCTGTACACACCTCATTCGCCCAGGCTCAGCAGCATTTGGGCCCAGCTGCCTGGCACACGCAGGTGCACTCATGGTCCCTTTCCCCAGACACTTCCTGTCCCTATCAGCATGGCTCTTCCCCTCCGTCAAGGGCTTGCTTGAATGTCAGCTTTCCTATAGCTTGCTCAGGCCCATGCCACTGAGCTTCCTCTCCCCCATTCTCTTTTGTCCCTCAATCAAATCACTATATACCATCTCTGTGACTCGGTCCCTGTATTTGCTCATCATTGCATGTCTCACGAGTCTTTTGTGAGGCAGGGGTGAGGTTTGTTTGGTTTTACTGAACTGCCCAGGGCTAACATGGGGCCTCATGCAGGGGCAGTTAATAAATATATGGTGAATGAATGAGTGATGGTCCCGGTTCAGGCTTCAAGGGTAGTACATGACGCTATTGTTATGACCTCTCCTCTGGCCCTAGAAAAATGTACATTACACCCAATGTTTAACAGGAAATTACAATTTCAGAGCCACAGCCCAGAGCCCTAAGTGTTGAATGCTATGATATACTACATTTTAATGGAAATACTCTAGGATGGGTAACACTTGTTTACATATTTAAGTTGATGCCAAAGGCTGCTGTACCTTTCTTTTAGATGATTGCCCCTCACCTACTGACTGCTTACTACAGGCTTCTCTAGTAAAGGAAGGGGGTTTATGGGACGCTGGGAACCCAAGTCAGTGAGATGAGAAGTCTTACTGTCTCCAGCAACTCTTGGTAGTTAGTAAAAATACTAACTACCACTAAAAGCAGCCAGCAGGTTTGAGAGTGCAGCTCAGCAATAGACAGCTGGCCCACAGACGGGAAAACCAGTTTCAGGCCCCAGAACTGCAGACAGATGCGCACAGGCGACCAGGAGTCAGGCGGCAGCAGTGATGGCCTCCTGGGCCTCTCCATATCCAGCCTGCATTTGGGATCATGGCTCAAATGTCTGTAGCTGCCATGGCCCCTTCTCTTTGTACTTTTTTTTTTTTTCTTCAGTTAAATGCTGAAGTTGAATACCAAAGGAAGGATGTTTCGAATAAATCATGCTGTAAGCAGGCAGACAACTACACTTAAATTCTCCATTAGACTGTACCCTGGAGCAAATTCTTTGCCTAGCCCTTTGTAGCCAGCCTGGTGCTGTAAGCAGAGCAGAGGACAAAAGGAAGGCACTCTTTGTGGCTGGTGGGGTAGAAGCCAGAGCCTGGACTCTAGATGTTTTGAAATGGGCAAAAGCAGACAACTTTGTGATTCTGTGAATCTGTCGAGGCAGTTCACAAGAAAGACCCTGAATCACCTGATCTCACACTCGGAGCAGCATCTAAGGCTCCCTGCTCCCAGTCTTCCGATTGTCCTTGTCATTCAGTAGCTGAGGAACCTGGGGGGAAGTGATACGTCCAGAAAAAGGCTGACCCTGGGGTTCAGGCTCATCAACTTTCCATTAACGTTGTGGGGTCCATTGCTGACTGCTTAAGCCATTTGTTTTCGTAATGCTACAAATTGAACCTGGGGTCTTATACACAGTAGTTAGGTGTGTCACCATGTGCAACTTTATTTATTTATTGATTGATTGATGTTAAGACAGGGTCTCTCTGGGTAGTCTTAGAACGTTCTTTGTAGACCAGGCTGGCCTGGAATTCAGAGATCTTCTGGCCTCTGCCTCCCCAGAGCTGGGATCAATAATGTGCACCACCACGCCTGGCACCGTGTGTTATTTTAAACCCGTGTCTACAGTAGCTATCCTACTAATTATGAGTTTGGGAGTTACATCTGCTGGAAATGATGACCTCTGAACTCTTAGGAGAAAGGTTAAATAACTTAAGGAAATAAAGTTGTACTGCCCATGCCACACTATTCTTAGTGCCAAAAGACATGGTTTCTGTAAACACTTCTTCCCCAGAATGTTTAGCTGGCCCAGCCCCCAACACACTCAGCTTTCAGCTTGATATCTGTAAATTAGCTCCTGTTCTGAACACATCACCATTCTTGCTAACTTTATTTCCACCTCTGTGGTTTCACTCTGGGCAACCTCTCTTTTTACACAAGCTCATAGGAGTTTTTTGACAGTGTGTGGCTATATCATGTTCAGATTTCAGAGCCTTCTTTCTCCTATACTCTGTCCTCATTTAACCATAACACATGACTTGGTGTGTCCACCATGTCTGCTTCTCACGCATGAAGAAGCAACTTTCGAAACAATCTCAATTACCCAGACCTCAGACAAGAACTAAGAAAGAAGCAGACAGGATCTGTGCTGAGCATCAGTATAAGGTTTAGTCAGCCTTACAACTTGCCCATTAGGCACAAAGTCCAAGGCTCCTAAGACTTTGAAGGAACCATGAAAATATTTAAATTTCTTTTACCATTGAAAGTGGAGGGGCTCTAAAGTTGAAGATATTTTTAAAACTACGGAAACACAATCATCTTTATAGCAATAATTAAAAAACAAACCTCTATTTACCCATGGACAGAGCTTCCCCCTGTCCCCACTCATTCTGTTCTGACTCTGCTAACACCGAAGCTTCATGACTCTCACCATAAGATGGTTCTGAGCCCTGGCGGCTGCTCTCCTTAGTTCTAGCATCAAGCTAGTGAGGGCCCCTTCAGAGACAGGCAGATGACCTCCCTCACTGGAGTCCTGCACGTAGCAGCTGTCAGCAACACCAGCAAGGAACTAGGAGGCACAAAAGTCACAGGGCACATGGGGCTCCCTAGTGACTGCCACACACAGTTGGCATATGCCAGCATCCCTTGTTGAGCACACTGGCACATGGGTGGTGATGGCAATTCTTTTTTTTTTTTTGAGACAGGGTTTGTGTAGCCTTGGCTGTCCTGGACTTGACTGGAAACCAGGCTGGTCTAGAACTCACAGAGATCCACCTGTCTTTGCCTCCTGAGTGCTGGGATTAAAGGTGTGTGCCACCACCGCCTAGAAAGCATAACGTTTGATAAATAAGGATACACTTTGGGCACTGGAGAGATGATGAATCACTGATTAAAAGCATTGGCAGCTCTTAGAGAAGACCCTGGTTCAATTCCCGGCACCCATAGCCATTTGTACCTCCAGAGGATCTAATGCCCTCTTCTGGACTCTGAAGGCACCAGATATACATAAAGACAAAATACCCACATATAGGGAAAAAATACTTCAGTCAAAAAAATGAAGCTGCTGCTTTCCTCCGCATTTCCGTTCTTGTCCCCCATGAAACTGAATAAGTCACGTGAAATCTAAGATGGTTTATTGTACCTAAAACACCCTCAAATTCCCAAGAATCTTTGTATGAAAGGCTACAACACCCTTCTAATTTGCACACAGGTACATCCTTGTCACTGGATAGTGGCAGAGGCACCGGCCTCTGTGTGAACCGGAAAAATAGCAACAGGGACAACAACAGCAAACTCCTGAGTATGGGAGCTGGAGAAAACATCCAGTGGGGTGTGGGCAAACCTAGCCACGCTTGCCACTGCCCTCCATTTCTAGCACCTTGTGTGAGGAAGCAAGCACCTCTTTACTTCTTCCTTGGGCTTGGGGTTGCCATAGAACCCTCCAGAATAAGTGTGCATAGCCCATATACGGGATACAGGGACACTGAGAACTCATTTGACATCTTAAAAAAAAAAAAAAAATCAGATTGAGGCACGCATCCTGGTGAGCGTGCGGGGGGCAGCCTCAGCCCTCGCCAGGCTAGACAGTGAGCACCACTTGCTCGGCACCTGCGCACACCTCACCCGCTGACCCCACAGCTGAGCAGAGTCCTGCATTCACCTTCCCTCTGTATGCTGGAGAGTGGTCATTACCTGTGCATTCTAACAAAAGCAGTTATTCCCTAAGGTAGTATTCCAACCTTGTATGTCTAAAGAACTGTCACAGACAGGAACAAAACACAACCAACAAAGAAAACAAAACCCAACCCTTCCACCAGCCACGTGGGAAACATAACAACTGTCGTTTATCTTGGGCCACCCTTATCGACATGGGTGTTCAACAGGCATCCATGTAGGTGCATGTAGATGGGCAGCACAGCACTGGGCGGAGCCGAGGACAACTGTGAGAGCTGAGGGCCTCTCATCACCACAGAGCACCTTACAGACGTCACAGAGCTCGCCTTTATGATTTATTTGTTTTCATTTTTATGTGCACTGGTGTTTCACCTGCAGGTATATCTGTGTGAGGGTGTCAGATCTTGTGAGCTGCCATGTGGGTGCTGGGAATTGAACCTGAGTCCTCTGGAAGAGCAGCCAGTGCTCTTCACTGCTGAGCCATCTTTCCAGCCCCCATGGCATTCATTTAAAATGAAAAGGCAAGGTTAGAAACAGACACCTGCCAACAGGCACCGTCATCTAATGCTGTCTGAGGCCACCCTGAGCCACACAAGAGCCCATCTCAACAAAGCAAACAGAAGGAAACAAAACAGAGTTATGCTGCTACGCTAAAAATGAAAATAACTATATATAAACATTAAAAATGTTATTATTCCTCAGTGGCTAGGTGCCCTGCCAGCATCCCCCACAGCCCCTTACATCCCTGGCCCCCACTTTCCCATCCTTCCACCTCCATCTACACCCTGCCTTACTGAGCTCTGAAACTGTCTCTATCTCATTTTCTTAAAACAAAAATCTCCAATATCCAGATGAGTGCATTTGTTTCAGGACTTAGCCTGTGAATAAGACTGACTGGACGAAGGCACAGGAGGAGATAGAATTCTGAATTTACTCTCTCTGGACATCTTTCCTACATAGCAGGTGCATTCCTCAAAAAGTCCTGAGGACACCTGAAGGTACTTCTTTGCTGTAATATCTTACATAGTTGCAGTTTACGCATTTATTTAGGCCTCACTGTACGTCTTAGTTGACCCTCAACAGGATGGGGATTCTTTTCACTTTTATAGATAAAACACACACACACACACACACACACACACACACACACACACACACACA
>NW_026596131.1:199748-223218 GCF_907164565.1 Psammomys obesus
ACACACACACACACACACACACACACACACACACACACACACACACACACACACAAAGATCCCACAATTAAAGGCAATAATGCCAGAGGTGTCTGAACCAGGACTTGAATCTTGAATTCAGGACTTATAACCTAAGCCGAACACAAAGAGCAAGTTCTGCAGAGCAGGTACTCCCAAGAGATGAATGCTAGGTGCTCTCCCCAGTGCATCCTGAGCTGGTGTATGGCACCAATAAATGCTAGGTGCTCTCCCCAGTGCATCCTGAGCTGGTGTATGGCACAGGCGGTTTGCCCAGGCTGAGAGAGATCAAGGCTAAGCTCTAGCTGTGAGGCAAACTTTTCATGACCATTTCTCTGCCGATGAAAATTTAGATACTCTGAGTAACTGGGGAATGGCGTACACCGCACACATATGCATGTACGCCTTCACACGTGCACACACATAAACACACTCATGCCCTAGTACCGATTTTGGTATTAATTAATGCCTACCACACATGCATTCTTCCAAGACCAATTTTTAAAAAGTCATACCTTTTAAGACAGTTTCTCAGATATTTGTAATAATGTTTTATAAAAGGGTTCATCAAATGTTTTACCAATTTTGATACATTGAAACTAATCTACAATTACATATTGTGTTCAACTTGTATGTAACTTTCCAAGAAAACCTACTATTCTAAGAAAAGTGCATATAAAACAGTTTTATAAGACATAGTATCTACATAATATTATTGACTTAGTAAATGGAAAAATTAGGCCACTGGACTGTCAGTCATCATAGAAAAAAAAAAAAAAAGTCCACTGTAGAAGTCACCCTGTCAAGTGGTTACAATTAATGTGTCTGGCAAAATGAGTGCACCCCTTTCCTGAAGTGGTTGTACATCTTACTGAGTCATACTGTAGTCATTAGCCAGAGTTAATTTTAAACAGATAGATGGAAAGATTCTCGTGTTTAGGCCTGTAGGGTTTGGAGTGTTCCATTATCTGTTTATTCGCTAAAGCAGCTCCAAGGCTGAAGGACTGCCTGACATTAGCAGGGCCTTCTCGATGTCCAGCGGTGGTAAGACTGTACTGAAGGGTCCTATACGCAGGGCATAAAAGCAGTGCCGTCTATAGACTGTTGCTGCTAAAACAAAGTCCACGGAGAGACACAGCTGCCTACCCAGAGAGCTATGGATTTTGTTTTACTTTTTAATAATTTATTTAATTTTATTTTTTATGTGTATTGGTGAGAGGGTGTCAGATCCCCTGGAACTGGAGTTATAGACAGGTGTGAGCTGCCATGTGGGTGCTGGGAATTGAACCTGGGTCCTCTGGAGAGCAGCCAGTGCTCTTAACCACTGGGCCATCTCTTCAGCCCTCCTGTAAAGAATCTTTTATTGAATACTCTTCTAAAGAGGCACTACAGATCGCTGCCTTGCTGTAGTTTTTCTTGGCCCAGCTGTGCTCTGACAGTACCATGCCCACATACCTTTTTTTAGACAGGAACTCATGTAGCCCAGCCTGGCCTTGAACATTCTATATTGCTGAGGATCACCTTGAACTTCTGATCCTCTTGCTTCTACCTCCCAAGGGCTAGGATTATATGTGTGTACTCCATCACTCCGAGCTTTCTTTTTTTTCCTGAGACGGTTTCACCATGTAGCCCAAGCTGGCCTTGTACTCACATCTTTCTGCCCCTACTTCCCTGAAGCTAGGATCACAGGCATGCAGCAGCACATCCTGTTTCCTTTTCTTTAAAAACAACACAACATCCCCAGGCATCAGAGCAATAGTTCTTGTAGTTAATTTCAGTTTAAACTCCTTACTATTAGGCCTGAACCTTGCTTCAGTAATACCGCTAAGAATTTGGAGATGTTCTTTTTGAAGTTTATAGTTTCCAAAGAATATCCAATTTATCAGTTATATGTAAATTAATGTGTTGACTCCCATCGGCTGAGAGGGCAAGGGACCACTGGCCTCTGGCCAGCCTTGAGTGTCCCTGGCTACTTATCCGCACGTATGATCAAGTGCCATTTTGTATATGCCCTGATAAGAGGTTAGGAGGCGCTGAAAAGGGATTGGTTCTCTATGAACTGCAAGGCTGTTCTAGTCTGTTCCGTCCTATCCTGATCTGTTCAGGTGGGGCTTCCAGGGTGATTCTAAACAATGTCAGGAACGCCCAGGATCAAGAAGCCCTCGGGCTTGTTGAGTTAACTGGGAAATCATGTTGTTTCACAGCTCGAAACGCTCCTTTTTAGGCACTTGTCTTCCAAGTGATAAAGCTAATGTTTTACATTTGCCATTAAAGACCCAAGAGTTTACACTAAAACCATGAGTGCTGGTGGTGAAAGCAGTTCACCTGGCCTTCCCTCTTTACTGGAGCTCTTCCCTGACGCAAAGACCTCGGCTTTTATCCTTCCAATCTGGAAAAGCACATCCCCCTCCAACTTCCATAAATCTGCAAACCTTGAAAAGAGCCCCAGCGTCATGGAGTAAAAGCACCGGCATTAGGATCTCACTGCAAGGAGGGCTGTCTTCAAGCCTCTCGCTGCTAAGCCGGACATTTCCTAACACTGGACAAATTGTACGTCCAGCTCAGGGAGGGTGAACTGCAGTGGTCTTTTACCCTCCGAGCCAATTGTTAGCTTTTCACAGGAATCAGCAGGGAAGCACATGTGGAGCCTCTGTGTGCCGGTGAGCGCCCCCATGCCTTGTGTGAGTCTGCATGTAGATGAAGCAGGCCGGGAGCTTTCTGAGCTGCTGCAGCGGAGTTCTCAGAGAAGCCTTTTCTCCAGCTCGGCTCCCTGCTGGGACAGCCCTTTTCAGGCTTTCTATTCCCCCCCTCGATCTCTTCTCCTGCAGAACACAGGGGAAACTTGATTGAAATAAAGACCTAGGGAACATGTTTTATTTTCTCCTGTTCAATCCATTTTAGAAAAGCTTTTAATTGGTTTTAAAAAAGATGCTAAACAAAATACGATGATGTTTCTCAGTTTTTATGAACTACCACTTTTTATACTTTCAAAGGGCTAATAAATCAATCATGAAAGTAACTCTCCAGATCAATTTAAAGCAAATCCACTGAATGCCAGGTTCATTAAAAATCTATGCATTTGCTTAGGAAAATTTAAAATTCAAGGAAAATTATCCTAGTAACTGAAATCTGCCTTGAATTTTTAGTTCTACACCGAAAATCCAAGAACAAGGCGATCACAAAGGGAGAAAAGGAGGGCTTGAGACCCAGTTTTAATAAGCCAATTTACAAGAAGGGAGGGGTGGGGGAGGGGAAGTGGAAAGGGAATATCTGGGTACATAACAACACTGGCCCTGGAGGGACCCTTTCATCAGAGCGTGCATGACACAGTGCTGCTTCGAGAAAGCTAGAATTGAAACAAATGCAAAAATAAAGGCTCTGCGATGCAACTGTGGTCCTGTAAGATGTACAGTGCTTTCTAAAGTAGGATGCCCATGGTGTTTGTTTTGTTTTCGTTTGCCAGAGAGAACAGTTTTCTGTGACCCACACTCCCTACCTGACTCAGTGCCTCCAGCTTAAACATTAAATTGAAAAATCCATGCGGCGCTGGTTTGCTCAAGAGGATGCTCCTACTACAGCGTCACCGACACCCTTGACACTGGACCAGCTTAAAACTGTTTTCATTTTCTTGAGACAATGTACAATAAATTTACAAAGCCAGGTGGTGCAGACAAGGCTTGTTTTTATCCTGTTAAACGTGCGTCAATGAGAAGTACTTCCAATATTAATTCCTTCTGCCACAAATTCTTATGCAGCAGGTCACCTGGCAGGCAGGGGTCAGAGTTACCAAATTCTGACTAATGACAGGCCAGTGTTCCCTTAAGAGAGAATCCCTGCCATTCCCTGTCACTAAGGCAACCAGGTTTCTTACTTCTTACATACATCTTTACTTCTCAGAGAAATTCATTCCACAGCCCTTTTTAATGATCCAATTGCCGGGTGTAAGACTGCTCCCAAGCTGGGATTTCTCCACGTCCCCCAGTGGCTTGCCCTTTACTTTTAACTCTCTGTATAACTCTTCTTTCATCATTTACATAGCTTGAGAAACTACATTTTAAAAATGTGACAATCTTATTGAGATATAATTTGCAAAGCACACACTTCACTAACTTAAAGTGTGTAACTCAACAGTTTTCAGTACATTCACAGATACAGGCACCTGTCACCACACTTGATCTTAGATTATTTTCATCTCTCCAAAGAGAAATGCGACCCTCATTAGCAGTCGCCTCTTACTCTCCCAATCCAGCCTCCCAGGCCCCAGCAGACACTGATAATGGATTTTCTCTCTCAAAGGCCAACTATGGACACCTCATAGAAATGAAATCATACTGGAGAGGTGGTACAGCACTTTAGGGCCCTAGCTGCTCTTTGCTGGAGACCTGGGTTTGATGCCTAGCACCCACATGTTGGCTCACAACCACCTGTAACTTCAGTTCCAGTATATCTAATACCCTCTTCTGTATCTCTGTGGGCATGTGTCACATATGTAGTATTCAGACATACATGCAGTCAAGACACCCATACATTTAAAATAAAATAAGTCTAAGAAAGAAAGGACAAAGTGGAATCATAGTATGTGGTCTTTTGTGATCGTCTTTTCTCACTTATCACATTGTCAAGGTCCATTTATATCGAAGCATGTACTGAGTGTATTTTCATCCCTGAATTCCACTTTGTGACTGTAAATTAGTTTATTCTAGTTGTTTTCCTTTTGGGTCTCATGAATAATCCTGCTATGAACATTCACAAACAAGCTTTGGTGCAGGTGTGTGTTTTCATTTGTTTTGGGTATGTTCTAGGAGTTAACTGATGGGCCTCCTCCTCACTTGAAGTTACTGTTTGAGAAACTGCTAAACTTTCCCAAAGGCAACAGATTTTAACATTTTAATTTTTTTAAATTAAAAAAAAAAAAAACATTTGTTTTATGTATGAGTATGCTGTCTTCATGCAAATCAGAAGTGGCGATCAGATCTTATTACGGATGGCTGTAAGCTGCCATGTGGTTGCTGGGAATTGAACTCAGGACTGCTGAGCTATCTCTCCAGCCCCAGATTTAAGTATTTTTATTAACAGTTTATATGGTTTCCAGCTTTTCTAACTCCTCACCAACACTTACTTTTATCTGACTTTTGGATCATAGTTATCTATAATCCAAAATAAAATAAAGTACTTCACTATATTGGTCTTGATTTACAGTCCCTGATGAATGACAATATGAATGACCTGCTTGTGTATTAACTGGTCATTTGAGTTTCACATAAAATTAAAAAAAAAAAAAATAGTGGGGCTGGAGAGATGGCTCAGCGGTTAGGAGCACTGTCTGCTCTTCCAAAGGACCTGGGTTTGAGTCCCAGTACCCATGTGGCAGCTCACAACTGTCTGTAACGCCAGTTCCAAGGGATCTGACTCCTTCACACTAATGCACACAAAATAAAATAAATAAATTATTAAAAAAATGAGTGTGTGTGAGTGGTGGGGGAGCCCATGTGCCATGTTACAAAGGTGAGGTCAGAGGGCATCTCTGTGGAGTCAGTTTTCTCCTTCTACTTTTTCATGGATTGAACTTCTTGGGGTTGAACTCAGGGCATCAGGCTTATAGGACAAGTGCCTTTATCTGCTGGCTCCTGGACTTTCTTTCCCTTTTTAAAATTTACTTATTTATTTTTCAAGACGTGGTTTCTCTATGTATAGTCTTGGCTGTATCCTGGGACTTGCTCTGTAGACCACACTGGCCTTGAACCCAAGCGAGTTGCCTGCCACTGCTTCCTGAGTGCTGGGATTAAAGGCATGTACCATCAACTACTTTTAGAGTATTTTTACACTAAACCATATAACCTAAGACCATCAATACAAGATGATGCATATACAGCTATATGTATATATTCAATGTGTTGTTTGAATAAACTAGGAAGGATGCATGTGTGTGGTGAGATTTAGAAGCATTATATAATTTTCCTTTCCTTAAGAGTCTTACAAATATTTTAAGAAACAGAAACAGTTTTTCTTTTGTCTCTAATGAAATTGCAACAAGATGGCTTTGGGGGCAAACGTGCTTTCGAGAAAGCCTAAAAAAACAGGTTCAACCCTGAGAACCCACTTAAAGCTGAATAGAGAGAACCAACAACCCCTGAAGGCTGTCCTCTGGCTTCCACAGGGCCCTATGGCATGTGCCCCAATACAAATACAATGAAAAGATATTTAAAACTTTTAAAAACATGCCATTTGTTAGTATTTTCTATTTACATCTATTTTGGATATGAAGAGCTCTCAGGGAAGAAATGAATATTTAAACTCACATAGATAATATGTGACCAGGTAAAGAAGTTTAAAAATAACACTGAAAATCTATTCATTTTTCTCCTAAGTGAACTTTTGCATTTTTTTAAAAAGCTGAATATTATAATAAATATAGTTGGATGCCTTAAAAATCTCTCCCATTCTAAAATTTTTAAATATGCTATCTCTATAAAAAGCAGGTATGAATATATAGAAATTATTTTGTTTTAGCAATTTTAGACATATGCATCTAGAGAATCAAGAGAAGGCCAAAAAAAAAAAAAAAATCCAAAAAAAAAAAAAAAAAAAAAAAAAACCCCACCTCACTTCTCTTGACTTCAAAAAGGCCAAGGCAAGAATCACTCAAACCCAGGAATTTGAGAGCGCCTGGGCACCATAGTGAGAACGCCATCTCAAAATCAAAAGAGAAACTATTAATTAGGGCTAGAGAACTTGCCTAGTATGCAGGAAGCCCTAGGTTTGATACCCAGCACAGAAAAGAAATCCTTTCATATTGCATATATTTCAAAATTTTAAGGACGTTATGTATCTTTTATGACTTTAGAAAATTTTTAAGAAGCACTAAAAACCTAGAAAAGTAAGACCAGTCTTTAAGTGTAAAATATGCATGTGTATTTTTAACTGCTAAATTACATAGTAGAGCCACAAACAATTTTTATTATTTCTTTCTGCTCATAACATATTGTATATGAGACTTCCACACAGACACTAAGATGCTTTCAAATAACTGCTCACCCTCTGCCTTTCTTCCCTTTGCCTGGCATTTCTTCAGTGTTCTACCATACAGAATCAACCTCAAGAATCCATCTTGTGACACAGCCAAGCATACTCTGGAAACCTCAGCGTAAGTAATACATCTAACCTACCCTCACAGGATGCTTCTGCATCTGTTAAGGGATTACAATCACCATCTCTGGCTGCCTTATCAGGGAGAGCCCAGCTCTGCTTCTCAAGGGCAGCGTGTGTCACAGGAGGAACAACTTCAGGCCACCCTCACAAGCGGAAAACCACGGCAGCAAACCTGCCCGTTTGGTACCTCCGCATGCAGCCCTCAAATAAGTGTTCTCAGGGAAACCATCAAGTGATAAAGGAAACAAACAGGAACAGGTATTTGATCCTCTCTACATCTGTGTCACAATCTCCCTCTGGAGGCGACGGGGCTAAGGTTGTGGAATACGCTGGGGAATTCATAAAACAAGAACGAAAACTAACTGAAACTGTCAGACCTTGATTTTTTTCAGAAAAGGAAAAAAAATCTGTTAAGGAAAACAGTTTGAAGGCTGGAGAGATGGCATAGCAGTTAAGAGCACTGGCTGCTCTTCCAGAGGACCCGGGTTCAATTCCCAGCCCCCACATGGCAAGCTCACACCTGTCTGTAACTACTACAGTTCCAGGGGATCTGACACACTTGCACAGACATGCATGTAGGTAATATCAATGCACATAAAATAACATAAAGTATTAAAAAAAAAAAAGAAAGAAAACAATTAAAGCCAGGCATGGTGATGCACACCTTTAATCCCAGTGTTCAGGGAGGAAGAGGTAGGTGAATCGATGTGAGTTCGAGGCCAGCCCGGTCTACAAAGTGAGTCCAGGACAGCTAAGGCTACACGGTGTAACCCTGTCTGGGAAAACAAAACAAAACAAAACAAAACAGGAAAACAATTTGCCTTAAGACAGAAGGCTACCTCAGATGCCCCTTCCAGAACAACAGAATTGCATGTCTGTGATTACCCATATACTTGGCGGGCACCACTCTATAAGCTTTCCTGGATTCTGTAAAAATATTGTTAGTACTAATTTACCTGAGGAGGCGCCTTTTTCAGCAACACAAGAAGAGCTTGCAACACCAGGTTGGAGAACCGGGGACCAATGGGGACATAATCTGAAAGAGAAACATGGCAGTGGCTCAGGGGTGGGGACCTTGGGGCCACACGTCCGAGCATGCAGACCTGTCTGCATCGAGGGTGAACGTCAGCTGTACCAAGAGGCAGGCAGCTCTGCCGAGAAAAAGACACCCTTAGCAATCTACATTCTCAGGGTGGTACACAAGGACTTATCCGTACATTTAAAAAAGCTTCCAAATATCCACTTGGATCATGCAGATGTATTTTCTGGTCTTCAGAGACTCATTTCACCCTTCCCACCAGAGGAGAGAATGTCCAGGTGTTTTTAACCAAGCATTCTAAGAAATTACTGGAAACCGTCAGAGTATATTTACATATGTTACACTGATGACAAAGTTTGACATTAAAAATAGGTAGAAACTGGCTGGGATGTGGCTCAGTGGTGGAGATCCCAGGAGGAGAAGAAGGAGCTGAAAATGATAGGAAAAGAAATGGTAATATAGGCACAAGGATAGAGAGGTGTTCAGATTGCCCTTCAGAGAAGGCAGTGCAGGCAACTGGAGGACTCTCTTCCCTAGTTTCCTCTGTCTGAGCCATCTGTGCTCAGAGCCCTGCTGGCATCTGCCCCATGAAATCAAGGTTTTCTGAACAGCCAGGACATAGGTTACGTTACTTTCTGGCAATGTATGTTATAAAGATTAGAAAGTACAGCTGCATGCCAGAAGAGGGCATCAGATCTCATTATAGATGGTTGTCAGCCACCATGTGGTTGCTGGGAATTGAACTCAGGACCTCTGGAAGAGCAGCCAGTGCTCTTCACCACTGAGCCATCTCTCCAGCCCACGGCACAAGTTCTTGACACAGTGTGTTGCTGTGACCACATGCCTTGATTATGCTCAGAGAAAGAAATTTATAGGGAGCCATGCACATGACTAAAAGTTCTTAAAGAAATAATCCTATAAACTGGCCTGTAATGTCCCAAACATGGCACATCCCAAGTCCTGGCCATTAGATAAGCACTATTAATTTGAGGAGGCCTTATAGATATACGTGCTTTGTTTCACAATAAATATTACCCAAACTTCAAAAGCAAATAGCAAACGACCCAATGTTGAGGCTGCACACCACAGGGAAGTGAAGAACAGTTAACTTGGAGTCATTACTGCGCATGAGTGTAGCCAGTGCCGGGCAGTGTCCCCAGTGTTCATTAGGTCACCAGCTGGCTGTTTCAACAGTGCATGTTCCATCCTGACCCACTGTCATAGTGACACACACCAGACTGACTTCATTTACAACGAACAAAATACAAAAGTGACAAAGCTTTTCTGACATTTAATAGTTGGTTACTGAGTTGGGTGCGGGGTGGGGGGTGGGGCTAGGTCTTACTCATCTGTGTAACCACTGTACTTCAACCTAAGAGATATTTAATAGGTATTTTTTTTTTAATTACTGTAGAGCACCTTTAATTTTCAGAGCTTCAATATTTATTACCCTACGTTGCTCATTTATCTTGGACAGGACACACTAGAGAAAATGAGGCTGCTAGCTCATCTGACTACTGATTTCTTATGAGAGATGCTGTTACAGTCCCTCTGAGAAAAAGAAAGGCATTTCTATTGCCTTTTCGCCTCCAACGTCCCACGGAAATACTCTCCTCCTATAATTTCGGGATTCCAGTTGTCATGTGCGGCGAAGTCACACATGAACGGCCGAAGTCACAACTCACCAAGCAGTCTCTCGATGTCATCCACGACCACACAGCTGAGCTGAGATTTGTAAGCATCATCGAAGATCTTCAAGAAAGAAAATCATGTTTGACCTTACTGTCCTCCACAGTAATGACAATTCCAAGAATGTGGTTAACTTTTTTCTACTCTTTTTGAGACAGGGTCTCAGTACGTAGACCAGGCTGGCCTTGAACTCAGAGATTCACCTGCCTCTGCCTCCTGAATGCTGGGATTAAAAATGTGCACCACGATGCCCAGCTAAATTTCGTTAATTCTTGAACAACACCTAAACAAAGCACAGTGTAAAAGCAGTGAACAGAGAGAAATACGTTACTAGATTACAGGACCTTAGAACCTGAAGAGCTCATGTGGGGAAACTGGAAGCAGTTATGACTTGCTCAGGATAACAGTAAGATGGTGGCCGAATACAGTCAGCAAATTAAAGCAAGCACTGAGGGAGGATGCTGTGTCCTGGCAAACATGGAGCAGCAGTTTCAAATCAGACAGAGAACATGTTGACGTAGAGGCTGAAGCTAAGTGCCCGCCTTCAGGCCAGCCTCTTACGAATAATGATGTCGTTCTAGACACTGTGAATGGGGCTCAGTGCACAAACTAGCCTGTCACACAACACTGTCCCATGCTGTGTCACAACCCCAGCTTGTCCTTGGCAACCTGTTTCCCCACTGGAATGTGAAGTGGATAAAAATATTTGCTTTGTTTATAACATCTTTAGCACCAAGCATAAAACAAATAGTTGAGACAACACAAGCTCCAAGGTCATCTTGTTCTGCATCATTTTTTCTTTCTATTCTGTTTCCTCAGCATTTTCTATACTGTACATACACTGTAGATTCGTTATATTTTCCCATATATTAAACTAGACTAAAAACACAGAAAGTGAGTACTGTTTCATTATCTCAATTAGTATAATGCTGGACCAGAAAAATAACAAGTGTTTGTTAAAAAAACAAAATTAAAGCTGGGCAGTGGTGGCGCACGCCTTTGATCCCAGCGCTTGGGAGGCAGAGGCAGGTGGATCTCTGAGTTCGAGGTCAGCCTGGTCTACAAAGTGAGTCCAGGACAGCCAGGCTACACAGAGAAACCCTGTCTCAAACAACAACAATAATACATTTATGCTTTTTAAACACTTAAGCAGAAATATCATGTAGGTGGTTGGAGATGTCCAACTGACGCCAGTCTGAGGAAAGGCGCGTGGCAGTGGCAGGTGGAATCAGGGCTGGATGAATCAGGGCTGTTCAGGCAGCAGTGGGAGAGGAAGAAGAACACAACGCTAAGGGATGACAGGGTAGGAAGCATTATTGCCATGCTTATTCAGTCGTTTGAGCCACTCAGTCAGCACGTTTTTAAGTTCCCATCATTTGTCAAGTGTTGATAAAGCCACCCGAGCGAGCAGGGAGGCAGGCAACTAACTGCACTGTCCAGAGTTAGAACAAGGAAAGGTCCCGGCGACTGTGAAGACGCCCTTCTGAAAGAAGGCTTTAGAGCCGCTGCATGAGTCACCGGATCCCCAGCCCTAGTCTTGGATGCCAGAGCCACACATTACCTGCTCACCTGAGTCTTTGAGAAACTACAGTGAGCAAGGGTCCTCTTCAGGGCCGTGATGCACACGTGCCCTGGGAGGAAGAACCACAGTCCAGCCTGTGATGGGTCTGCTGGATTGGGGGTGCTTCCTGCAGCATGACTGAAGCTACCCCAAGCCACACAGGCGTGCAGGGGGACAAAGGAACCGCCCACCTCTGCCTGTGCTGGATTAAAGACGTGCACCACCACACTCTGTTTGCCTTGAGGATCTTAAACTTTTCAGTGAGCTAAATTTACTGTAAAGGCAGTTAAAACTACAGAGTTTTAAGCAATGAACTGAGATGCAGGTTTTACAGTTTAAGAACATTTTCCAGGCTTATATACGGAGAGGCAAGGGCAGAGTTAGAACCTGAGGACCGTCAGGTGAGAGACGGTGTGGGGAGTGAATGTATGGAGAAGACAGTAGATACTACAGGGCTTTGTGGGGCCGAGAAGGACCCAGCCAAGGATGAGTGTGGTGATGAGGGAGAAATGGGAGTCGAAGATTCTTGTTAGGGGAATGGATTCGGAGTACATCTGGACAGCCCCATCCTAGGAAGAGAAGATTTGACAGTTAGGTGTTCAGTTTCCTGATGATTACTTTTGGTTTTGAGTTAGTGAGCTCAAGACCAGGAAGAGACCTGGTAGCATCGGTTACTCGCTGTGACAAAGGCTGTGACAAAGCCATTTGGAACTTGACTCCCTAACTCAACTCCTGGTCTGATCTGAGAGTGCACACACTCCTCACCCCTTTCAGTCCCTGCCTTCACAGGCCCCTCTTTATCTGGTCACCACTCTAACAGAAGGTCTTCCCCTGTTCCCTGCATCCCCGAGACTACACAAGAAGATGTGTAGTCTTCTCAGAAACGGGCCCCAGCAGAGTGTTCACTGAGCTGAGACCCAGGCTTGACGGCGAGCACAGGAGATTAGCTGCCAGCCTAAATCTAATGAGATATTTGCATGCTGAGCTGGAAAGTTCTACCCTAATTTTATGTAAATCAATTCAAAGAGGACGTGAGGTATTGGAAGAAGAGAGAGAGAGAAAAATAAAATAAAATCACGCAAACTGCCCTAGTTAGAATGCCACCACAGCTTGCCATCAGTAGATGCACAATCAAATATGCCACCGCTGGCCTGGAGCAGCCAGGGGGGCTACAGCTGCAGCTAGGAGCTATACCTCACGACTCCTGCCCCCTTGCCCCCCGAAAAAAATCAATCTAAGGAATATACAATCATTCTAGAGTCATCAGGGAGTGTCCTGGAGAGCAAGTGAAATGCCAGCATATACAGATGTGGTCTAAGTGAGTCAGGTGGGAACCAGAAGAAGGGTTAGAGAAGAATTGAAGGACCAGAGGGAAGAACAGTCAAGGCTGGTGTGAAAATGATGAGATTTGCTCTCAAGGACGAAGACAATCTCCAGAAAACAGATTCTCAGAGTCTGTCCCTGGCTGTGGACCCCAGGGCCTGGTACCATTCAACATGCTGCACAACCTCTCCTGCTTGTACAACACAGACCCGAGCGAGGGTCAGGAGAGACAACCAGGCCATAGGCGGCCTGGGCTCCAGGAGAGCATGCTGGAGACACAGCATAAGCAGAGCAACAGGGACTGGGGCATGCTGGGGGGGGGGGGGGGAGGGCACTGCCAGTACTCAAGGCACAGAGCTCACTCGGCCTCTTCAGACAAGCGAGAGCCACCTGTGAGGAGAGGTGGGGCAGCAGCTGCTCCCCTGGCCGATGTGAACGCTCCAGGGAGGGTGCCGGCATTATTAGCTCCATATTAATCCCAGCCTTTCAGAGTCACAAGCCGCAGCAAGTGTGCTCTAAGGAGCTTCTAGCCTTCATTTTCTGCAGCCTCTTTAGTGCTCTTAAGTAAGTGAAGCTAAGCTCTCTCTCCGAGACTGGAAGGGTTCACTTCAGTTTTGGAGTAGCTGGCGTGAAACACCACAGCCTAGTTAACAGGAATCTAATGACAGGAGGAAGCTAATGGCTTAGAAAATCCCTAATGCAGTAAATCTGTCAGCAATTAGTGGCAAGCACACGGTAATCATATTTGGTGGCATATAAAAACGTAAATGAGTGAATTTAAATTGGCACTATCAGTAATAATCTCTGGTCTCGAAAAATAATTTGGGAGCAGTCCAAGCAAGCATCAGCTGTCTCCCGACAAGGCTGCACAGGAAGTGGACCTCAAGTTTCGGCAAAGCACTAAAGCTTCTTGGATTGACCTTAAAATCCCTTATTTGTTCTCCCTGCTTTTCAGGAAAAAAGTCTTACATTTTTCACTACCGTGATCCACAGAGAGGGTGTGCCTCACCGGCTAAAAGCCATGTGGTCTCAAAGCTCTGCTCCTCCTTTACATGCTGGGCAAAAAGACAAGTGTGTTCACCCAAAAGCCAGGGGATGTCCACCACGGCCCTCAGCCACTTCTGGAGCGCCCACGCCGCTCAGCTCATGCGTGCTCAAGCTTCACCGAATCGGCTCCATGATATTATTAGGATGTCAACCCCAAACATCCAAATTCTGTTGCTTAGTAACTGCTGTCAGAAGATCCAGTTTCCAGCTCTGCCCTTTGTACGGGCTAAAGCATGAAAAGAGGAGGATTAGGCAGCATGACTGTTCTGTGCAGACTACAGTTTGCAGTGGATTTGCAGCAGGGTATTCACAGAAGATTAGCTCTCCCTCGCAAAGCTAGTGGGAAGGAGAGTTTCTTCTGTTAATTTTCAAACCTTTGAAAATAAGAAATATGCTATTAATAGAAGGTCCACAAACTGCCAAGGTTTTCATTTAGTTTTGTCTTAAAAAAATTCAGTGGTACTCTACCTTGGTACTAAGTGTGTACTCAGAAGCATCATGACTAGGTAATTGGTTAAAATAAAATTCTATTGCTTTGTTCTCTTCATTTAAAGTCATCAACAGCCAGCAAAATAGATTTTTGCAGTGTAGATGCAAAAAGAAAATTAATAAAAGAATTAAAATTTTAGAACAGAATAAAGTTGGGAAAGCAAACATAAAATAGGAGAAAAAAAAAAGAAATATCTGTAAATATCTCAAATATCTTAGTGGAGCATATGATACTTCCTCTCCCCACCCAGAACGAGAGGACAATGCTTCCTAAGTACTTTGGCAGTGTTGAGCGGACCCGTACAGAAAGGATTTATTGAAGAAGGTAACAGAAGTACAGGCAAATTTGAAATTAATTGAGAATAAACTATTTTCATGTACTTTTGCATTCATTTTGGGGGAAAACACAATAGAGTGATTGTGGCCCTCTTTCTTCCTAAAAACTATCTGCTTCTGGTCCAAGCAATGAAATGGTAATAAAGATATTGAACGAACTAACCCAGACCACTCCTACTGAACAACATTAACATGTTATATGTAATTTCTGAGCTCATAAACTATTATAATTATAGAACATTAGGGGACACACACACTGTTAGAGATGGAGCACCAGGCCTTCTTCTGCTAGATAGATATCCTACCAGAGATATTAAGCCAGTCATTAGAATGTAGCTAACAAAATAATTAAATGCCAACCTTCTCCCTAACAGACTGGAAAGAAAAATCTAATAACACTAAGTTGGGGCAAAAATCCAAAGAAAGTCCATTCTTTTCTTTTCTTTTTTGTTTTTTTTTTTTTTCAGGACACGGTTTCTCTGTATAGCCCTGGCTGTCCTCGAACTCACAGAGTCATGGGCCTCTGCCTCTGGAATGCTGGGATCAAAGGCATGTGCTACCACCATCTGTTTTTTTGTTTTGTTTTCTAAATTTTAAAGTGTAAATTATCACAGTTTTTTGAAGGAATGAGCTGCGTAAAAGCAGTAGTATCTTTTTTTTTTTTTTTTAAAAATAAGTAGCAGTTTGATAGCAATGCATCTAAAAATCTTCACAAAGTTTTTGTTTTGTTTTTTTTCCTGTGAGAATGTGTCTCCTAGAAATGTCAGAGAAGCTAAACTCATCAAGTCTCACCAGCATGGCTGCCTAAAAGTGAGCTGTGACCTGAGCAAGAATGACACAAATAGACATGCTAACATGGAGCAGGTGAAGCTCACAGGTCCTCCACCCTGGATGAAGGACTACAGGCAATGAAGGAATGCTGAGGTTAATAGTCTTCCCTGGAAGAGCACACTAATTGGTTATCCAACACCAAGCGGGCAGTCCTGAAAACATGCATACAAATTACATTATATGCACTGAGCAGGTTGTGTTTATATATTTAGGAATACATAGGAATACACACACACACACACACACACACACACACACACGACAACAAAGATAAAGAAGCCATGAGTTCGAGAGAGCAAGGGTGTGCATAGGAAGGGCTGGAGAAAGAAAAGAGAAGGGGGAAATTGGTGTAATTTTTATTATAATCTGAAAGAAAACCTTTATAATAAAAACATTAACAATAATTAGCAATCCGAATCCTGAAGATTTATCCTAAAGAAATAAGCAGAAACCCATACAATAATAAAATTGTCCACCATACTTAGATACATATTCTATCAAAGGCGTACCATTTTACTTTAAATAAATTATCATCTCATTTAATTCTCACACTATGTCTATGCGACAATTCTCCTGCCTCAGCCTACTGAGTGCTGGGATTCAGGTTATGTACCAGCATGCTCTAAACCAACATTCCTTCCATATTAAAGAGATAAAAACAAAAGCTTAAATTAACATATCTTGTTATTTAGGCTTGCAGAGAAATAATTTATTCCAGGTGACAGAGACCATAAGTGTGACAGAGATGCTATTTAAATCCAGGTCGATTTGAATCAAAACCCAAGTACTTGTCACATGATGATAATCAACCTAAGAGGAATCTAACAAAGATGTAGGGCAGTGATTTCTCTCGTTTGGCAATTCTACAGAACACTATAATTGTGAATAAAACATGGAAACAACCTTTTAAATTGTGTGTAACTTTTAAATTGTGTGCATGTGCCCGGGCACAGGAGTGCAGGTAGAGGACAGAAGCACCAGGACCCCCTGAAGCTGGAGGCGGGGCTGCGGGTGAGTGTGAGCCAGGGACTTCCCAGAGGAACCCTTTAAATGGGCATTACTCCGCTGTTAATAATCCTGAGGTAAGCTGCAGTTACATTTTGTTTATTTATTTAGGGTTTTCTTTCTTGAGACAAGATCTCACTATGTAGAACAGGCTGGCCTGGAACTCTATTTAGACCAGGCTGGGCCCCCAGCTCAAAGAGAGTGTGAATATGAGTGTGTGTGTGTGTGTATGTATAAGTATGTGCATGCATGTATTTACAAAGAGCCAAAGGACAAGCACAAATACAGATTATTTTCTTAATCTGTCATTTTTGTATTTTCTCTATTATGTTTGCTATTCAAAAAAAGCCACATGGAAAAAGAACACTTAGCAGACAGAAATGTCTTGTTTTGTTTGTTTTAGAATTATCTGTGGCCTGACAAGGAAGTTAAAGCACCCTTTTCTCATGCTCACACTGAAACCGGTGGGACAGCAACAGCGGAAGGTGGCATCCAGAAGGATTCAAGGTGGCGTTTACATTTCATTTTCAAAATTAACCCGGGGGCCTTGTCTGAGCGAGCCCCTGGGCATCGGTCAGCCTGCCATTAAGTGACAATGTGAAAACCATTTGCTTGCAAAGCCTTACCATATTTCTAATATGTTCCTAAGGCACCCATGCTCCATTATTCTCTCTGTTCTGAAGTTTTGTTACAGGAAATAATGTCTGCCCCAATTCCAAGGAAAGCAAACAAACAAAAAAACTAACGTAGACTTGTTATTAATCTGCTGGAGCAGGTTTTTTTTTGTTTTTTGTTTTAATTTGAAAACTGCATGGATGATCCAGACAGTGAATCATGAATCAGGACAATTTGAATAAGCTGGTACGGACTCTTAGTTTTATATTCCATAGCTTTCTGCTCATCTAAAACTCTACCTTGAAAGGCTTCAGCAATTTAAAGATTAAATCATAAGTTATTAAGTCATTAATTTAACCATTTAAGCCTCTAAATTCAGCACATATTACCTTCCCCCCTCAAGTCAATTTGCAAGAGATTAAAATAATAAAAATGATACTATCTCACACTCACTAGGTGGCTTTGATCTGCAGGAGTCTAAAGTACTTTTTAAAAACTTTATAGAAAAACAAGGACCATCCACCCACATCTCAGAGCACTTGTGAGGTAGGAGCTGCAGCAGCTGGAAAGCAGTGGAGTCGCCTGCCACCTGCACAGGCTACTATTTTTGAACAGGCACAGGAATGGACAGTTTAGGGCAAGGCAAATATAACCAGCTTCTCCATAAGTGCGAAGTTCAGCGGCTACACATTCCGAGGGTTACAGTTTCAATGCTGGTAGCTTGAGGGCTGCCTTTAGAGGAAAGACACAAGCCTGAGAGGCCGGAGAAGGGTTCAGAGGTAGAGTACTTGCCTGACTTGTGCCAGGCTCACTCAAACAGAACAAAACAACATGGAAGAGTATGCAAAATTAGAACATCAACATTAACGCTGGCTACCAAGTGAAAAGAACAGCTGTTCGTTGCGTTTTCGTCCCCTATGTTCCCAGCAGTCAGCTGCTGTTGCTGTCACCTCACTTGGTACTTGCTTGGATGCAAGTGAGAAGGATCAGATGATCCTAACTCTGCTGTGTGTTGCTCTAACTTCACTAATGGCTCAGAGTGTCAGATTCAGAAGGTGGCAAACACTTGCAGAAAGGGAAAGAAGGGGAGGGGGGCATGAAGTTGAAGAAAGAGGCTCTTCTTGAGCACATGATACACAACCATAGGGGTTCTTGGAAAAAGCTTCCATAGGTATTTTAATCTCTGTTCTTTTCCAAACTAAAGTCAACTTAATCGAACCTGGACAGTTTGGCTCTGTATGATGATAAAGAACTAAAGAAAGAAAGAAAATGAATTTGTCCCGACTCTCTGAAGTGATCTTTCTTTAGTCAAACTGATACAGATAAGAAGTGAAAATTAGTGTCGATGTGTACTAAGACAGTAAAATTTGGAAGGCAAAGAAATTCTCAACAAAAACACATTACAAAGCACTTGGGAGGCAGAGGCAGGTGGATCTCTGTGAGTTCACGGCCAGCCTGCTATACAGAGTGAGTTCCAGGACAGCCAGGGCTACACAGAAAGACCCTGTGTTGAAAAACCAACAAAACAAAGTTTTAGAGTCTGAAATAGTCACTGCCTGCTCTCAAATTCTGATAATTAGTTCTGTTTGAGAACAAGTGGCCCCAGCTTTGTACGCATGCCCACACAGGCACACATGTGCGGGTACATCTGCACACACTCATCTGAGACTAGAAATTAAAATGAAAATCAAAATGTTGATACCTTCTTCATGGCCTGACACTTGGCTGTCTCAGAGAAGCCGATCATTTTATCAGGGGAGCAGATCTTGATGAAGGGGAAGTTGGATTCCTCTGCAATCTTTGCAGCGAGGGCAGTCTTCCCGCTGTGAGGAGGGCCTGCATAAAAAGACAGGCGGAGGAAAAAAGCCAACCTGAGACCAAACTTGTTTGGGACCCAAACAAGTTTAAACTTTTATCCACAAGGTACTGAGGTCTCAACTAGTTGCTCATTAACATTTCCTGACAGTTTCACAGCAGACATGTTTCCTTTTATTTATTAGCAACTAAGCTTAATGAACTGATTAGCATTTCTCAAAAGTGCGGTGGAATGCATGCCTTCCCGCCTTCTCACATACCCTTCATCTCCCAACCTTCTGACTAAGCAAGAGCACAAGAATTTTGCTTCTGAAAGGAAAGAAAATGTATCCAAATGCTTATCAGTATGCGCATCATTAGTTCCTTCGGTCTTTCTCTTCTTTTTTTTTTTTTCTTTTTTGATAACAAAATATACAGGCTTTTTTAGCAGATGACATTGAGTGCTGGGGCACACCGCTTTATTAGAAGCAAGCTAGAAGGCAATCAAATCCCTAAAGTCACTTGCAGTACACACCCGGCTCCTGTGCCCTGGAAGACATGCCCCTCCTCCCAGTCGGAACCAAGTAATCCTTCCTTGCTGGTCTCTCTGGAATGGGACACTAGCGACAGTTCCTCTGTCTCTTGCCAATGGCATTTAAATACATTTTGCCGGTCAAAAAGCTCGATAAATAAGTCCAAACCCTCTTTGTGCTCCTCAACATTACCCTTTATTTTCTCTTTAAGGCAGAACTTTCCTAAACTTCTCCCTGGCTGCACTCACCCACCCTCACCCAACTGTAGCACTCTCCACCCACACTGGTCACTGGACTCCATACAGGTATTTTTCTGGGGCATTTGATGCAACTCCTCTGTCCCGAAGTGCCTTTCCTGCCTGCCTGGCCGCATGCTCTCCCCCGTCCTCCTCCCCACGATTACTCTTGCTTAGTCGTCCTTGTCATTTTTGCCTGCTCTATTTAGTCCTGAACTGTTAGCAAGTCTCAGATGAAAGTTCCAGGCCCTGTCTGTGTTTCACCCACACCCTTTCTTTAAAGGACTGCATCCACTCCTGCGACTGCCAGGGCAGATCCGGATCTAGGGCAGCCAGGCTGCTTCTGAGAGCTTCAGACCTGCAAATCAAACAAGCCAGTCGACATTTCTAAGCTCATTATCCTACAGGAACCTGGAATTTAACTGCTCAAGAGTGAGTTCAGGATCCTTCTTCTGAAAATCTGTTTCTCTGCCAGTGTTCTCTGATAAACAGCCCCATTTACCAGGCTTGGAGTCGTGTCTGACACCTTTGCCCATAGTTACTTAAAGATTTTGTTTAAAAAAAATTTATGTGGGTGTTATATGTTTCTCTGTGTGTACGCATGTGTGTGCATGCGTGCACGTGTGTGTGCCTGTATGTGCATGCGGTGTGTCAGAAAAAGAGGGTGTCGGATACCCTGGAGCTGGAGTTAGTTACAGGCTGATGTGAGCTGGCTCAAGCAGGCCTGGGAACTGAACTCAAGTGGTCTACAAAAGCAGAAAGTGCTCTTAACTACTGAGCCACCTCTCCTGCCCCTGCCAGTATTTAGCCTGACTAGTTATTTCTCAGCTTCTGCTTCCCTGTATACGACATAGTGAGAAAAGCAATACCCATGGCTAGGTGTGGTGGCACACCCCTTTAATCCAGCATTTGGGGGGCAGAGGCAGGAGGATCGAGGCCAGCCTGGTCTACAGATAATATTCCAGGGCAGCCATCTAGAAAAACTACTACTACTACTAACAACAACAAAACCCCCAAAATAAACAGCATCTGTACTCACAGGCCTGAGGTGAGGATTAGACGAACCAGGACACGTGAAGTGCTAACTGGCAGATGGAAAGGACTTTAAAAGCCTTTATCTACCTTTTTCACGTTTCTCAGATAAGTCCATTTCTCTGTGGCACCGCTGTCACCCCAGCTTTTCCATCCACAGTCAGAAGAACCTCACTAGGCCAATGCGTCTGTGTCTACTGGGTAGCTTTCTGTGTCTTTCTGAGCCTCCTATCCATTTTCTACCATAAAGCAGCCATAACGGCGTTTTTCAGACTACAAATGTGCTGGTGTGACTTGACTGTTAGAAAGCTTCCTAGTGGCTTCCCGGTGCCCCGAAGGCAAAGTCTGAATCTCTTCTCTTTTCCCCTCTGGTGCTGGAGCTCAAGGCATCACACATGCCAAGCTGGCACACACTAACCAAGCTACATCCCTAGCCCTACAGAGTACAAATCTTTAAGCTGATGAGGCTTTTCAAGAGATGGTTCCTATCCAGCACGGTTTTATTATTATTTATTATTATTGTGTGCACGTTTGTATTTGCATGCTATGATACACCTGTGGAGAAACAGCTCTCTTCTTTCTGTGGGTTCTGGTGACACCAAACTTGCATGGCAAGCACCTTCTCCCTCCAAGCCGTTGCACTGGCCCCTCCCACCGTCTTCACAAACCTGGTTTCGATAATCTTTCTGTTTCTAGGTCTTTCCTGTGAAGGCACTGCTCATATGCTGGTCTCTTTTCATAGAATATCTTTCTCAATTCTTTTGCCAGCTTCTACCCATCCTTTGGCTCTTGGCTTAACATGCTTTTCTCAGAAGCCCTCACCTCTAGGCCTTAGGGGAGCTACACTCCCCCCCCCGCCCCACCCATCGTCTGGTCTCCCTGAACTTCTCTGCTGTCATACTAAAATGAAGCTAGCTGGTTGATAAAAGCTGACCTGATCCTTTGAGGCCTGAATTAAACATCACCTCTAGTTTTCTCTAACCATTCCTGGGTAAAGCGACTGGCACCCAGACACACCCTTTACATGTGCATGCTACAGTCAGGAACTTTGTTTGTTTGTTTTTCAAGACAGGGTTTCTCTATGTAGCTCTGGCTGTCCTGGAACTCACTCTGTAGACCAGGCTGGCTCCCAACTCAGAGATCTACCTGCCTCTGCCTCCCAAAGCCAGGATTAAAGGTGTGCACTACACTGTCCATCAGGATTTCATTACAAGTCTTTTCTGTGACTAGCCTGGTGCTTGGATGTCGCTGCACACACAGCAATACTTCCTGCACCGAGCTATGCAGTATCAATCTATTAAGTACTAGAGAAAGACATCCCTGTAAAACTAGCTGCTGTCTTTTGTCAGTGACATGCTACCCCCAATTTTAATCTGTCCCAATTCTGGCACATAGGCTAAGGTATTTGCAGATCATGAATGAAGTTTACAACTGAAAACCATTACCTCTCTGAAATGTACTAAATAGCTTTTAAAAATAAGTGCTGCCTTTTCGGTATGTTCTGGACCTTTAAGGCCATCACCTCACTCTTCTCACCTTCCAGAAGGACGCTAACCAGTGGTGTACGGTCACTGTTCTTAGTCTGCTGGACCAGCAGCTCTCCATCATCCAGAACACGGGTCACAGGGTCGCCCCACTTGATGATTCCATTCATGATGTAGCTTGCATAATCCTCTTGGTTTGTGCCAAATGCCTATTGAGGTAAAGGACAGTTTAAAGACTTTTGCTCATCAGTCTTGAAACTAAAATATCTGATCTCTTGGTCTCTCTGTCCCTGTGTTGTCTGGGTCACATAACCTATTCCTTGTCATGTTCTCTTCAAAGATATTTTGAGTGAAGTGATTTCTGACCAAGAAACAAAAAGCTGTCTCACTGCTCAATGAGCTGGATAAAAACTGGCAATGAAGTCAGATATAACTCCATGGAGACTTTGGAGAAGAACCAAGCTCAGGGCTGAGATGCAGCACAATGGTAAAGAACTCAGGTAGCCCATGCAAATCCCACTGCACTGTGGAGTCAGAGGCCAGTGGATCGCTAAGTTCGAGGTCAGCCTGGTCTACAGAGTAAGTTCCAGGACAACCAGAGCTACACAGAGAAATTCTGTCTCAAAAAGCCAAAAACAAGATAAAAATAAATAAATAAAAAATAATGTATATAATTCTGTGTACCTGAGATTCATTTAAGAACAACAATTAAAAGCTCCAAATAATATACATGTGTGAAGATATCACAATGTAAACCGTCATGACTTTCTATGATAAAGAAAAAAGTTTCAAAAGGACAAAAAGAAAAACAAAAAACCTAGCTACACAACACTCACATATGTATGTGTGTGTGTGTGTGTGTGTGTGTGTGTGTCTCTTAGAACTAGGCATTTCAACAATTTTTATTAGATTAACACTGAATACCAAAAAATAGTGACTCAAATGTGAGTGGGTATTTTATAAGATGAGTTGATGACCTTGTACCACTTTTTCCAGGTCTAATCATGACTGATTTCAGTACATTTTTAAAAGATCTATCACTTTCCCCAAAGGCATGTCAGGCAGTTAAGAGTGTAGGACACTCCAGCAGTCTGAGGATCCTGAGCTGTGGAGCACAAACTGGGATGCTCTGGGGACTTGGGGAGATGCGGAGTAAGAGAGGACAAGGCATAAGTGTGCATTTGCTTCTCTTTTTAAAATTCATTTTATTATTCAGGTGCATGTTGTATGTGCAAGCGCATGAGTGTGTGTGTGTGTGTGTGTGTGTGTGTGTGTGTGTGTGTGTGTGT
>NW_026596131.1:223228-232734 GCF_907164565.1 Psammomys obesus
GTGTGTGTGTGTGTGTGTGTGTGTGTGTGTGTGTGTGTGTGTGTGTATCTGTGTGCATGCCACATGCATACAGTGGCCTTGGAGCCAGAAGAGGGCTTTGGATACCCTGGGACTGGATTACAGGCAGTGGTGAGCAGTACACACTTAACTACTGAGCCATCTCTACAGCTCCCAAAGGTTCATTTTCAACATCACAGTTGACATGGAAAGGAAGGGTTGAATTTAGGTTTCTGTAGCTTGAGGTTATGTAGAGACCTATAAAACTACCTCAAGTTCAATACGAAGAACTAAGAAATAGAAAGTCTCAGGACTGCACGGGCTGCTTTGTAAGATAGTGAGCTCTCTATCACAGGAAGCACTTACGTAAATATTGGTCAAAGACCCAGCAACCAGTGTTCCAATGAGGTGTGTACAGCAAGCTTTTCTCATGTTATGAAACTATGATGACAGATCCTACATCAAGAGGTAGAACAGTGCTTTCCCTCTTTGAGTTGCGTGGGGATCACACCCCACTCAACAGGCACACTCACTGGTTTGATGTCGTTCTCCAAAGAAGCAAGGAAGTCCCCTCTTGTCACTTGCAAGCTCTCTGCTTTCTCCATGTCTACCTCCACTTTCGTACTGGCCTGAGAAGAGATAAGACAGAACACAAGAATTTACAAACACTTAGCAGTATTCCCAGCCTACAAAGAGAAAAGTAAAAGGAATATTTTCATATGTAAAAGTCTCAGCTATCTTCAAATCATATATGTTAAAGGGATTAATAGTTAGAATATATAAAACTTTTAAAGCCCAACAACAAAAACTAGAAACTTGGAATAGACATTTCTCCAAGGACTGGAGACAATGGTGTCCAACCTTGGACAAACATCAGAATTTCCTCTAAAGCTTTTCCAGACATGTTGTGAATGCTCAACAGCACATGGAAAGATGGCTGGCATCACTAATTCTTAGAGGACTACAAAAAGCGAAGTGTGGTACATGGCAGCAATCAGGAGACTAAGGCAAGAAGGTGGCAAGTTCAAGGCCAATGTAGGATACATATCAACACCCTGTTACAACCCCCCCCCAAAAAAAAAACCAATGAAATTTCACCTCACATTCAAAGGGTAGCTACAACCACAAAAAAGCCACCCCCCCAAAAAAAATCAGAAAATAAGTGACAGCAAGGATTTGGACAAACTGGAACCCTTGGGCCGTTGATAAGAATGTATAATTCAAAAGCTTTCACAAAGAAAACAAAACAAAACACAACGAGGACTGAGGCCAGTCATGGTGGCTCATGTCTTTAATCCCAGCCTGGGAAGACAGAGGCAGAGGCAGAGTTCAAGACCAGCATGGTCTACAGAGTGAGTTCCAGGACAGCCAAGGGTATATAGAGAAATCCTGTCTCAGACAAAAAAAGAAGAAAAAGAAGAAGAGGAGGAAGAGAAAGAAGAAGAAAAAGAAGAAGAAACTGGGACTGCCTTTTGATCTAATGACATCTCCTTTGATAAACACCCAGAGAGCAGAAACTGGGTCTTAGGCATTTCACAGCCATGTTCACAAGAGCATGGAACAAGGCGGTGAAAACAAGGAAACAACTGGGATGTCTACCAACTGGAGAACAGACACACAGGCATGGTGTGGCCACCCAGCAGAGCATTGTTCAGCCTTAGAAAGGAGGAAATCTGGGTATCATACAACATGGATGACCTTGAGGATACTGTTGATGGAGGCAAGCCAGTCACAAAAACGCAAACACCTCAAGGTCCTACAGAAAGGAGAGCAGTGGTTACCCTTGGGAGGTGTAGGAATGGAGGGTTACTTTTTAATGGCTACAAAGTTTCAGACTTTGGATGAAAAGCTTTCTGACTATGGGTGGAAGTGATGGCTGCATATCATGAGTGTAGTTAATATCACTAAAATGTACAGTGAAAGCGCAACAAAGAGATACTCAGGGGACAACAGTGTCCAGCCTTGGCTGCACATCTGGATGCAGTCCCTGGAGTCTTTCTCCAACACACAGACGCCAGCCCAACCCTGCAGAATGTTAACAGTTGGAGCCCAGGCATCTCTAGTGTTAGCAAGTGCCACAGATGACCCGGGCACCGAGCTGAGTTTAAGAACCTTTAGTTACCCCAGGAGACTAAGAACCTACGTGCCAGCTCCAGACACTCTGCTCACCACACCTGGGGCTGACACTCGCACATCTGGAGGAGCATGGAGGCCTCAGTCAGCACTTGGAGCTGCCTGGACCTGATGAGTGATTAAGATAGCAACACATTTTTTTTTTTTAATGTGACTGGGCTCACTCCCAATAGCACAAAGAGAGTTTCATCATTTTTAAATCAATATCATAGCTTTTTTTTTTTTTAAAGTATCTTAAAAAACAGTGACTATAAAACTAAACTATGTGAGGCACATATCACCCTTGCACTGATATATTATAAAATATGAGTCATGCCCCTTTAGGAACAGATTGCTGAGACAAAAAAAAAAAAAAAAAAAAAAAAAAAAGACATTTAAAAAGAAAAATTCAGCCTTGAGGGGTAAAAAGAACTATGTCAGGAAACTGGATCAAGATTGGCAAACAGAACACATATATTTATTTCCTTTTCTGTCCCAAATCCCAACAAATGAGAGCAGCAAGAAAGATGAAAAAGCATGGAAAATCTGCCACTACCCTAAAGTGTCAGAAGCCGAGGACTGAAAGACTCATTAGTGCAGAGGAAACGATAAAGGGGCAGGGGACTTCCCACGGCTGAGGAAAGGTGCGTCTGCCGCTCTGAGATCGGGATCAGTAGGAAGAGATCCCGTCTGTCTAGACACAGGGTGCAGACCTGTGCAGAAGTCCCACAGCCTTTCTGAGAAGCGCAAACAAGCCTGCGAATATGGAGTAGCACGGCTGCGAGAGCTCTCGCCGGCGGCAGTGCTGGAACCCGGGAGACAATGAAGCCAAGTAGTCGCAAACACAGAAACATGTGTTCTAGAAAATGGCCCCTGACTATATAAGGAGGCACAGGCAGGACCGTTGCAACAGCATCTTAAAATAGCCACAACCAGAGATAATTTCATGTTAAACAAATTGTTAGCCCATTCATTCACCATATTTACTGAGTGCCCAAAAAACTAAAAACAAACAAACAAACAAACCATGAAATAAAATGGTGCGCATTCTCTGGCCTCATGGCTTGTGCAGGCTGGCCTCAAATTCCTGACCCCAAGTGTGCTTCATTTTTTGTTTCTGTTTGTTTGGTTTTGGTTTTTTTTTTTTTTTTTTTGTTATTTTGTTTGTTTGTTTTTCGAGACACGGTTTCTCTGCATAGCCTTGGCTGTCCTGGGGCCTAGAACTCAGAGATCTGCTTGCCTCCATCCCCCAAGTGCTGGGAATAAAGGCGTGCACTGCGCTGCCCCTACCCCCCCCCCCAGTCGACCTTTCTATCTTAATCTTCTACAGAAATTCAATACCATGCCCAGTCTATCTATCTTCTATTTTCTATCTAACTTGTGTTTTCAGTGGTAGTATTCTAGATTACTATATATCAGTATAAAATAAAGTAGGGACCTTACAAGTATTGACATAAAGTGCTGTCCAAATTATGCTGCAAAATGAAAAATACAAATCTCAGGACAATTATACTTATGCTTTCTTAAAAACGTGTGTGTGTGTGTATGAATACAAATGTGGAGAAAGCAAACAACAAAGGTATATCCCAAATACTGAATAGCTCTAAAGAGGGGAAGGGAAGGTCTGTTTGAGATGTCTCATTTTCCCTATGTATCTGGCTTCCATGAATCCTTAATACCTGAGACACAATGGCTTTATAAATAAAAGAGGTTTATTGATCGCAGTTTGGGATGCCGAGAGCCTAAACAGCATGGTGCAGGCTCTGAAAGGTCCTGTGTAAGAAGAATTCCCATCTCCAAGCAGGAAGCTGGAGGGCTTGCTTTTCTAAAAACCCTCTCTTGTGCACTAACAGGGCCCCAGAAGTGATGCCGCAGTTTTTCCTAAGGGCAGTACCCCTGCAACCTAGCAACTAAAGAGCCTGAGGCAGGAGGCTCTAGAATTTGGGGCCAGCCTGGCCTCCTGTGACCTTGCCTGCAAACACAAAGACAAGCGGTTACCGGACGCTTTGAGTATGAGTGGACAGTGAAGGTGTTTACCAAGGCTGGCAACAGCGGGTGCTCATTTCCAAACTGCTAGTCCAGAGATTCTGAATGTCCCCAAACCAAAGAGTAACTGTTGGAGAGCATGAGTATGCCAGTTACCCTAGGCCTCTCATTACACATTGCATATATGTATTAAAATCTAGCCCACAAACATGACTACTTGTTATATGTCAATCATAAAATTAAAAAATTTAAGTCAAACATTGTAGCTTACATGTGCAGTCCCAGCACTGGGAATCTGGGGCAGGAGGAGAGTGTTCTAGGCCAGCCTGGACTACACAGTAAAGATAGCTAGGGCTACCCAGAAGAGCCTATGTCAACAACAGAAGGCTATAAGAAAATTAAAATGGAGTAGGAGTAGTAGGAGGAGGAGGAGAATAAACTGTTTCTAGGCACTCCCAGAATTTTTAAAGTTACTTACTTGTAAATAATGTTCCAGAGCTAAATTACTTCCTCTTGTTCATTAAAATAAATGTTGAGTTCTTCCTAGCTAAATGTTGGATTTTTCCTGAGCTAACAGCTACTGTTTTATCAATATCAATACAATTCTATTTTAAAAAGTCAACGATTCTGAACCTCTACAGATTAAAAAAAAACCTTTTTCTCCATTTGGTTGAGTTTAATTTAAGCTATTTTCTCAATTTTATTTGTCAGCTAATCAATGTAGAAACAGTGACACCTTCCAGCCTAGACACAAACTCATAAGCTCGTATTTCAACACCAGTGAATATCAAGTGGTCACCCTTACGCTTCGTAACCTTCTAAACCTGACCTTTCCAGGCTCTTATCATTCCTCTGAAATTAAGGGGGGAATGACTTTCATCAGTCAAAAGGTCTCCGGAAAAGAAGTAATTTTGCTGAAGCTCAGACGGTTGCTCCAGCTGGAAGGTGCACATGCGTGTGCCCTCAAGTTGTCCCTTTCAACAGCTCAGGGAAGACATTTGGGTTACGCATCTTCCCTACCTGAAGCAGAAATTCCTCTCAATGTAAAAACAACCAAATATCACATGCATTTTAGCTGACCAAGAACACGGGCTCAAGTACCACAACACAAACACCAGGTAGGTCATGACTAGACTTCCGCTTGTTTTGGAAAACCTAAAACCCCTGTCTGCCAGAAGACTCGTCTTGTTGACCTCACTCAATCTTGGCTTTGGCCCAAATGTCTTGAACAGGAAATAGAAAGAAAACTTACATGTGTACCCTGAAGACAGAATATCATACTGAGTAGCTTAGTACTACGAATGTTTTAAAGTTCTAACCAAATTTAAATTTTACTTCTTAAATTTATCACTTGTATGCTGGCTGGGTGGTGGCGGTGTAGGAGGATCTCTGAGTTCGAGGTCAGCCTGGTCTACAGAGTGAGTTCTGCACAGAGAAACTGTCTCTAATAACAACTGCCGTTTGTCCTTCAGTGGACAACGGTGCTCACTCCACCTGTCTCTGCTATAGAAGTCAGCATTCCTCTCCTTGGCATGTGTGGCAAACACGGGCTCATGTGTGTTCATTGACTTTCCTGACCTTTATGTGCCTGTTCATGGCTGTGGACTGCGCTGCTCGCACCAGGCCCTCCAGCTCAGCGCCACTGAAATTCTTAGTCTCCACTGCCAGCTCCTTGATGTCCACATCCGCAGACAGTAGCTGATGCCCTCTCATCCTTGCTGTGTGGATGTGAAGGATCTGCAGCCGACCCTTCTCGTCTGGCAAGCCTGATAAAACAAAAACAGACATTTTCCATCACAGCCCTAATGCTTTTCTTCTGGGAAGTCTAGATGTGGCTGCCGGACAATGAGCATTATTTAATATGAGGTTGCTCTCATTAATAAACTCTGAAACCACATGTGAAATCATGTGTGTGCATACACCACACACGTGCGCATGTGTGAACCCTCACACCAGTGACCTACTTTACTTACCTATCTCCATTTTAACTTCCAGTCTTCCAGGTCGGAGGAGAGCCTCATCAATCAAATCTGGTCTGTTGGTCATTCCTGAATGCAGATATTATGAACAGTGAGCAAGTGATCAGGGTTCAAAGGCAAGGTAAACCGTACTTTTAGTCTATGTAAAAAAAAAAAAAAAAAGTAACTTCTTGGAGTTGGATGATCCCAGTACTCAGGGAGGCAGAGGCAGGCAGATCTGAGTTCCAAGCCAGCCTGGTCTACAAAGTGAGACCAGTTCAGTCAAAGCTACACAGAGAAACCTTGTCTCAGAAAACAAAACAAAACAAAATAAAACAAAAAACAATTTCTCTAAGGTCATTACAAAAGTTACACACAAACCAATAACACTAAACTAAAACAGCATTTTTTTTTTTTTTTTTTTTTTGGTTGGTCTAGTAAATAAAAAAAAAAAAAAAGTACGGCAAGACTCTGCAATGAAATCTCTATTTAAAAAGCAAACCTAAGGTTCAGGAGAGAGGAGCACGGCCTTTCCAGAGCCCAGGTCTCCCCTCTTTTGTATGCAGTGGTTTCCATGTCTGTAAGAAGCAGTAATGGTTTTCCCTTCTAAAAAGTACCCTCAGCAGCAGCTCAGAACGCACAGTGCTTAAAACACAGTGCTGGCCCCAAAGCCCAGCTGCAAGCGAGCCAGAAGCTCAAGCGCGTGCCCCATGAACACGTGCCCCTTATCAAAGGCTTACCAATCACGAGGATGTTATTCAGCTGCTCGACGCCATCGATCTTGGACAGCAGCTGGTTGACAACCGTGTCATGGACTCCAGTGCTACCAGCCATGCTCCCTCTCTGCTTGCAGATGGCATCGATTTCATCAAAGATGATGATGTGCAAGCCACTGTTAGTACCAAGCTATGAAGGAAGGAAGTTCTGTTAAAGGCCACACTCGGAATGCGTCGTTAAACAAACTCATCAAGAAACGCAAAACAAAGCGTTCTACAGGTTGATTTTGCTGCATTTTGACTAGTAAATAAAGATGAGTGTAAATTAAATCATAGATGCTGCCCTCTCAAAGATGTTGGAATTGCAAAATAGCTAACAATTCATTAGTTTAAATTAACATGGGCTTTCTAGTAATTTATATTTAGTAATTAAGTCTCTCGTGAGGGAGCAGAGGAAGGAACATGCTAGAAAATGTCTTAAGACTATAACTGATACATAGTAACCACATGGTTATTATGGGGTGCACTGATAGTGATCAGATCAGGATAAGTGACACACGCACTACTTCAAACATGCAACAATTGTTCTTTTAGGGGAGGATCAAAATCCTCTCAGCTGATGTCAACCATGATTCTTTTTACTTTCTGTGTTTAACACTAACAAGAACAATAAATAACAAAACAAGAGAATGGAACATAAGCTAATATGAAAATAAATTATATAAATTAAATGATAAGCATAGTGAACCTAAAGATTAATTATGGTCAGAATTCATTAACCTCGGGTTAAAAATACAATGTGTGTGTTTTATTTGAGACAGGTCTTTCTGTGTATTCCTGGCTGGCCTGAAACAGATATTCACCTGTCTTTTTCTTCTAAGTGCTGGATTAAAGGTGGATTAAAGGCCTATAAAAATACAATTTTTCAAAGAGGTTTAAGGGCCATTGATAGGGCTCAGCAACTAAAGGCACTTGCCACCAAGCCTGAGAACCTGAGTTCAATCCCTGGGACCCACACGGTATAAGAATTGATTCTGGACCGGGTGGTGGTGGTGGCGGCGGCTGCGGCGGCACACGCCTTTAATCCCAGCACTCGAGAGACAGGGGCAGGAGGATCTCTGTGAGTTTGAGGCCAGCCTAGTCTTGAAAAAAAAAAAAATTGTAATAAGGATGCTGAAGTGTAGCTCTTCAGCTTTTCACAGTTGATGTTCTGGTGTGTGTGGAGAGGGAGGGCTCAGTTATTTTAAGAGTCTGACCATTGGGAGTTGGACCATGCTCCAGTGTGTATATGAGCAACACAAATTGACATGTCATCTGTCTACCTATCCATCTGTCTGTCTGTCTGTCTATCTATCTGCCTGCCCATCCATCCATCCATCCATCCATCCATCCATCCATCCATCCATCCATCTTCTTTTGTTTGGGGGGAGGTCACAATCGTGAGATGTAGACCTGGGAGGACTGGGAAGTAAATGTGATTGGGGTTCATTATGTGAAATTTGCAAATAATCAATAAAAACATTAAGTTAAAGCAGGTATGGTGGTGCAGAGAACAGGATCGCCAGGGCTACACAGAGAAATCCTGTCTGAAAAAACCAAAACCAAAACCAAACAAAAAACCAAAGCAAAGCAAAGCTCGTGTTCTCTCCCCTCCCCGAATTCCACCTAGATCCTCCCCACCTCCCTACCCACCCATGCTCTCTCTCAAAAACAAAACAAAAACAAGTCAAAACAGAACAACAAAAACTGTTTCCTTTTTCTCCCAGTTGCAATTGCTTTTGGCTTTCACTGGAGTAGGAGCAGGTGCTGTGCGCACTGCCACAGCCTCTGAATTCATTTGCACACCACTCCAAGGGTATCTGGAAGACTGTTCCCTTGAAATCGTCTACCATTTCCGGTTTTTCCAAACTTCCTGCCTCTCCCCCCTATAGGGAGGGGGTTTGATAAAAGCATCCCTTTCAGGACTGGGTACTCCCAAAATCTCTCACTCTAACTGCAAAATACATAATTAGGGGAAACAGAAAGAGCACATAAGCATCAATGTCATCTAACCAAAATGTAAGACTATGTAAGACTCTCAGCCTGCTAGTTTTTCCAGTCTAGTTAGCATCTTAAATCCTCTGCCAGAACGACAATGTCATTAGTAGTAGCTCTCTAGCATCTCATCATGACTGGTTTCATAGATACCCTACATTAATTCCTTTCTGTTAGATATTTAATTATTTCTAATTATATATTTCTAATTATATATGTTGTTGCAATGAACGTTTTTTATACTTAAATCCTTGACAAAGTACATAATTACTTCCTAAACACAACTGTTAGGTTAAAAGTATACTAAACATTTTAAAGGCCTTAAAATAGAGTGTCAAATGCTTTTCTAGAAAATTTTGTTGTTGCTTTTTTGTAGCACTGAGGATAAATTTAGGGTTATCCTCAGCTTCCTCAGTGGGAAAAAATTAAATGACTTTAGAATTCCACAGCGCATGACTATTCTGTGTCATACATCCCACATTCCACAATTCCACTATGCCTATTTTGGTATGTTCTCACAAATAAGGAATACAAAAAACATTAAAAAATAATGATCAATGTGACAAACCAATAGTAGTATCTTTCTGTGTGTGTTTGTTTGGTTGTAATGGAACTGATTTTTCTGCTTCTAAATCATATTTTTCTTTTCTTCTTCTTCCTCCTCCTCCTCCTCCTCCTCCTCCTCCTCCTCCTCCTCCTCCTC
>NW_026596131.1:232744-233757 GCF_907164565.1 Psammomys obesus
TCCTCCTCCTCCTCCTCCTCCTCCTCCTCCTCCTCCTCCTCCTCCTCTTCTTCTTCTTTACACAGTGCAACCAACCCTCTGTGTAGCCTTGGCTGTCCTGGACTAGCTTTGTAGACCAGGCTGGCCTTGAACTTACACAGATCCATTGACCTGCCTCTGCCTCCCTGAGTGTTGGGATTAAAGGTGTGCGCCCCCTGCCCTGCTTAAATCACATTTTCCTAATTACTGAAGATGCTGGCACATTTTATAAATTATATATTTTTGAGCTGAAGAGATGGCTCAGCTGTTAGAGCCTAGGCTCACAACCAGAATTATATATTATATTTTTTGTCATTGCTGATTTTTCTCTTATTATTTGATATGCCTCTTGTGTTTCTTTTATTGATTTATAAAAATGCTTTTAATTAAGTCTATTAATATATTTTGTAAATATAACTGTAAATATTTGATCCCTAGCACCCATTTAAAAGCTGGCCAGTGGTGTGCACCTACAACCCCAGAGCTAGGTGGGCAGAGACAGGTAGATCCTACGTGCTTATTAGCAAGTCTACCCAAATGGCAGCTGTAGGTTCGGTCAGAAAGTCTTAGAAAACAAAGAGGAGAATAATAGAGGAAATCACCAACTGTGACCTCTGCAATGTGGATTCTGCAATGCACATGCGCATCACATACTTGCACATGAGCACACACTCACACACCAAAAAAGAAGAGAAAACAAATCCAAGCCTTGATTAGAATTAGATTAGATCCGTAAGTAAATCAGCTTAGGAAATAAAGTCAGGTTACACCCTGACTTTAGTGGTAGTTCCATAAATCCATAATAAATTAAGATTCACAAAACTATATGCCAGAAAAGTCAAAATTACTGTATACTCATATAAAACAGATTAAGTGCCTTAGGACACTCCTATTATTCATGTGAAAAGAGCTGTCTGTTCTTTAGTGCAATTCTATATCGAGGTGATAATCAAGTGTCCACCAAAGTTTTGGGAATTTAAGTTGTTTTTTTTTTT